>NC_056767.1:22470000-22842500 GCF_018687715.1 Carya illinoinensis
GTGAACATTAAATAACATGAGCATGAATGTAAAATATATGAATTTAGAATCTTGTTCAATAATTAAGTGTGATTAATAAAAGGGACCATATGGGTGCTTCACGATTCCCCTTGATCTGTGTATCTGTACCGATTACCATATCACAATACAGGTATCTGCACCAACTGTGAGTACATTACATACTTGCCATTTCACATGTATTTGCGCCTGCTGCGAACACACGTATTGTACGTATCTCGTATCAGGTATCTACACCAGCACAAGTACATATAAAATGAAATTGAAATGTAGGTGATCTTCTTAACTAGTTGTGGAACCAGGAATTTGTTTCAAGATGGGCCAAATAAAGCTAAAAATATAACAATGTGTTTTTATTCTATTTCTACACAATTTTTTCTAAAACTATCAAATAGTAAAATCTAAAGTAAAAATAAAATACGTTTAATACAACCTATGGATTAAAAAAATATATCATGTGTCAAAAATAATATATCATTGAAATAACATAAAGACACTCATATAACTATATCAAACAAAAGAAATACAGTGTCTAAAATTGTAAGTTGCATTCTTTTAAAGAAACAAAATATCAAGTACAAGATTCTTTGCTATTTTTCTTTCAATATAGACAACCAAATCATATGCTAGAAACTCATCTTCAATTTTGTTGCAAAATCTTGTTTTAACAATCTTCATAGCTGAAAATGCTCGTTCACTGGTAGTTGTAGATACTGGAAGAGTCAAAACGAGATGAATCAATCTATCAATAAGATAGTATGTATTTGATTTCTCTGTCTCTACCAATCTTTGAAATAAATCTGCAATGGATGACAAATTCTATAACTTTGGATTAGTAAGCACATCAACTTCAAAATGTTTCAATTGAAATCTTAAATTCATTTTCTCGCTTTCAGAAAAAACCAAAGGATGATACTTTTCTGCAAGATAACATATATCGTTAATATTAAAGGATTTATATGCATCCTTTGGATCTAAAGTTAAGCTAAGGGTAAAAAGTTTTGTCACTCCTTCACCAAACCTACTGTCAAGCTCTTGCATTTGAAAATCTATAGTAGCATTAAATATTTCAAAATGATAATGATGCTTTATCATAATGTGATCTCATTGATGACGACCACGACCTTGGACATAACGAGAGCTCAATTCTGGAATGTCAATATCAAATTTCTTGGAGAAAGAGACAATATTCTCAAACAAAATTTTCCAACCTTCATTTCTTAACTTTTGGATGAGTCCTTTTGTAGTAAAAACCATATTCATAACATTTAAGATGTCTTGAGATTTTTGCTGTAAAATTTGACAAAGAACATCAGTAATACCCATGATTTCCTTCATTAAATGCCAAATAAATATAAACAAAAATGATGTAATCATTTTATAAGTAGCATTTACATCCCACATTGAGAGTAAGTGGATCCTTCTTTTATTATGTTTTCAAGCATCAAACGCGTGGCTCCAAATATTCATAGTAGACTGCAAATAGAATAAAAAAGAGAACTCCAACGAGAATCACCGATGCTTTTGATAGTACCAATTTGATTAGCTCATTTTTCACTTTCAAGTTATTCAATAGCTATCATATCTATAATTTCTATTACCTGAACAGCTTGTAGTTTATCATGACATTTACATAAAGTGCCCGCCACATTGATAATGAAATTCAAATTTGAGAAGAACTCATGAACATAAACTACCTCTCGAGATGCAACAATGAATGCTAGATGTAATTGGTGAGTAAAACAATGAACATTGTATGCATATGGGCAATTTTTAAAAAAATAATGCTTACTACCATTTCCATTCACCACGCACATTACTAGCACTATCATATCCTTGCCCACAAATATTTTGAACATCAATACAATGATGAGAAAGAACTGTAGATATTTCATTCTTTAGAGTTAATGCCGATGTCTCTTTAACATGTACAAGATAAAAAAAAAAATTTAATCAGTATAAAGCCATCATCATCAACAAATCTAAAAATTATAGCCATTTTCTCTCTCTTAGACTCTTCTCGTGCCTCGTCAACAATAATGCAAAATTTAGAATTTTCAACTTCTTCAAGAATTTTGCTTCGCACTTTCTTTACAAGAACTTCTAAAATCTTTTTTTGAATTTCAGGTGAAGTATACTTTGAAAATTTATGAGCATGACATAACATAAGTTTTCTAACTTTGTTATTATAGGAAGCCAATAGTTTAAACATCTCAAAAAAATTACTTCAATTTTTTAAATTAGGGATCTCATCATGACATCTAAAGGCACATCCTTAAAATGCAAGCCATCGAACAACATCAATAGATGTTTTTATTCGGAGTCAATTGTTGAGAATTTGTTTAGAGTTTTATGCATTCATTACTTTATCAATATGCTGTGATTATTTTAATAAATCCTCATAAGATTTCATAGCTTTATTATGATAAGAGAAAGGATCTTCTCCAATATGATTCAAAAAGGCACAATATTTTTCATCATTAATCTTCTTCCAACTTCTAAATCATGTGACAGTAAATACATCTCATCCAGAATGTCCAGATGTTTTCATTATAAAAAAATAACAAAGTAAACAATATGCAATATCTATTGATGGAGAATACTCTAGTCACGATGAAATTGTACATACCAAAAAACTTGAAAGTGACAATGATGCTTTTCAGAATCAAATAATTGATATTTTGTGAAACGTATTTGATATGGACATATTTTCAAGTAACCTCTTCTTATTTCATCACATTGATTGACAAGATAGTCCGACATAAGAGGACGTAATTCTAGATCTCATTGTAGAGAAGATATATCAACCTCTTTAGAATCAAGTGTTGAATATGTAAAATGAATCTCTTCAGACTCCACAATTGGAGAGTTAATATCAGGATTTTTGTCTGACTAAATCCTTGAAATTTTAGAAGAATTTTCTGGAATATTAACTTATTTTCTTTTGAATAATGAGTTGATAGTTTTTAATTTAGACATAATTCATAAACCAAGATTTAAAATCAAATTGAAACATATAAAATAAAGTTAGATATATATGAATTCAATTACTCATAAAACATAAATTTAAAGTTAATCTTTAAGCAGAATATAAGTAACCATTCAATAGACATAATTATATATAAGCTAAACCAAGTGGTAACAATCTATTTCAAAAAAAAAAAAATTCTAAACAAAAATACAAGTACGTACGTATATGAAAGAAAGAGAAAATAAATAAAAAGAAATCTAAATAATACTTCATCAATAGTTTAATGTATATATATATAAAATTAAAAAAAGAACAAAAAAAAAGATTAAGAGAAAAGTAAAACCTAAGCTAGAACTGTGTATGTAACACTGTTGGCTTGTAGAAGAACTACAGCATACGAGAGTTTTATTAGAATTTGGAGAGTTTAATTGTAACTTTGTAAGGTTTGTTAGTACTTGTAGCTTTATTGGCCTTTCGATAGATTGTAAGGAAAATGTTTTCTTTCTTCAGTAAAATTACATGCAAATAACATATGAGAAGAAAATAGGTGTGCATCTATTCATAAAAACCATCCAAGTTCTTTTTTATTTTTATTAATAATAAAAATAGGTCATCAAATAATTAGATAATTTTATTTTACGTAAAATATATTTTATTTATTTTACTTTTAAATTATATTAAAAATTTTTAAATTGAACTTATAAGTAAATAATCTATAAGATCAAAATAATTTTGTAAAATGTGGCCAAATTAATTTTTTAGAGAGGGGGCCAACACAAGATAAAATTAACATTATCTTATTAAATCATAAAAAATTAATATATATTATTTTTTTCAAACTTTTGAGGGGGCCATGGCCGCCTAGAGCCTTAATAGGTCCGCCACTGTTCTCAACCTAGGAAATTCTACGCTAGTTTAGACACTCTAGCTTGAACAAACAAGTTTTGCTAGGATATTACCTCATCCTCACATTTAGGTTCATGATAAACGTAAACAAACTTGAAAATACTAGTTTCAAGATACACAAATTGTACTCAATATATAACGTGACACGAATTGAAGGGACAAATGACTTGACATAACATAATGTGACGTGTACATCAGACAATTGACATGACGTAACATGAAATTGACAAACGATACGTAACATGGCATAACATGTAATAGACAAACATTCCATGACATTGCATAAAGTGTAATAAATAAACTTTACGTGACATTGCTTAATATCTAACAAATAACTTTATGTGACAGAATATATAATGTATAGACAAATATTTTGTGATAAAATAAATAGTATAACAAACAAATATTTCATTATAGAATAAATAGTATGACAGATACATATGTTGTGATAGAATATAACATACATAACAGCCATACATGATGTACAATGGCGTAGCATGACATATAGGGTAACATAAGTATATAAACAATTAGGATTGTTCAACCGACCCGACCCGAACCGAAAACCACACTTTTGACCCGACCCGAAATAAGGGACATTCCGATTGGCCGCTTATTCGATTAGCCGATTACCTGAACAGAAAAGCTTCTCGAAATAAGCGGGTGTTCCGACCCGACCCCTTTTTTTTTTTTTAATATATATAAAAATAAATAGTTTTAATATATATATATGTATACTAGAAAATTCTAATTACCATTTTATACAAAAGACCCGCGTTGTAGTTATATATAATTAAAGAAGAGGGGCTTAAATCATCCACCAATTTAAAGATGCAATGATTGAAGATTAAAGAAATAATGATAATACTTGACCAAGAATGTGCCACGTCTCCACTAATCTGGTTACTTTATCAAATCCCCTCCCCATATCTCTATCACCTCTCTCTCTCTCTCTCTCTCTCTCTCTCTCTCTCTCTCTCTCTGCCATTGTCGTTCTCTCCAAAGCTATCTTTCTTTGAATAACCCTTGAAAAGAATATTGAAGACTTGAAGATTTGAAGTTCTCTGCATCAATTTGCTAACATAGCAAGACTCCTCGAGTTGCTCTGTTTTATGTTTATGTTTTCACATTTGCTGATTTTCTCATGTTCTCTCTACCAGAATTGCCCCCAATGGCTGAGGAGTGCAGATTTAGAATAGGAATGTCTTGGCCCGGAAGAAACAGAATAGCTTCATCCAAGACTCTCTGCGCAAGGACTGTACCAGTTTTTGGTTACGGGTATTAACCGATCCTAACCGTAGTATTTCGGAAGTAAAACGGAAGTGTTTCACTTCCGATTATTTCATTTCGGGTCGGGTAATTCGGTGGGGAAAAGTCAGAATTTTCAGGTCGGTTCGGGTTGACGGCTTAAATGTACAGTCCTATAAACAATAGTTCCCTTACTCATCATACATATAGAGTAATCTGACAGTAAGTTAGAAATTAACTTATAGTGATTGATGAGTTTATAAAGAAAAGCACGAAATACGAGAAACTGTAAATATGGATTATAAATGTTAGAAATTAAGTTACAACAAAATTATCATTTTATCCTCTACATATGAAAAAATGGTCATCTTACTCTTCACTTTAAAAACTTTTACATCCTAACTTCAAAAACTACTAAAATTTACATTTATCATGTAAATTTTATCCTAAATTCAAATATCCACCTAAAAAAATTTAAAACTAACCACAACTATGAAAAGCACCATAAGGCCAAAACACTCCTAAAGCCATATCTCTTGATTTTGTTGCAATATCATCTAACTTCAAAACTAATCCTCAAACCGAAATATTGCAACAAAAATCCTTATATCCTAAGCTTGAAAACAAGTTTAATATAATCCAACAAAATTTAGTTCATATAAACACAAAATGTTTTTAGTAAAAAGATCCATACTTTTTAACTAAAATGCAAACCCTTGAATATCATGGTTTTGACTATTTTTAAAAATATCTCCAAGAACTCTAAAAATTCAAAACTTTCTTCTAACATGTCCATAACATACTACTAAGAATTATCATGTTTTGAATCATCAAAACCTATCACCAAAAGTCACAAAAAAAATCCAACTTGAAACACTTAGCTCCAACACTATACATCAAAACAAAATTTTCCTTAACTTGATTATTATCAAACCTCTTGATCCGAGACATATCATGATAAAAATCACAAAGTAAAAACATCATTTGGTTTAGAAATATGTCTTAAAGTAAATCCAAACATTAAACTTAAAATCACATAGCCAAAAGTAAACCAGAATATAGATCTATACACAAACCTCATATTATTGACTAGACTGAGTATCCTAATGCATAAAAAGCATACCTTTACAAATCAGTCCTAAAATACTTAAAAAAAATCTAAACATGTCGATAAAAGGCTTAGGATCAACAAATAAAAATATCAAAATCATTGGAATAAAAATAAACCACAAAAGATCCAAATTTTCTTAAAATCTAAGTTTCTAGATCTGAAAAAATATATGATTAAAAAATTTAATCATACAGCTAATCTTAAACAAACAATATTCCAATAAACATATTTACAACACTCCATAAAAATTTGGGACCAAAATATGTCCCTTAGTTTGGTCAAAAACTCTAAAATACAACACACTAAACCAGTTTATCGCCCAAATTGACTATTCCATGGTTCAAATAACTTTTGACGAATCAAATGAACTTGAAATCAAACATCAAATGTAACCATGGAAACTTGACTCAAATATGAACAACAATCACGAAAGAAGATTTACTTATACAGGCTTCAAAAATTAAAGGCAAGAAAGCCAAACAAAATGTCTGAGGGAAGGACTCTAATATTGTCTCCAAGAACAAATATGAAAAAGGGTGAAATGAGTGAAAAGATTACTTGCATGCCTAATATACTTCTGAAGAGTGAAGTATGTATTTGAGTGACACTTGATGGATGGTGATTAGGTCACAAAAAGGCACAAATAGTGAGTGATAATAGCTTGTTGCTGATGCCGTGTAAGGAAGGGGAGTGAGGTGGCTTTTCCTCTCACATCCAGTGACTATTTGGGGCTATCATAAGTGATGCATGGTCAGTCTTAAGAAGGTGAAAACTTCTGCAAGAAATGTTTGCTAAAGTGGCCAAAATTCATGGGTCTTAATGAGCCTTAAACAAATAGGCTTCAATATGAGGTTTAAAGAGTGTTTAGTTAGAATTTTAAATACTATCAAGCCCAAATTCAATTTTCTTGGCCTAATTAATTTTTCAACGTTTAAAAGGTTAAATAATGATGTCATAACATAAATTTGAGGGATTAATAGCATGAAAAGTGATTTAATTAAGTGTTTAAACATAATGTTATAAATCAGATCAAATAGGGTTTTGAAATCAAGTTTAGACTTTGGGGTAACTGTTTAAGGTTTCACTTTCCTCTAAATTTTTGAGGTTTCAATTGGATTCTAAGTATTTAATATTTCACAAAGATTGAAATGTTCTTTGCTTGTTACAAAATAGATGATTGGATGGAATAGTATTTTGCTTAGGTAACATGATCATACACATTGATTTCCTTCATATTTCCATCTCATGGTTTCTTCTGTTGCCAAGTGTCAAATACTATTTACCAAATAAGGCTAAGATCTTACCAAGTATCTAAACAAAATTTTTCTAACCTAATTTGGATATTCCACACAGTAGTTTCAAAAATACTACATTTTGTGCTACTATTGAATTCACTCCGGGAAAAATGAAAAAAAAAAAAACTTAGCATTATAAAATTTTAAATATACACAATGATCTAACAATGAAATTCGTTTATCAAACTTCAACTCTGAAGTGCTTCAAAATAATCAAAAATGTATTTTCGAGCATGTGTTTTATTCAAAAATTGAAAATGTGTTTATTACGTCATAAAATCTGAAATAATTAACTGAATCCAATGGCACAAACATTAACTTATTCTGACACTTCTAACTATTTCAAATAAATAAAATTCCATTTTTGTCCCCATAGTAAATGGCAACATTGACTACACTGACAAACCAAAACCTACGCGATTGGGTTGATTGGCGAAAACTTTCAGATATTCACGAGATTCATGAAACCTATAGAAATATCACCGTTGAATTTCTAGTGGATTGTTACAATTTTTCTTCAAGCATTAATATATTTATATTAATGACTTTGATCTGTTGCCTATAGTTTGGACAAGAATAAGATGTAAGGTGGAAATAGTCATGTCGAAGAACCAAAGGTTGATATGCATGTTTCATTGGAAGAATAAGTCATTGTACAATACTACATGGTATGCAAAAGAATTTGGTTTTGGTGTGATAAGAAGAAGTTCTAAATCTGGTCATGATGAAAAACATAAATATGTCATTCTCGCATGTGTCCACCAAGACAGATTTCTAAGTACGGCTTCAAATATTCTAAAGCCAATACCAATTGGGAGATTTGGCTGCAAAACTAAGATATATGCAACAATATGGCATGATAGAGGCTTTTGTTTGTTTTGTGTGGTGCTTGAACACGCACATATCTTAAGTCCCATAAATGCAAGATTTATTGGATGTCATAGGAAATTGGATGAGGACTCAAAGAGCAGGTTGCAGTATTATGATATGGCTGGTATTGTTTTGAGTAAAAATTGCAAATCTTTTGTAGTTGAGGCAAAAGACTATGAGAATTTGACATTCGATGACGGAAATGCCCACAACTATATCCATGAAGAAAGACTACTCAATAGAAGAATAAAAGGTTTTTTTTCATATGATTGATATGGACGAAATGAACCAAATAGGAAATGTATTATGGGCGGAAACTCATAGTAGGGCTGCCTACGAATATTTTGACAATGTCACCACATTTGATACAACATACTTGACGAACATATATAAAATGTAAGTACATGAACGATTGAGTTCCAAACATAATCATCACATACCAAGATAAAGAATTGCATAATGTGATTGTAAAGGTATTTCCATCATTCCACCACAGAGTTTGCTTGTAGCATATTATGAAGAAACTAAAAAAAAAAATTTGGAGCATACTCCCAGTAAGAGGTCATCAAAAAGGACCTCCAAAAGTGTGTTTATGATACTTTGAGCAACAATGAATTTAAAAAAATGTTGACAATAGTGGCTTGAGACATATAATTTACACGATAATAAATGTTTGGAGTGACTATATTTTGATCGACATTTATGGGTGCCGACTTTATGAAAAATAGCTTTTGGACAAGCATGTTTACTACACAACGTAATAAGAGCATGAATGCATTATTTGATAACTAAATCAATTTGAATATGACATTGAAGTAGTTCGTTGATTAATATGACAATGAGTTGAGTTGAAAAGTTGAGAATGAGACTATAATTGACTTTAGCTCATTTCACACTCGAATCCCATGTATAAGCCATCAAAAAAACAATTTCAAATAGTCTATACAACTGTAGAATCTAGACAAGTCTAAAAGGAGTTTAAGGGTCTATTATATTGATGCCCAATTCTCAAGAGATGTAACAGTGCACTTTCTACATATCATATAGCTGCTGAGGTCAAAACTTATTAAAAGGGGCAATTTTTCTGGTGTACTTCAATAATGATGAATTTAAAGTCAAATATACTTGTAACATAGTTGAGTTTAAGGGAATTTTATGTAAATATTCCCTACTATATTGACTTAGTTGAATAAGGAGGTATTGCCTCTGAAATATATTCTTAATAGGTAGAGAAATGGTCTAAAAAGTAAGTATACATTTGTTCAAAGTAGTAGTACCTCTAAAGAACAAAGATACGATAGATTGAAAAGGTCCTTATTTGAAATTGACTTCAATACATCAAATTGTGACGAAGATTGCTTGAAATTAGTTTCGAGCAATCTCGAGTAGCCTACACAATAACAAACTTTAGACAAGTCCAAGAGGAGTTTAGTTGTCTATTATATTGCTACGCAGTTATTGTCACAATTTGATGTCAAATACACTTGTAACTTATTTGAGTTTAATGAAATTTTATGTGGACATTTCCTACTTGGACATGTTGCCTCCAAAATATATTAATAACAAGTAGAGAAAATCTCTAAACCGTAAGTACACACTTGTTTGAAGTACCTGTGATGATTTGACTGGTACCTCCAAAGGACAAAGATATGATAGTTTGAAAAAGTCCTTTATTGAAATTTCCTTGGCTGCATCAAATTGTGACAAAAATTACTTGAATTTTATGGGGTAATTGGATAAGTTAAGGCTAGAATGGGTTCAACTAGGTCAAAGCATAATAAAATTAGACCGTTGTGTCATCATTCTCTTGAGGTAGTATATGTGCTGCAAGGTAGTGATAAATTTCTTAGTCCTCTTGTAGTAAGGGGGAAAATAGAGGTCACCATCCAAAAGAAAACAATTTTTAGTAGAGAAAGTGATCAGGAGGAAGAAATCAATGAAGACAACAAATGGGCCAAAACGTACGAGAATGTATATTTCTTGTATATTTATATTGTACATAGAATGTATCATAATACTTCTTAATATATGACTTAATAGAGAACCAATCAAAGGACATTGTCAACAAGTATAGACCTTGAGTTTTTTTTAAACTCAAGTGTCACCTGATTTTCATACACCTTTAACAATGTAATATATTATCTTATCATTCTATCATGTCAACTGCAATTTGGAGGTTGATAACAATGCTTATTCTTGCTTGTGAGCCACCACATGTAACACCTATAATCTTTTGGACCAAGATGACTCTCCTACAAGTGGAGATATAAATATTAACATAAGTATCACCTTTTGAAGAATTACTATAGTTGAGCAAAAATAATAATTAATTCATTATACAAATTCTCATGCAGGTTTAGGATTATTGCAATACTTAAATGAGAATTCCTTTTGATGTAGTCAAGTTTCTTTTGGTAAATAGTAGAACAAAAAATCTAGAGTAGTGTTTAGAGGTAGTATACATAATAGATGTTATAGAAGATTAGTGGATGTTGCATTTTGAAAATGTTTATTTTGAGATTGTAAATACATTATATGTGTAGTATAATGGTGTAAATTGTATGCTAAATGTTTTGGTTGGAGTGGTGGAGTATTTAATCTTGGGTGTAGACACAGAGTTGACTGTTTAGAATGAGAATGTAAGTATTTTATATGATAATGTAACTTGTGTTTAGTTGGAAACGTGGGGTGGACTAGTGTGGCTCTCAATTCCTTATGAAGGTCTAGAAGAGGACCCATGATGTTAAGGATGCTGGCCAAAGGTTAATACCTAAGAGGAAATTAAAATAGGCGTATAATTTTCTAGAAAAAAGTACACATGTAAGATGTTTAACTTAAAAATTGCAGCAAAATTTTTAAACAGAATGCATTGCAGTAACAACGGTACTAGTTAAATACCATAATACTAAATTTTACCATAAAGTGACTTATTACCCTTCATTATAACCCAAAGCATTACATCATCTAAAAGTACATAAGGTTAGTCACCATAAGGTGGTAGACTGATTACAAATAGTCGCCAGACTTAATACTCTATATCCTAACATAAGGCATAAGATTGCTATGGAGGGTATTGGTATTAAGGCGGGTACTAGTTTCCATAATTAGGACTTGGCCGAGATTGACTCTTCTTCCTTGGACATCATGTCGAGATCTGAATCTGCATCAAAGTCTATGGTCTTGAAAATGAAATCATTGATAGGTTAAGCGGCTATGACAATATTACTAATGAGATATAACGCTACCAAAGATACCATGAACACATTTTATAAAAATATTGGACAAACACATATATGTGCAGTGAGAAATCACCCTCATACTTACAATAACGTGCATTCTCAAACATGACGAGGAATCACTCTCTTGGGACGTTGCCATTTCTTTATACAAAATACATAAAACACATTACTAATAATATGGTTATGAATAATTTATCTCCAATATACGTATAAAATTTTTCAAAACCAATATTCGACCTATTTCACTCCCAATAACATACCACATAGATTTTCTCCATATAGGCAAGTGTTCGCCACACAGGCTTCTCGCACATAAATACTTGTTGCACCATGGATGCTTCTACCTAGCCAACCAACTCGAGGACACCACCACATACTACGTTGAGGGATCCCAAATCCCAACTATCAAATGTAGCCAAATACAACACCATTCCACCCCAATCCCTACGAGGCATTTTCCTTCTCATGGAAGCACGTGGCAACGTTTCGCAGAATGGTTTGTGGAACTCTCTGTCCCGTCCCATGAGTATAGATTCACAATCCTAACTCCTCATATAGAGATAGACATTTTTACACAGAGATAATGGGTTTTCACACATGGATTTAGGGTCATGTATTGAAAATAGTTGAAAACATTTCAAGATTCAAAATATTGGAAATCAGTGCATAAATATAGGTATAAATATAATGATTGAAATATTTATTCATGCTTATAGAATGGGGAAGAAGTTACAAAGATAATGAAATGCCTCTTACCCAATGTCTTAAAACATATCTTTCTAGGTAGGAAGTGTTTTCGTTGCCTCTCTACCCATTGCTTCCTGAAGCAGTCTACTTCACGAGTTTTTTGGTGAATAAAGTCTCAAAAGTGAGACCTCGTCCTACGTCTAGGTCCTTTAAATAGGGTGGGATTGTCAGATGTCCTTTCTGGCTAATCTCTGACTCCAAATCTACAGTAAAAATTTTCTTTAATCATTCTCTGTTACACTGCAAGATGATAGTATAGATTGCCAAGCATGATCCGTACACTTGGTCCTTTGACTTTCCTTGCGCATGGCTTGAGTCATACTGCTACGTCAAACGATGTGGCTCGTCAAGCTTTCACTTTTCATTGCAAAGCCACTTGTCAAATGATGGTACTGTCACATGATTTTCAAACCCTTCCATGTTATCTTGGAAAGTTTCCATGTTTGGGTTGGTTAGTACTTGAAAGTTGAGCAGGCAACTCTTGTCTCGTCCGAATTTACCAGTCTCTTCAACTCCTCGTTCTCATCTTCATAGTAGTTGAATTTTCTAGCTTGTCTACCATGGTCGAGACACTCCTCCATCCCGCTCTGGGACATGTCAACCGCTCCTTCTACAAGGTGATTACTCACCCAGATGTTGGACTGGCTATACGTTGCGTCTCCTGCTTTCACTTTTCTTAAACCACTTGAGTATTTCTCATCTCTTGCCTTCCACTGAACTCCAAGAATGGTCTATCCTCTTTCACATTAGGTGGTTCCTTACAACTAGAATCATTGTTCATAAAACATAATTGTATTTTGAAATTATAATTTTATGTGATAAGTTGGATGTACCGGTAGAATGATGGACTACCAAAATTGATTTTGGATGTACAAAAAAGTGCAATCTGAAATGTATGTACTAATCATTAAATTTTGAGCCTATAGTTCTAGTTATGAAGAGTAGGTGTACTTAGCACCCAAATTCTCTGGGTTGAAGTTTGATGATTAATTGAACTTTCACTATTTATAACTCTTTTAAGCATGATTTTTGGTCTGTGAATAGCATTATGCAATATGAACATTACAAATAAGAAGAAAATCTCACATTACAAATTCATTTCAATGTCACCAAATTTATTTGTTACAAAATGGAATACATTATCACAACATGACTGTTCACCAAGTTAATAATGGCACATCACATGACAACATTCCATGGTAGCCTTAATTGACATCTATTTGGATTCAAACCAAAGTGATGACAACAAGCATAGAGCCCTATATCTAGTAATCCTCTTATATTGTTCCTGCACAATAAGATGGCATTGGAAGTAGTTTTGGTTGAAGGATTTTCAAGTCATAGTGTTTCTCGTTATTGGCCTTGTCAATGGAAATTCAGCACCTTATCAAGTCAAATAAATCATTCGAAGAATACAAATTTAAGATCTTACTTTATTAGAAATTAAGGTTAATATTATTTGATATTATGCAAATGGCATAAGGAAAAAAATCATTTTGTCTTAGAAAAATAGATACATTCCAATATCCAGCTTTTAAATTTCCTAACCCACAAAAAAAAAAAAAAAAAAAAAAAGAAGAAGAAGAAGAAGAAGAAGATCCGAGAAACTTCATGACAGTAGGCAATCACAAACTCCAATCAAGCTACTTGTTTCATAATTAATGAAGTAGCTCCTCCCTTTTAAAGATATATGGCCAAAATGCTAACCAATAACTATTTTAGTAATTGATCAATATTTTAGGCACAATTGATCCCTCCCCTATTATTTCTAACTTTGCAAGCATAAACTCTCATTTTCATACGAGACCACAAGCATCACGTACAAGACTATTTAAGCACGAGATGGTAGAATACTTTATATCCTTGTGCAAAACACGAGCTTTAGTAATCTAGAAGATGTTAACCCAATCGAAAAAGGCATTCTAGGAAGAACAAACATTTGCAGAGGAAACTTTCAAATATGAATATATAAAAATCTTTAGGTATTTCAAGTTTTCACAAGCACTGTTTCCATAAAAAAAGTTTATTCATTGAATTTATTTAATGATAGTTGCTTAGCATGAACTCTATGATTTAAGCTTCAAAGACGATTGTTAAATATGAATTATCCGAATATAATAGTAGATCAGTAGTGTCATGAGTAAAAAAATATAATACAACAGCTCTATTGAAAAAGATGTGATTGCCCAATTTCATACCATATTGAAAAAGATGCACAACTAACTTGAAAGTTAAATTCAAATTCAATAACTTTTCTCATAATATACCTCTAGAAATGAACCATATATGAAACTAAGAAGTTTCCTCTTGGAAGAGGCTTGGTTAAAGTACTAGTGCTCACAGATTTCTAGAAGAATGACAACCATCCTAATGCAGAAAAAATCTTTTGGAGAATCAAATTAAAGAAGGGATTAGGCTCAAGTGACTAGAGAGAAAGATGATTGTACCTTACTCAAGTGTGCATAAACTGACATCTTGTGTTGGTAGACACGACAGTCTTCTCGACAATGTCGTAAAAGAAGTAATGTGCAAAATTAGAAGGAAGTTATTTGAACGTGAATCATGATGGATTTTGGGATTTGGGGTTTGAAGGACTAGAGGGGCATCCCGGCTCAGGTTGGGTTGATGGGTGCAGTAGGATGAGAAATTTGGGGGATGATTGTGAATTGAGGGCTGAAATGAGTTTGTTTTGGGTTTGAGGAAGGAGGAGGAGGAAGATATGGCTCACGGAAGACAAGTGGGAAGGAGTTGGTGAACGTGGAAATGAATTTAAAAATAATGATATGGAATTTGACACATAAGCTAGTGGTATAAAAGTTGTAAAATTTGAAGGAAGGGTATCATTTCCAAGAGTTTTAGGAAATTTTCTAAATTTCATCCACAAATTTGACACGTGCTCCTAGACATATATAACTAACAAAAATAATTATGTAATTCTATTAAAAACTAGACAATGCTAGGAGATCGAGAAATGTGACCTTGCATTGTACCATAAGTGCAATTGCACTTTTCTTTTATTTTCTTTTCAAACATTTTTTAAATACCTTTAAGCATTTAAAAAGAATTCATAAAGTCACTAAAAATAACTTCCTTAGCCATTTAGTAAAAACAATACAATATTGATCATTTTGGACCACCTTTCTCAATCTTCCAAGCATTTTCCTTAAAAATAATCGCAATTCTTTATAATTATCCTAAATTTGAAATAGAGTTGTAAAATAAATTAAATAAATGTAAATTTATCATTTTTATGTTTATGAAAAATTATATTCTCCTCACATTCTTAAGGGACATAAGGTGATTTTTCTTAAAATTGGACTAAATGATTATTTCAATCATGCTCAATGGACACATGTTAGATTATCATCTAACCTAATTTAGAAGAAAAATCTGTTCATAAAATGATGAGAAATTATAATGGGTTATTTTATAGTCTTGAAATATAGACATGAAATACTTACATCTTATCATAGGATGTCATATTATTAAAGATTAGTATTTATATAAGTAATTTTAATGGTAGGACAATTTGTCATGTACTCTTAAAGTACATAATGATTTTTTCCATTTTATTTCATTCACATTCTCTAGAATATATACATTTTGGTAGGGTTGTGGAGCACCTCTAGAGCTCCGACTTCGCTTCGATTAGAGCCTAATTGTTCAGCATTCAGAGTCAAAGTTTGGAGCTCTATAGAATTTCAAAACTAAGAACAAAAATTCAAAAACTACTAAAAAATAGATTTTAAAAAAATGAAAATTAAGAAAATCATTAGAAAAAAGAAATGAACTCTTTTCTAAAAATAAAGTTACCCGATTGAAGAGTATTACTTCAAAAAATAAAAAAGATATATGAATAAGGAAACTAAAACAAAGAACTTTGTGAGAGGGCTCTCCCTCCTGTTTTGGCGGCAATATGTGATGTTATCTGTAACTCCAATAAAAATATATTACAAATTAAGCAGGTTTGGATTTGATATAAAGAAGTTTGGCTCAAAAAAAATATTCCCGATAAAATACAATTAATAAACAAGTTAACTCATTTAATCTAAACTTAACTCATATAACTCGTTTAAATTTTATTTGAATATTGCCTATACAATATGCTTATATTTGTTATAATTAGAATTGTAATATTGGAATTATTAACTGTTAATATCTAAAAAATATTGACATTTTTCATTGGTACATACTATTATTTTTTAGAGATATTAACTATAATATGGCTACTACACTACAAGAAATCGGGGATATTCCGGCGATTTAATAATCGCCGCAAAATATTTCGTTGGCAAAAGTATGTTTTGCCGGTGAGTTAAAAATCCCCGCGAAATTCATGATCTAATAAAACCATTTACTAGCCGGGGCTTATAATAACTATTGCAACGATTATAAAATCGTTGCTATATTACAATATACTTTTCCCATCGCCTAAACTACGTCACTTTACCTCTATCTGTGGGCGCGAAGTCTTATTTTTCATCCTCGTCCCGCGTCCCCCCCTGCAACCACCAAAACCCACCCCCCGATTCCCTACGGCCTGCTCCTTCGTTCTCCACAGCCTCTATGCGTTCTGTCCTTCTTTAAAAGACCACCGACGCCATATGCTTACCTATTTCAGCCGAAGGAAATCTCCAGCGATTTAGCCACACCACCCCCACGCCATTTTCTTCCCACGGAGGTTGAACCAGAGTCCATACGGCTGAAAGCTTCAGGTTCCATTCTTAGTCTCTCTCTCTCTCTCTCTCTCTCTCTCTCTCTCTCTCTCTCTCTCTCTCTCTCTCTCTCTCTCTCTCTCTCTCTCTCTCTCTCACACACACTATCTCTCTCTCTCTCTCACTCGTGAAAACCCTCTGATTTTGTAATCCTAGGGCATTTAGTTGTTTCCCCTTCTCTATCTCCACCGAAGATTGAATGGGAAAGTTGGTGCTGCACGGCTTGTGAAGTTGTTGGAGTTCTGAGTTGCCGACCACTGGTAAGCACCTTCTCCTTCTCTGCTTCTCACCACACACCCACGTTCACTTCAAGTTATAATTTTTTAGCCCCATCCTTTTCGTTCGGTATTAGACAACTGATTTTTTGCTTCCTAATTGAACTATAGTTTTAAAATTTGGACTTGAATGTAAAATGGAAACAATATTCCATTCTGAAACCCCCAATTGCAGTTCAATAATGATGCAAATGGTAGCCGACCTGCCAAGATAGATATAACTGGCTTTAGTGATTTTAAATTAAATGCTACTGGGCTGTTCTCTGGTATTTAGTTTATCTGATTTTATCATTATGGAAAATTACTAAATTGAACTGTTTCTTAGTTTTTGGCCTATGCAGCGAGTTGCTTAGGGTTTTTATTTGAAATCTGTGCTTCTCCAGTTTCTTACTTTTCGGTCCCTGACATTTCTGAGTTCTCATATGTTCCTTTGTATGGTTTATACTTTATTTGTTGCATGGATGATTTGTGTTTTATTGGTTTGTTTCTGTTATAGTACCCCGTGGGGCTGGTTTGATGTTGTTGGTTTGTGGTGATCATTTTCCCTAGCCTTCAGACAGTTTTTAATTTGTATTGTGTTAAGTATTCTTTTTTTCACTTAAATAGGTATGTGATTTTAATTTTTCAAGAGATAACCCTGATTTGGGCCTTTTTTTTGGGTATAGGGAGACCACTTCCAATGTTCTTTTTACCATTATTGTAGTCCAATCTTTTCATGAACTTCAATCATTTTCTGAAGCCTTCAAACATTCTTATACAAACCAGATTATACAAACCAGGTAATTCAAGCATTCATACTATGCCAGCTTCGTGGCAACAAGAAAAGTATGTGGAGAGCAAAGCTTGATCTAGACTTTACATACTTCGATGCAATGATCAGAAACTGAGAGATCATTGGAATAACAAGTCAACCTCTACATCTAGTACAAAGAAGCCAATAAAAGATGAGAGAGAGAGAGAGAGAGAGAGAGAGAGAGAGAGAGAACACTAAAAATTTCAATAAATACACAGATACTCAAGGTATTCATGTGAGCCAGTAATAATACAAACAATCAAAGCCACATATTTTTACCTTTTTATTTATCAAAAAAAAAAAAATTACCTTCTTACAACAACTTTAGACTGATGATACACTAAAACTTATATACAAGGTATAGCCTTTATATAAGCATTAAAACAGGATCTGTCAAATGTTAACGTTTTTATTTTCTTGGGTTTTTTTGTTGGGGGGGGGGGGGGGGGGGGGCTGCTTATCTGGTGCCAAATTCATGGTTAAGCTTTAAAGTTCTGGTGATAATAGGAAGGCATTACGTCTGTTTATTTAATTGTTCACCCCTCGTCGGTTCTTTTCATGGCCTAAACCTATTCATTGATCTTCTTAATCCTAAACAACCTCCCTTTTAGGATAGTAAACAGCCTGGTGAGTGTCTTCGTATCCATTGTCCCCTTCCATGAAAAGTTTTATCACTTCACCTCATAACCCTTTTCAAGCAAAAGTACACAATATATATCTCCATGCTAAATTAAGTGAACTGAAACTCCCAGACATGAAAGAGCCCTGCAGTCCAGCTCTATTGAGTAATCCTGTAGACCAGGAGTTGAGAACTTGAGATGTAGATCTCAAGGAAGTAGATTAGAAGTGATAAGAGGCACACCTAAATATATACTTGACTGGGAAGCTTCCATTTCAAACTGCATAATGATCAATTCTGGTTTTCCTTCTATTTCCTCAAGTGAGAAGACAATATTGGTCCGTGAGTAATAGACTCACACCAACAGTTCATGGTCAGGAAGTAAAATTACAACTTGTGGGGAGAAAGCTTCAATAAGAGAGTTCATTCATTATTTGTCAGTCCCAAAGTCATTGCATCTAGATCGTAATTATGACATAGGATTTAGCTAACCTAAATGACAGAATATATACAGTTCTAACCAATCAACTCCAATGAATTCTTACTGAAAGGTAGCAAGTCTTCTTCATAAACTTCAATACCCTTCAGATAAGATTGTTGGAAACTGACAAACAGAGCATTCATTGTGGTTGGCAATGAGGAAATTGATAAAAACTCAATGATCAATAACTTCAAAATCATTCTAATATCACGAGCATAAGATTAGAGGAACCAGTACATTTGTAGTTAGGGGACTCCATGGGACCCTTTCTCAGCCAAAATGATGACCTTAGAATGGATTTTTCATCTCAAATTAATTTGATTGTTTTCCCTGGGATGTATGCTCAACAAAGCATTAGAAACTACTTGTTGAGCTAATGTTTGCTTTTCCTATTACAATTCTCACATTTTCAAAATCAAATCTCTACTGTGTGGTCATTTGGTCCTCACTACATATATTTCATACAAATCAGGGTTATCTCTTCCCTCAACACTTTAAACTTTTGGGCGAGTTATCTTTTAAGGGATATCAGCATTTGTAATGTTTTTCTTTAGTTCTGTTTCTGCTTTAGATTGTACTTAGGTTTATTCTCTTGTATACTACCCGTGTACTTGGGCTATGCCTATTTACTATGAATAAAATCCATAATATCTATCAAAAAACATAAAAAACCTATGTGTTAGTTAGCTGGAAAATGTTCAACAGAGTTTTTTCCAGCTAGACATTTTTGGATGCCATATGAGTTTTGGAACAACGGATGACAAATTACCCTTTTGATTGCTCTATGTTCATGATCACTAATATGATGTAGAAGAGTCTTTGAATCATTTATAAGAACTTAGATCAGCAAAAGAGTACTCACTTTTGCATCATGCATTTAGAAGCCACAGTTTAGTTTTTATCAAATAGGCGAATATGGCATAGCATTTTTTGTGTTTTTTTGTTAAGAGTAGGTTACACATTTATTACTTGCAGATATCGCTTGCTTTAAGTACTCTATGGCAGTTTGTAATACTGTAAATAGTTACAGTATCAACATTTCACGAGTTTTGAGTAAAAAACTACCGGGCTAAAGTAAATCTCTTTGCTAAAATTTAGTGCACATGTATTAAATATGTATTAAATAAAGTATAAAAAAAAGTTAATTTTTATTCTCTTATATACTTATTATAAACTAAAGTAAAAGTGCAAAACTGACAACTCCATTTTTGGATCAAGATGTATGGGGGTTCTTCCTTTAACTTGTTTAATTGAACATGCATATGATTATTTGACTTATGAATCCCAAACATTTTATACCCACACCAAAAGAATAGATCATACATCAAAGCTATTTATGTCGAGCAACTTTATGAATAAGTTTAGAGAAAAACTGTGTGATGCATATCGCTAACATCAATTCACCTGTAATAAAGGAACTTCCTCGATTGGCAGTTCCGCTCCAAGGTCTCCACGAGCAACCATTGCCTGCAAACTAGTCAAGAAAACTAGTTCTGTTGCCATAGGAAGGATGATATGTCTTTGAAGGTCACAAAAAGATTCTTTCAGATCCTTAATATGTTTCCTCTTATTGTCTTAAAAAAAAAAAAAGATTTGTCAAAAAGATTGCTAATTTACAAACAGTGAGTACAAGCATGTTATTTTTATGGTTTCCTTTTTTTTTTTCTGGGGGGGGGGGGGGGGTGTGGTGACCATAAATTCTGTCCTGATTTCTTTTGTACTTATATAATCATCTGTTTTTAATTCTTTGAGAATATTAAGCAGGCAATGAACTTAATGTAAAACTTCCCACAGCAGTTTTTTCTGAGATTAGGGATCACCTGTCATAACACTTCTTAACTTTTAACAACTGCGAAACACCTGCAGTATAATATGTTTTACTACTAATATTGTTTTAATAATTGGTTGCTTAGGCCCTGTCTCTTTCTTGGAAATAATTGTGTGTTTCAATTTGCATTTGGTTTGAATTTGCAGCAGATTGCCATTGTGCAGCAATAGCCTGTCTAACATCACGCACATCCTGCCGCGACTGTTGTTGCTAAATAGGTAACTATGATTTTGTATTTTTGGCCTACTTTCTGTCTTGATTTGCTGTGAGTGGTAGAAAAGTACAAGAACTTAGATCGCTGAATTCCTAGATGCATAAACCAGTGGACTTGGTATGGACTTTTTGGTTTTAAAGACTACCATGTATAAAGCGAATAATCCAAAATTTCAATACTATTTTTGTATTGTTTGTCTTCCATGTTTAAAACAATATTTTGACTCTTACATATAGAGCTAAAACATTAACGACCAATTCTATGTTTACACTTATATATATGGCCTGTTTAAAACAGCTTGTTTTTTTCCTATGAATTCTTTGTACAATGTGGGATCTGATTATTTATATGTTGATTATAATATCACATATTAGTTATATATATGTTATAACTAGTGTGTGTTTTATATAGAATTATTCAAATTTACTTTTAAAAATTAAAAGAATAGAACATCATATCCTAGTATTTTAGATTGTTTAAAGTTAATTTATCTTTTTACTCGTTTTGGGATCTCAGATAACAAAATTGAGTCTTTTGTTATAAAAATTTAATTGAATGGAAATATAGATTTTATTTTATTTATTTTTATTAATAAACAAAAGACTCAATATACTTTTGTTTATCTATATGAAATAGATTAGTTAAACTGAATTAGAAAAATAAATAAATTGATGATTTAAGGATCGATGGCCACTGACCCTATACGAGAAACCCAACAAATCTAGATTTTAAGGAAGGTCACCCTTAAGCAAGAGTCATGTCCCTTTTTGTACAGGTCTCTGGATCTCTCTCTGCCAATACTTCAAATCTTTGGGTTTTGCCTCTACCATTAGGCTCTAGCCTTCCTTTAGTGCTGATAAGAGAGGCAGGCCAAGGGCCACATGAGCAGTTTGACATTTGTATTTAAGGAAGAGTTATTGACCAGCTAACTCAAGAAGAAATTAAAGGGTTGACCAGATTGGGGTTTTTTTTGTCTTTTTTGTTAAAACGTCAACTATAATTTGAGCATATAATTATAAAAATGTTATAATTCTAAATAAATAAATTTACAAATTGCTATAAATTTGTGGTCTTAAAAATAATTTGTGACATTTAACATATATTAATATGATTATAAATTTATTTTTATAATCATTTTGGTTCTAATAATAATCCACTTTAAATTAATTTTAGATGAAATTAATTAAAGGGTTGTCAACTTGATCATTCATTAATTAATTTCCATTAAAAACAGAAGGAAAGTTGCAGCATTAGTAGCAGTAATTACTTAAGACCTTGAGTGAACTGATGTGAATAGATATAGGGATTTGGGGAGAGATAAATGTTCCCATGATCGATGGTTGTATTGGAGCGCCTGAGGCAGGCAGCTGGCCCTGCTGGCTGCTGTACGCACTTAAAATCGTGTCTACACAGACAATGACTGCCCCTTTGCTTTGCTTGCTTACTTGCTTGCTTTATTTGATGTGATCAGAGTCCAAAGTCTGGGCACAAAGCATTAAAAATAGTGCTTAAGTAAAAACCAGTAAGTAAAAAGAACATTTATCGCTGGAGAAGAGGAGGAGAGGTCCCCTTCTATAATGCAGCAGTGTATAGATATAGATATATAGGCCGTTCTCCCTAAGTACTTAAAGCTTAAGCTTTTTGTCCTTGTCTATGCAAGCTAAGGATCATCAGCTAGACAGCTACATCCATCTTTTATAGCTGAAAGCTATTGTGTTTGTGGGTGATGTTCTCTAGGAAGCTGGAAGAAGGCCCATCCTCATGAGTCATGCAACAACGAACCAATGAATACTAGAAATCATGGATTGATATACCAGTTATCCCCCGAAAATGCTTAGACTTCAAGTTAAACATTTATACTCCAT
The DNA here is from genome assembly GCF_018687715.1 of Carya illinoinensis. Classification (NCBI taxonomy): domain Eukaryota; kingdom Viridiplantae; phylum Streptophyta; class Magnoliopsida; order Fagales; family Juglandaceae; genus Carya; species Carya illinoinensis. Next base: position 22,493,196 of record NC_056767.1, read on the forward strand.
TCATGAGGTCCACGCTATGTTTGTTTAGGGATCCAATTGGTAACTAAATTTAATCACTCAATCAAGATTGTGATACCATGTGATCAGAGGCTTCTCTTATTACTTGATGTCTAATGTACAACTCAAATTTCCTCACTCATTCCACTAACTCAACTGTGGACTCTATGATACTTGTAACATACACACCTTTCTCATATGAGCAAGGCTTTCAACAGATACCTTGAACTAGACATATGAAGGATGAATTCTACATTTCTTCATTCACAAATTTCATGTACTATACCCGTCATGCAATTGCATGATGTTCCCAAAGGTCATATATTTTGCCTTCATTTTTCCATGTTTGTCAAACGTGAGTTCATCAACTACCTGGTAATCATGGGCTCTGTTTGTCTAACTCTATTCCTCACCCACTTTTTTTAGATGGACAAAAGTTGGATGAATGAGCCCGATAGACTATTATCACCTGCATACGCCGAAGGGGTTAAAAATTTCCTGACACAAGCCCAAATTCATGCAAGTGGACAGGATCGCATTCGGTGTCCTTGCCGTACATGCCTTAACAATCTGTGGCTTCCTATAATTGAGGTGGAAACCCATTTGTTCATGAAAGGGATCAATCCAAATTACACACAATGGATATTTCATGGGGAGGAGGATACAACACAATACGTCAGTGACGACGATATCCCAAATGAGGATATACCCGAAGATGATTACATTGATGACATGCAGCAGATGTTGGATGACATGCGTGCAGGCACCTTTGTTGATGTGCCACAAGAGAACACTGGATCATCAAATAGGCCACCAATTCCTGAAGATTCACCAGCAACGTCTTTTGACAAGCTACTGGAGGATGCCCGACGTCCTCTTTTCGACGGGTGTACAACATTTACAAAGTTGTCTTTCATTGTGAAGTTATTACACATCAAATCAATCGGTAGATGGTCAATTAGATCATTTGACATGCTCCTTGATCTGTTGCGGTCTTCCTTTCCTGATGCGCTCTTACCACAATCATATGAGGAGTCAAAGTCTTTGGAGCGCGGGTTGGGTTTCAATTACCATAAAATCCATGCGTGCCCCAACGACTGCATCTTATTCTGGAAGGAATATGCCACGCTTAATGAATGCCCTGTATGTAAGGCTTCAAGGTGGATGCCAAATACACACGGATCACGCGTCATACCTCAAAAAGTGTTGCGCCATTTTCCGTTGAAACCGAGATTGCAGCGTCTTTTTATGTCTGCGAAGATAGCAGGTGATATGAGATGGCATAAAGAGCATCGGGCAATAGAAGATAGTAGTATGAGACATCCGGCTGACTCTGAGTTTTGGAAGAAATTTGATGAACATCATAGTTGGTTCGCTGCGGATCCTCGTAATGTTAGGCTCGGACTAGCAAGTGACGGCTTCACTCCCTTCAACAACTTGGCTAAACCTCATAGCATTTGGCCTGTGATCCTTGTCCCGTATAACTTGCCGCCATGGTCATGCATGAAAGACCAATTCTTTATAACATCTCTGATTATTCCAGGGCCAAGGTCACCAGGGAATGAAATCGATGTTTACTTGCAACCGTTGTTGGATGAGTTGCTTGAACTCTGGGAATATGGGGTACCCACATATGATGCCTCAAGTAAGGAGACGTTTACGCTGCATGCTGCATTGTTGTGGACAATCAATGACTTTCCTGCCTACGGGAATCTCTCTAGCTGGTCAACAAAGGGAAAATTAGCTTGTCCGTCTTGTAATGCTGACACGGACTCCAATTGGTTGAAATATGGCCGAAAACATTGTTATATGGGACACCGACGTTTCTTACAGCCAGATCACATGTGGAGAAGGAGGAAAGGGTTGTTCAACGGTAAAGAAGATCATCGCATGCCACCAAGGGATTTGGGAGGATACGATATTCTAACTCAATTGCAGATGATTGGGGATGTGACGTTTGGCAAATCTCTTAGTAAGAGAAAACGTACTGCCGAAGAGCTGAATTGGACAAAGTGCAGCATATTCTACACGTTACCTTACTGGTCAACACTTCGACTTTGGCATAATTTAGATGTTATGCATATTGAGAAGAATATTGCCGAGAACATCCTATTCACTTTAATGAACAGTTCAGGAAAAACTAAGGATAATATCAATTCAAGGCGTGACCTGGAGTTATTGGGCTATAGAAAAGAATTACATTTGAGGCGTGAAGGTGATCATGTAACAATGCCGCATGCACTGTACACATTACATGGAGATCAAAGGAAGAAGTTATGTGAGTGGCTACGCGATATCAAATTTCCAGACGGGTTCTCTTCCAATATCTCGAACTGTGTTTCTACACGTGATAGCAAAATCACTGGGTTGAAAAGCCACGACTGTCATATTTTCCTTCAAAGACTACTCCCAATTGCTGCAGGGGGGTTTTTAAGAAGTGACATTGCCTTGACTTTGACTGAACTTAGCACTTTCTTCAAAGAGTTGTGCGCTCGCACACTGGATGTGAATCGCCTATCCCAGCTCCAAACTGATATAGTCACCATTTTATGCAAACTGGAGATGATATTCCCTCCCTCCTTTTTCGATGTCATGGTCCATCTAGCTGTCCATTTGCCCCATGAGGCTATACTTGGAGGTCCAGTACAATATAGGTGGATGTACCCATTTGAGAGATATCTAGGCAAATTCAAGCGGTATGTTAAGAATAAGGCCCGACCAGAAGGTTCAATAGCCGAGGCCTACATTCACACTGAATGCCTGACATTTTGCTCCATATACCTCCAAGATGTTGAGACGAAGTTCAATCGAGCGGACCGCAACATTGATGCTGATGAAGAGGAAACTATAGATGGATTCCGAGTTTTTAACCAGAAAGTTCGTCCTTTGGGTATAGCTTCCAATGTGCAATTAGAAGATAAACTCTTTAAGGCAGCCATATGGTATGTGCTCAACAATTGTCCGGAGATTGGACCCTATATACAGTAAGCATCAATCTCTTTTAGATCAAAATCTACTTCCATCTCAAACTTAACAAGTTTTTATATATGCATGCCCATAACGCTTGTTGAACTGTGTTGCGATTATGTGCTCCAAATTTAGGGAACACTACGAGAAATGTAAGGTGCAACACCCAAACAGCATCGTGAGCACGCATCAAACCGAGTTTGCAACTTGGTTCAAGCACTGTGTAAGTTCTCCTCCATACTTATCTATGTTGACATCATAAATTTATTTGACATGTTTTGGAATTATGAAAATAATAAAAACTTGTAAATCTTCAACAATATTGCTATAGATCCAGGAACATCGTACCAAGAACCCACTTGATGTCTCAGCTGATCTCTATGCGTTGGCTTGCAGGCCTGACCGTTGGGTTGCATCATATGATGCATGCATAATAAATGGAAAGCGGTTTCATACGAAGGGTCGTGAACTTCGCCGGCGTACACAAAATTCTGGGGTTTTGGTAACTGGGGACGAGGCCACAAATAATGCAGACTTTTACGGTTGTCTTAAAAATATCATAGAGTTACGCTACATGGAGTGGCGTCGGGTGTACCTATTTGATTGTGATTGGTTTGACGTTGGTGATCGAAAACGAGGGGTACGGGTGGATGACCATATGATTAGTGTCAACTTGAGCAGGACTTGGTATAAGGATGAACCGTTCGTGTTGGCAAGTCAGGCTGATCAATGTTTCTACATAAGAGATTTAAGGGTGAAAGGGAATTGGGGTGTTGTGCAGAACTATACAAATAGGAATGTATACAACATTTCGTCCATGTCGAGGAGTAACGCAGATATTAATGATGGCGAATCAAGTACCCATGAGGCCGATCAAGAAAATGAGTCATCATATTATTATGAACCAGTGCAGTGTGATAACTCTGATCCAGTGTCAACTCCACTGGATCGGCTTGATATACCACCTAGCCATATTGATGCACGGGAAGTCATGCATGTGGATGGTAAATGCATAGATTCATCAGACTTTATTAATGATGACATGATGAATTCTGGCTCTGAAGATGCGTGTAGTGAGGGGGAATATTCAGATGAGGAGGACCTATCCACAGACGATGATGTTGGGTCAGATTAATAAAGTATGCCAGGAACTTCTTTGCATTAAGGTTGGTACCACAGATTCTGTGACATTAAGTATTCAATACCTTTTGTGATTAGTCGTTTTTTTTTATCCACATTAAGTATACTTTTTTATTTCTTTGACTGAACTAATATGTAGAATATCACTTCGATGTTTTTATATTCTTATTTGCTCTAAAATTGTTTGACTTATGATGTGTATTTCTATGATTATGCTTATTCAGGTGAGGGGAAAACAATACTACGTCGCATTAAGGGAAAACCACTGCACAGAAAAGTTTTGGTCGGAATTGCTTTCTCCTACTAGACCAATTTATCATGCAATCCCATCTTCAAGCTGGCGGCATGAGGAGCGCTATTAATTATCAAGGTATATAATTTATACCTTTCTCTTCATGGCCTTTGTAATTATATGTGTATCATAACGCAAGGGTTAGTCTACTAACATACTTGATTACTTTCAGATCAATTATCTACACTAACGCAAGGGTTAGTGTAGATAATTGATCTTATTTCGAACCACTCTCGTATTACTTTCAGATTTTTTCACGGAATGGACCTAACGTTTGTTAAAATTATTTTGTAATAATACACACGCAGGTGACCGAGCCGGACCCAGTTCTAGAGGCGGAGGGAGGCTGCGAGGTATTCGGGCTAGGCGCCATGTACCGTACTCGGCTCGCCACAACCGACCAAGGGGAGCGAAAATTGCCTCATATCACAGCCCAGAGGAGTGTAATCAATCCTCGTCGGATGACTCCACACAGCCCCCAAGTCCCCCACCATCTACCAACCCAATTCCCACACCAGCGCCTACTCGGGAAGCCTCACCAGTGCGCGAACAATCACCTCCTAGAGAATACGCGAGATTGGAGGACGCCAGTATACCACAAACTGGTATATTGACTTTTTCGATATATATTGAATGCATTGACAAAATATGTGTTTGTTATAATTATGTTTCTTTGACATTACATATACTAATCTAGTGAGTTTTTCAATACAGTTGCGGACGCCCCCACAGAACCTGAAGTAACGCAGCAACAAAGAAAACGATTTCGCGGGCCCGCTAGATGCATCGAGTTTGAGAAGGTGAGAAAGTACGGGAAAATACTTTTAAAGATAAATGATGGTGAGACTGCCCCGTGTTGTGAGCATGCTTCTATGTTCACGACACGAGTATCCTGGATTGTTAAATAATATTGTGACATGAGTTATGCGCGCTGGACCGATGTCCCAGAAGCCATGAAAGAGGAGCTCATTGATTGTGTTCGGGTAAGTGATATCAATTCCATATCATATGATGAGTTTGAAGTGGTTTATATGTCTCATAATCGTAATATTAATACTAGTTTGCTCTGAATTGTAGTCTGACTTCGTGCTCGACTGGAAACGGGAAAACCACCGATTGACGGTGACAAAGGCACTTCGTAAGCGCTTCAACTCCTTCCATCACGATTTGCACAAGATTTACCAATCATTTGAAAGCCATGAAGAGGCGTTAGCTAGTGGGACAAGCTTGGTGGACCCTCTTGTATGGGTCAAGTTGTGTGGAAGGTGAGGCAGTGATGCATTTAAGGTATATATTAACCAACTCAAATTTCTGTAATAAATCCTTCCATTAGTATGTCTAAAGAGGCAAATATAGTGGCTGTTCAACATAGCTAACCAAAAAACGTGTGCATTGCAGAAAATTTCATCTCAAAACCGGGAGAACAGGAAGAAGCAGGCAATTAATCACACATCAGGACGTAAATCATTCGTCCAAATCCTTGAGCAAAAGGTATGAGAATGCCTCCCAACTGACCATGTTCATTTTAATAATCTTGATCGCATTCCAAACCCATATTTTCTATAAAAACGTTCCTCTACATGTGAATCCATTTTCCTTTGCATTTTTGTGATATAATTACCACAAAGTTGGGTAGTGGTTGATTAACACGATGTGCTATTTGTAATTCCATGCACATTGTTAAACAATAAACTTATGTTTCTACCTCGAAAAACTTCTTATACGTGTTGCTCATCTTCTGTAGCACGCTGAGAATGGAAATTTGGTTGACTTCTATAAAGAAACGCGCTAGTCGAAGAAGAAGAACAAGTTTGTGACAGATGCTACAGAAGAAACATACGTGAGTAGATTACATACAGTCCATCTCCCTACAATGTTTATTTTTGACAATAATAAATGAGTAATATGTTAGGAAGAACTTATGTTAATAATCGTTGTTCTGTGCATGTGCAGAAGGAGATGACAGGTAGGTTGGATGGCCTAGAACCAGAGCAACGTAATGATGAGGCAGCAGCGACTGTCTTCAGGGAGGTCCTTGGCCATCGACCTGGATATGCGTGAGGACTCGGGGAGATGGTCATTCCCGAGTCAAGTAGACAACGTGACCAACTTAAGATGCAATGCTACCTGTCTGAGATTGAAAGACACAAGAAAGACTCTGAACAACATAAGAAAGATGCTAAAGCGTATAAGAGTCAGCTGGATGAAATGAGGTTAGAGATGCGGGCTCTTAGGGCGCATCAGATGCAGACTGATAGATTGCTTCAGGAGTTCTTTAAGGATAATCCTTCATTCACTGAGTCGTATCGACAGACTCAGTGTAACGATTCCCCCGACCCATAAGGGGGGTGACATGCTCCTTGGTTTTTTGTACTGGATTGGGTGGTTTTTTGTTAGACAATATCACAACTGGGCAATACATATATATATATATAGATATATATATCTATATAAATATATCCATCTCAATATATATAGATATTACTATATCTATATAAATATAACCTGAAAGGAATTAACAGTTTGAGTTATGGAGGTATGATTTCTGTCCTCTGAATTTTTAACACCTAATTTTTGCTTAGTGCAGTTTGTGGGTTTCAACTTTTGAGGTTTGAAGTGGTGGTGTTTTATTGCTACATTTCGCAGGGGAAATTGGAACAAATTAGATCTGTTTTTTACGAAGCTGACACCTTGCATCATATGGTTCCAACAAAATGATGAAAAAAAGGGAGTAACACTTTTGTAAAAGCTTGAAAGTGTGAGGGAAGCTGTTGGAAATGCTGCATGGTAAGTGGGTTTGGTTGTATGTTTCTTCATGTAAATGGGGGAAAACGAAAAGTTACTTTTTATAAGTTCGTTGGGCTTGTTACCATAAAGTTTATGTGCATTTTGGAGTTGTTCATTGATCTCTACCTGTTTTGTAATGAGACCCAGTTCTATTCATGTAGAGGTTGAGATGAGAAGCAAGGAGGACGCGTACAATCTTCCATTTCAGACTTAATCAAAACTGAACAGAGTTTGGAGGAGAGAGTTCCAAATGAATCAGATAAGCTGGAATGGTAGTTCTGTATTTGCATTTTTAGCTCCCAGCTGATACTATTATGTTTCTAGATCTCATTTATTGTCTTCAAGTATATCATACAGTTATATATAAATGTAAGTTATATTACATATTATCTTAAATAACAGAACTAGTAGCTTCCATAGGGTTTTGGTCAAAAGGAGGATGTTTCATTTGCAACAACAAGGCATTGCAAGATGAAAGAGAATTGAAATTCAAAATTATGTACAAGAAGGGAAGTATGCATTTATATGTCTTGAGGTTGCCACTGGTTTTCCCATACTCTCTGTTAATGATATTCAACAGAGATCAACCATTTGTGCATTAGAGAGGTTTTAGGTTTTTTCCCCTCTATTATTTCACAAATATCTTGCTTCTTTCTCCATCTTAGGACTGAAGAAACCCAACAAGTGCTGTAGGTTTATTTAAAGTAAAATAAACCTATTCCACGACAGTTAGAGATTTACTAACACCATCGCTAAGATGGTACTCATTAAAGTCACTTGTCAACTTAATCTCGTCTCCTTCGGACATATCCACATATTAACAGAAACCAGACCTGAAAATTAGTTATGAGCACCCTATATTTTAGATACTAGACTAACTTGTTTATTTGGTTTGAATTACCATGCATTATGCACATGGGGAATAGAGTGAAGGTAATCATTATAACCAATTCTAATGTCGCTTTTATTGTTATTTATCATTGTATGTTTTACTACTAAAACATGTTTATGGATCTGAATGGCTTCATTCAAAATAGGGGCAAGAGGTTGCCTTGGAACAACTTTTTTAAATATGTGGCTGCAAAAAATGTGTGTTTATATTTAAGTACAGTTAATGCTTATCTAGAATATGAGAATGTGGCAGAGTATTTAAGGAAGCCCCGTGGAATCAGATTTATAATCATAGCAGGTTATACACTTTTCCTTAGGTTTCAAGCGTGTGCTGTAGGTTGTATCGTGCCAAGTGTTTAGTTCTTTCAGATAATGATCGTTGGATGAGTCTCATGTATCAACTATTTAGGCAATGAATACTTCCTTTGTTGGTGTTTTACAGTTTTAAAGTCTGGGCATTGGGACTGAATGATGAAGCTCTTCGACATGTCCCAAATAATGATGGTAAGCTTCATTAACACTGATTGCATACAAGAAGTGAATAAGTTCTGTTACAGTACCCTCACTGCAGTAGTATAACTTAAGTTTTGGTTGTGGTGCACCTGTCATAATGGAAGGGGACAAAAAGATGGTCATGCCAATATCTCAACTTAATTGCTGAGTGCTGATTTTGCTGCTGACTTAACATATTGGTATGTGAGTCATCTTGCGAATGGTTTTCCCCCCCAGCCAAAGTTAGTATAACTGCTGCATGCATATTGAAGCTTTATAATGTACACAATATGAGACTCCTCCATAAAATGGTTAATTTATTCTAAGAACCAATCTAAAATAGCTGGATTGTGATTTTCCAGATTGTCATTATTAATATAGAAGATATTGATGCACCAAATGCAACAACTGCAGAGGCACCGTAGCATTGTATAGAATTGTATATTCTGTTTTTTGTCTCAAGTTTCATAACTGTTTTTTATTCCTTTCTGATTCTAGAACATTGTATAGAATTGTATATAAATACCCATGTTATCACAATGAATAGATAATGAGAATTCATAGCATATCTCATTCTAATATGGTATCAGTAAGCCCACGACTCACAGTCCTCTGATCCATGGCTTCTTCTTCTTCCCTTCCTTCTCCAAACTTCTCACATCTAGTTACCACCAAGCTCACAAATGAAAACTATCCATTATGGAATGTACAGATCTCGGCCTATTTAAGAGGTCAGGACCTCTATCAATACGTTGATGGCTCACTACAACCACCCCCTCCACAGGTTGACTCTCAACCTAATCCGGCTTATGCCTCCTGGAGACGAAATGATCAACTGGTACTCAGTATACTTTTCTCATCCCTCTCAGACTCTGTTCTTGGACATGTTCTTTCTGCTCAAACATCTCGTGGTCTTTGGAAATCCCTCTCCTCTCTTTTTGCTTCTCACTCTCAAGCCAAACGGTTTCAAGTTAAATTCCAACTTGCTAATCTAACTCGAGGTGACCTCTCCATCACAGATTATTTTGGTAAAGTAAGAGCGCTTGCTGACATACTTGCTGCCTCTGGCACTCCTATTTCTGATTCTGATTTTGTTACATATCTACTCACTGGTCTTGGTGACACATATGATACATTAGTCACCTCTATTACAACACGGGTAGAACCCATTTCTTCTCATGAACTATTTCAGTTGCTTCTTGTCCATGAAAGCAGGCTTGCTCACAGTACACGGAGCTCTACCTCTTTGCAACCATCTGCCAATTTTGTGCACACTGGCAACCGAGGACATTTTCCATCTCGAGGTGGTCGCAATGGAAGAAATGGGAGAGGCAGATTTAATTACCCAAACAGAGGCGGTCGCAGCTTTTCCCCAGCTACTCAACCAAACTCCTTTCCATCACAAAATAGTTCCCGCCCCACCTGCCAAGTGTGTCAAAAAGCCGGCCATATAGCCTTACAATGCAAACACCGTTTTGATCATGGCTATCAATACAGTGCACCTTCTTCCTTCTCTACAAATTTCACCCAGCAGAGCTCCATCTCAGACCCTACCTGGTATCCCGATTCGGGTGCAACCCATCACATAACCCATTCCCTCAACAACCTCAATCTTGCCTCCGAACCTTACTGTGGTAATGAACAGATCCATGTAGGAGATGGTACAGGCCTTTACATTCAGAATACGGGTGACTCTTTCTTATCCTCTTCTCCCTCTTCCTCATTTCTTCTTAAAAACCTCCTTCATGTTCCTAAAATCACAAAAAATCTCATCTCTGTTTCTAAATTTTGCAAGGATAATTCATGCTTCTTCGAATTTCATGAATCTTTTTTCTCTGTGAAGGACACATCGACGGGGACGATCCTCCTCACCGGACCAATCCATAATGGCCTCTATGTCTTCCCTTCGGAGTCCAGCTCCTCCTCAAATCATCCTTCTCCATCTGTCAACATCGGTGAGAAATCTTCTGTCTCTCAATGGCATCGGAGACTCGGCCATCCTCATCACTCCACTCTATCAAGAATCCTGCGCACCAGCTGTTTGCAAGTTTCTCCCACGGTTTCCAAGTTCCAGTGCCCCGAATGTCCTTTAGCCAAAAACCATCAGCAGCCGTTTCCTTCCAATTCGGCCCATTCAAATAAACCACTAGCACTGGTCTGTGCTGATGTTTGGGGCCCAGCCCATTTTGTTTCTAGACAAGGCTACAAATATTATGTCTCTTTTGTTGATCAATACACTCGGTTTACTTGGTTTTATCCATTAAAGCTCAAATCTGATGTTCTTAAGGTCTTTTCTAATTTTCTACCTTTTGTTGAACGTCTCTTAAATACAAAACTCATAACACTTCAAACAGATGGTGGTGGTGAATTTCAATCTCTCACACCAATCTGTCACAAACTTGGAATTCATCACAGGTTTTCATGTCCACATACTCATCAACAAAATGGGCTTGTGGAACGAAAACACAAGCATATAGTTGAAACTGGGCTTGCCCTTTTAGCCCAAGCTTCTCTTCCTTTTTCTTATTGGGCCGATGCATTTGAGATAGCAGTCTATCTCATTAATCTCTTACCTTCACCAACAATTGCCAATCAAACACCCTTTTTCAAAGTATATAAACATGTTCCCAACTACAAGTTTCTAAAAGTGTTTGGGTGTGAGTGCTTTCCCAACTTACGTCCTTATAATCAACATAAATTAAATTTTCGTTCTACATCATGCCTTTTTCTCGGGTATAGCTCAGTTCATAAAGGATACAAATGCTTGGATTTAAAAAAAAATCGGCTATACTTCTCCCGTGATGTTATATTTCATGAAGATACTTTTCCCTACTCAATCACTCGGCCCACATCCTTCTCAACACGGCAACCCTCATATACCAACCTCCCCATTTTACAGCCCTCTCTGTTAGGCCCAGGCCCAAACCAAATACCTCCTTCATCTCACAGCCCACCGATGCCCAGTTCCCAAATGTTCCCATCGTCTTCTCAACCCCAAATCCCTAATTCCTCATCCCGAGCATCCTCTGCTATTCCACCTCTCCACTCACACATCCAAACTCGGCCAAACTCTACTTCCTCTTCTCAAATTCAAAATCCTCCTGCTTCTTCTCGAACAGCCCCTGCACTCACCCTTCTAATACCTCCTCGTTCACCCATCATCACAAGAGCTCAAACCCACTCCTCTCGACCCCGTATTCGAACGGACGGTACTGTACCGTATCCCTCTAGGCACTGTCTTGCTACCACAGTGGTTCCCGAGACACCAAATAGCTTCACCATTGCTTCCAAATACCCTGAATGGCAAGACGCCATGACCCAGGAATATCAAGCACTTTTACAGAACAAAACCTGGACCCTTGTTCCTCCTAACCCCTCCTTCAATGTTCTTGGTTGCAGATGGATTTATCGAACAAAACTTCAAGCCGATGGATCTCTGGAGCGAAGGAAAGCACGGCTTGTTGCTAAAGGGTATCACCAGCAGTCTGGACTCGATTTTCACGAGACATTCAGCCCTGTAGTCAAGGCACCAACTATTCGGTTGATTCTCTCAGTTGCCGTTGCTCGTGGTTGGCCCTTGCGTCAGATCGATATACAAAATGCGTTCCTACATGGAACCCTTACTGATCAGGTATACATGCATCAGCCTCAAGGATTTATTGATTCTCAATATCCTCAACATGTTTGTAAATTACAAAAAGCTATTTACGGCTTGAAACAAGCACCGAGGGCATGGTTTGCCCAACTCAGTTCCTGGCTACTTCATTATGGCTTTCGGGCATCTCAGGCTGATGCCTCACTCTTTGTGCTTAGTCAGGGTGATCTGCGTAGATATGTCCTTGTTTATGTTGATGACTTTATAATCACGTCCTCTAAAGACTCTGCCATTGATATGTTTATTTCGGACCTAAGCTTGGAATTCCCAGTTAAAGACTTAGGTGCTTTATCATACTTTCTTGGTGTAGAGATAACTCATTTGAGCACTGGTCTATTAATCTCTCAGCGTAAATACATTAAGGATCTCCTCACTAGGAGTAAAATGTTACATGCCAAACCAGTTACCTCACCCATGGCAGTAAATCTTAAGCTGTCCAAATTTGACTCACCTACCTTTGAGGATGCTACTCTATTTAGAAGTATTGTTGGAGGCCTACAATACTTGTCCCTCACCAGACCCGATATCTCTTACGCTGTTAATAAGGTGTGTCAATTCATGCACACACCAAAAGTACCACATTGGGTTGCTGTGAAACGCATACTGCGTTACTTAAAAGCAACAATAAATCAGGGTCTATTCTTCTCTTCTCAATCATCTTTCAAATTACAAGCTTACTCCGATGCGGACTGGGCTGGATGCCCTGATGATAGAAAATCTACGGGTGGCTTTTGCACTTTCTTGGGAAAACATCTCATCTCATGGAGCTCAAAGAAGCAAAACACAGTTGCAAGGTCAAGTACTGAAGCTGAGTACAAATCTGTAGCTTCAGCAGCTGCTGAACTCATCTGGCTACAAACACTTATTTCTGAACTTGGTCTCCCACTCAGTCAAGCTCCAACACTGTGGTGTGACAATATTGGGGCCACTTACTTGGCTGCCAATCCTGTCTATCACTCACAGACAAAACACATGGATATTGACTTCCATTTTGTTCGAGATCGCATTGCTGCCAAAACACTCAACATCTCCTTCATCAGCTCCAAAGATCAACTTGCGGACATACTTACCAAACCCTTGGTAACAGACAGATTCTGTAAGCTCAAGACGAGTCTCAATGTTGCTGACACGCCCTTGGACTCGAGGGGGCGTATTAATATAGAAGATATTGATGCACCAAATGCAACAACTGCAGAGGCACCGTAGCATTGTATAGAATTGTATATTCTGTTTTTTGTCTCAAGTTTCATAACTGTTTTTTATTCCTTTCTGATTCTAGAACATTGTATAGAATTGTATATAAATACCCCTGTTATCACAATGAATAGATAATGAGAATTCATAGCATATCTCATTCTAATAGTCATGGGATGTTGGGAATCGACCCATCAAGGTTGGCAGATACTCTAGGTTAGATATAAGGCCTGAACTTTGCCCACAGTTTTGCTTAAATATATCGTTCAAATTTCCAAACTGATTGGTCATTTAACTCACTCAATTAATTCATCATGTATGGAATAATGCTGTTGGAAATGGTTTGCCTAAGCAGGACACAATCAGGGTTATTTTGACAACCATTACTATCTCCATGCTCATGCCTTTCTTCAACGATTCTGCCCTTGAGTGAGTTAACAAAATAAATACACATTTTGCTTATTTAAATTGAGTCTTGTTTCATCAGATTTTTGGCCGAGATTGTTTAAATTGAGTCTTGTTTCATCATTTTTTGGTCGAGATTGTATAAATTGAGTCCCCAGGACGTAGTTGTAGCTAAAATTCTCATGCTTCTTCAAGCATATTGCACATGCACCATAGATCCATCCATCCATGGCTGCTTGAATATTAAGCAACTCATGGTACGGCTGCGCCCATTTTGTACCTGGCGCATGCAAGATGGTGAATTGATGGGAATAAAAAGTTTTGGAAAAAATAGTTGGCTAAGGTACATGATTTAAGGATTTTTGCTTTTTCCTTAATGTGATCCAAAACAAAAACTAGAGAAACTTGTAGTACTGTAATGCAATTACGACATTACAGCCGAGTAAATATATATATTAGCATACAATAGAAACCCCCATATCAATTAGTAATTGCATGCTGCAGCGAGCTATCGGAAAGAACAACATGAAAATAGGGTTTTTCTTGGTCATCCAAATGCTAGGATCATTTTCTTATTTGGCCGAGATTCTTCCTCAAACCGCTTATTATAGGATGAGATGAATGGCACTCTATGGCTTCTGACTTTTTTGCCACTTTCTGTCCAAGTCTTGAATCGCCACTACAGTAAGATTTGTATGTACAAATGTTAGTAAGTTATTAGTCTCACCGTTAACAACAAATAAATCTCATTAAATACAAGAATTAATACACTTTCAACAGCATGCCATAATTAGTTAGTTTACCTTGTGCCTCTATGATTAATACTAAATCCACTGCATTTATATTTTCTTAAACTATCTCAATTTCTGATGGGACTGTTGTCAATTTCTGAACCCTTGTGGATATCTCATGTTATTTTCAGGTGATATAGCCAACCACCTTTATGGGCTGACAGTTGTGGGAGCGGCGTTATCTTGGTGTTCACCACCTTTCTTTGTAAAAGTCATATTGTGAAAATTGGATGGGACTGTTGGTGAAAAGTCCTGAACTAATATGAGATGTTTTACTGGTAGTTGTTGGTTTTAGTGAGAGTAGAGTCATCTAGAAATAACTTATACTAGTGATATTTATCTTTTGAGTAATTAGTAGCTCAGTTTGTAATTGATATGACTCGTATAATGCACCACCCAATGTAACAAGATATTATATGATTGTTGGTCAATTCATTTGATGCATATGAGTAAATTTTGAATTGAATAGAAATGGTTAGCGAAATTTTTGTTTAAGTATGGAAAATTAAATGATCATGTCTATCAGGTGCTATTGGATGAATGGAGAAAGTATAAATGAGACCTAGTAACCCATTAAGAATATTGGGTTACTAGGTTATATAAAATTCGATTTTCAGGTTTCTCCAGCGATTTTTTAATCGCCGTCAATAATTTTAAAAAACCATTTAATACGATAGATTCCCATTTCAGAAAATCCTATTGCAGCGATTTTTAGTCGCTGGCAAACCATTTAAAACTCGCTGCCATATGCTATTGAAACAGAAAACTATATAGCAGCGATTAACAAACCGCTGCCATATCATATAGCAGCGAATTTTTTATCGCTGCCATATAATTTGAAAAGTAGAAATGGATTTAGCAGCGATTAAGACAGCGCTGTCATATCATATAGCAGCGATTTTGGGATCGCTGGGATATAGTTTTGAACCAGGCAACGTATATAGCAGCGATTAAAGAACCGCTGCTATATAATTTGGCAGCGATTTTTCTATCGCTGCCATATGATTTTGGAAATGGAAACGCATATGGCAGCGATTACGTCAGCGCTGCAAAATCATATGGCAGCCATTTTATAATCGCTGCCATATATTGTTGAAACAGTAAAACTATATAGCAGCGATTAAAAAACTGCTGCCTTACTCTTTGGCAACGATTTTTCTATCGCTGCCATATAATTTTGTAAATGGTTACGTATTTGGCAGTGATTACAAAAGCGCTGCAAACTCAGTTTCCAGCGATGTATGTATCGCTGCCATATGTTTTGTAACCATGGACAGTATATGGCAGCGACTATGGAAGCGCTGCTAATTAATTTTGCAGCGATTTATGAATCGCTGAATAGAATTTGACGGTATTGAAAGTATATGACAGCGATACAAAAATCGCTGCTAAATATTCATTTTTTCACGGCGATTTTCTTTATTCGCCGTGCGATATGTAAAGTGGAAGAATAATACCGACGAATGGGCGGCGATTAGGTAATCGCTGGAATATAACTATAGCGGGGATTTATGTCTATTTTCCGGCGATTTTACAACGCCGGGAAAAGGCCAATCTGTTGTAGTGCTAAATACTCTACCTATTAATTTCATATGAAATTATGTTAAGCATGTTAGATGGGTCAGTTGAACCCATTCGCATGAAACGAGTCGTGCCATGTTGATTCAATTCTAATTGTTTATTAAATGAGTTATGTAATTTGTGTCTTATTACTCGTTATTTATATGGATCATGTTTAGAGTTTTAAGACTTAACTAATTTAATTAAATAAGTCAGTTCAGATTACTTCTTATAATCGATTATTTATTATTTGGCATGATACAAATGCGGCCCACGAACACGAATTAACACTCCTACTCTAGCTCATTACCGACATTGCCATTGGATCGTGGGTTGGCACTTAGCAAACCCACGATAGCCAATCTAACCACAGGCTGGCGGCAACAATGTGGCAAGAAAGACACAAAGTAACTTGAGAGAGAGAGAGAGAGAGAGAGAGAGAGAGAGAGAGAGAGAGAGAGAGAGAGAGAGAGAGAGAGAGAGAGAGAGAGGCGGATATTTGGCAATGGGCATGAGTCTTACCAAGTAGAGGATGCTTGGGAAATGAAATAGAAATGAGAATTTTGAAAATAGTAAAAAGATAATTTATAAATAGTAATGAAATAGTTTTAATTAATTATTTATTGAGTTTTAGACAAGAAGAGAAAAAAAGTTAAATAAAAAATATTATAAGTTCAACTATTGTTAGAGTATAAATTTTTAACATTATTTTTATTTTGAAATTTGAAAAAGTTGAATTTTTTTTTGTTTGAAATTTTGAAAAAGTTTTAATGATTAATTTGAAAGTTTTTATATTTGAATGATAGTTAGAAAAGACATAAGATGAAATGAGATGAGATAATATAAGAGTGGATGGAAATTGTTTCCAAATATCTCCTTAATCAACAGCTCTGCCCATTTGTTTGAAAAAAATATAGAAAAATAAAAGAACCATCCGCTTGCTTGGTGTTAACGAACAGATTTCCCACCCAAATCTATGAGACACAGGCAGGCGAGGCATTTGTACCCTAAATTACCAAAAGATTCAAAAAACAGGAATTAAATTTGAAATTGACTTGTTAAATTAAGTAATTTATGAAAGAGTTTTGTTACATACACTCACTTTTACATATTGTTTATACACTCTACTGATATGATTGGCCAAAACAGTTATTTTATATTAAAAAAAAAGTGATACAGCCTATCGCATCAGTAAAATATATAAAGAATATAAAAAAAATAACTGCCCATGGAATTTTTTTCACGAAATAAGTTTCAATGGGATATTTCAAAGTTAATACAAAATATAAAAACACATATATACCATTAAGTAATTCAAGCATTTTAAATCATTTACAAACGAATTTAGAATATGAACTTATTGATTACCTATAATAAGAATGCAATTAATCTATCCCTTAAATATCATCTCTTTTTGCCTTATTCTTATTTAAGAAGAAAATAAATATCCTTTAATTACATGCTCATAGTTCTTTGTGTATATATAACCACATATTTAAAAAAAAAAATACTCATTTATCTCCTAATTTTTTTCTAACCAAAGGTCCAAATAAAGTAAAAAATTCGTTTGGTTACATAGTTCAGATGAGATGTTTTAAATAGTAATAAATAAAATATTATTATAATATAATTTTTTTATATTAATTTTGTATTGGGATTTGAAAAAATTGAATTGTTTATTATATTTTGTATGGAAATTTGAAAAAGTTGTAATTATTAAATGAGATGAGATGAAATTGTTTGGTTTTTGGTAACCAATCTAGAGTATTTTGTCTTAAATTTTTTTTACTTTTCTTACCAAATATAACGATGAAAGAATTAATAAATGCTCAGTTCTTTTTATATTTTAAGTACAAAAAGAAAAAAGAAAAAAAAAAAAAAAGAAAAGAAGAAGCTCATCTTTGATTCTTGAAGTACAATTGGAAAAAAAAAACACACAACTTCGAATCACTCAAATTGGTTTGAATCAATCAATTGAATTTGTTGGAGTTCGTCGATTGAATCATTTTTGTGATTGAAAAATAAATGCACTATAATTGTTTTATTTATGACAATTCGTAACCTGACCTTAAACTATCAAAAAGTTGCATTTACACATTGTTCAAAGAAAAAATGTTCAAGCCATTTACACATTGACAGATGAATTATATGCAAAATGTACTTTTGAATTTGGTTATCAATGACAAGGTCAAAAGGCAACACGATCATAAAAGGACTTCTTTGATGATGATCTTAATCATACAAATTTTGCAGAGAAAAATAATGGTTTTTTTCTTTGTTTGGCTATAAAAGGCCAAACGGAAAGTGTTTCACAGGTGATATATGCAAAGTATAAACGTTTGGAAAGAAAGTCTGCCAGAAGTGTAAAGTGGGCAAAGTAGCTAATACCTGACTTTGGGGCTTTGGGTACCTGTTTTATGGTCATTTATTACACTGTCTATTTATATTTAGTCCTGCCTTAATTCAGTTTCCTATTCCATCTTAGTTAATGGAGAGCCACAAAGGAGATTCAAGCCTTCGAGGGGTCTTAGACAAGGAGATCCAGTGTCTCCTTACATTTTCATCATGTGTGCAGAAGCTCTCTCCTCAATGTTGAAAAGAGCTGAACAAGCTGGACAGATCACCCCTGCACCTGTTGGAAGAGGCCCCATAACAGTTAATCATCTTTTTTTCGCAGATGATAGCATCCTCTTCTATCAAGCAACACCCAAGGAACTAGTATGTGTCCTCAAAGTCCTTGAAGTCTATGGAAAGGCCTCGGGTCAAGTCCTAAACAAAGAAAAATCTTCAATCCTTTTCAGCAAGAACACACAGACAGCATGCAGAACTCAGATACTGCAGCAAGCAGGTGTTAAAGCAACAAGCAACTTAGAAAAGTACCTGGGACTTCCAGCTGTAGTGGGAAGGCAGAAAGTGGCAACCTTTCACACACTCATTGACAGAACTTGGGCAAGAATGGTTAACTGGAAAAATAAATTTCTGTCAAATGCAGGGAAAGAAGTCCTCTTAAAATCAGTTTTACAAGCCATTCCCTCTTATGCAATGGGGATATTCCTACTGCCAACCTCGATAACAAACAGGCTGAATCAACTTATAAGAAAATTCTGGTGGGGTTACAATGAGGATACCTCAAAGATTCAGTGGGTAAGGTGGAACCAACTCAGCTACAGCAAAGAGGCTGGTGGTCTTGGATTTAGAGATTTCAGAAGCTTCAACCTGGCTCTACTTGCTAAGCAAGGATGGAGGATTTTACAAAACCCATCCTCCTTAGTTGCCATGGTCTTAAAGCAAAAATATTTCCCAAAAACTGGTCTCTTAGATGCAACACTGGGGGCAAGGCCTTCTTTTGCGTGGAGGGGAGTGTGTGCAGGTCTGAAAATTCTAAGAGAGGGACTTGTGTGGAGAGTGGGTAATGGGCACAATATCAACATTTGGAAGGACTGGTGGTTAACATCCTTTCCATCAAAAAGACTTGGCTCTAGTCGACCAGTGGGCTGTGAGTGTGAAAAAGTAAGTGATCTTATAGACAGTGATCTAAAAATATGGAAGTATCCTCTCATTCAGGAGCTGTTCACTGTAAAAGAGTATGAAGCTGTAAAAGCAATCCCCATTAGTGCTGGGGGTAGGGAAGACAGGATGATCTAGCACTTCTCCACCAATGGCCAGTATTCAGTGAAGAGTGGGTACCATGTTCACAAGCAGATGGAGGCTGATCTCCAGGGGGAGTCATCAAAAAAAGCTCAGGCCAAGCATGTGTGGAAGAGCATATGGAAGTTAAAGACCTCCCCAAGTGTCAAACAGTTCGTGTGGAGAGCATGTAGTGAGGCTCTGCCAACTCTAGCTAACCTAAAGAGAAGGAAGGTTGTAGAGGACAGCAACTGCCTTATCTGCTCCCAAGCCATTGAAACATCTGGTCATGCCTTGTGGAGCTGTGTTGCGGCCCAGGATGTGTGGAAACAAAGCTGTAAAAAGATTCAGAAGATGTCCTGCCATAGTGACCTCTTTTTAGATATCTGGTCCTTGCTAGTGAAGAACTTAGATGCTACTGAGCTTGAAGATACTGCAGTTGTATTGAAAAGGATTTGGTCTAGAAGAAACGAGCTGTATCATGGGAAAGGATTCACCCATCCCACTAGGCTGTATCAACAGGCCATAGAAGAAGTATCCATCTTCAGAGAATCCCTTCTAACAGACAAAGGAACAAGGAAACAGGTTGGATCAGCAGAACTTAGGTGGGTCAAACCAATGCAGAATTCCTATAAGCTCAATTGGGACGCA
Source organism: Carya illinoinensis (assembly GCF_018687715.1). Taxonomy (NCBI): domain Eukaryota; kingdom Viridiplantae; phylum Streptophyta; class Magnoliopsida; order Fagales; family Juglandaceae; genus Carya; species Carya illinoinensis. The sequence goes on from NC_056767.1 coordinate 22,513,645, forward strand.
GCAATTAGAGCAAATGAGGGAAGAGTTGGGATAGGTGTGATAGTCAGGGACTACCAAGGACAAGTAGTTGGCACTGTTAGAGCTCAAAGACCTTTAAGAGGGACTCCTTTCGATGGTGAGGCTTATGGTTTGTTGGTTGCAGCTGAATTTTGCAGAGACCTGGGGCTGCAACAGGTCTGTTTAGAGGGTGATGCAAAGCGTGTGGTGGATGGTTTACTGAGCAAGGCAGTGGACTGGAGCTTAGGGGGGTGTCTGATTGAAGATGCTAAAAGAGTATTGGATTCAAGTGTCAACTGGACAGCCTCCCATGTCTGTAGAGAGGCAAATATGGCAGCACACCAGCTTGCAAAGGTGGCTGCAGTGATGGTAGAAGATGTCTATGAGGTTGAGAGATGCCCGAGCTATGTTTTTCATGTTGTACACAAGGAGATGATGTAGCCGAGTGGATCTATGTCACTTTAGACCTTTGTGAATTGTACCCCTTTATTTCATGGTTAATGAGATCAGTATTTCAAAAAAAAAAATAGTAATAAATAAAATATTATTATAATATAATTTTTTTATATTAATTTTGTATTGGGATTTGAAAAAATTGAATTGTTTATTATATTTTATATGGAAATTTGAAAAAGTTGTAATTATTAAATGAGATGAGATGAAATTGTTTGGTTTTTGGTAACCAATCTAGAGTATTTTGTCTTAAATTTTTTTTACTTTTCTTATCAAATATAACGATGAAAGAATTAATAAATGCTCAGTTCTTTTTATATTTTATGTACAAAAAGAAAAAAAAAAAAAAAAAAAAAAAGAAGAAGCTCATCTTTGATTCTTGAAGTACAATTGGAAAAAAAAAACACACAACTTCGAATCACTCAAATTGGTTTGAATCAATCAATTGAATTTGTTGGAGTTCGTCGATTGAATCATTTTTGTGATTGAAAAACAAATGCACTATAATTGTTTTATTTATGACAATTCGTAACCTGACCTTAAACTATCAAAAAGTTGCATTTACACATTGTTCAAAGAAAAAATGTTCAAGCCATTTACACATTGACAGATGAATTATATGCAAAATGTACTTTTGAATTTTGTTATCAATGACAAGGTCAAAAGGCAACACGATCATAAAAGGACTTCTTTGATGATGATCTTAATCATACAAATTTTGCAGAGAAAAATAATGGTTTTTTTCTTTGTTTGGCTATAAAAGGCCAAACGGAAAGTGTTTCACAGGTGATATACGCAAAGTATAAACGTTTGGAAAGAAAGTCTGCCAGAAGTGTAAAGTGGGCGAAGTAGCTAATACCTGACTTTGGGGCTTTGGGTACCTGTTTTATGGTCATTTATTACACTGTCTATTTATATTTATTGCCGCTTTTTGAGCAAACCGTTGCTTCTTGCATTCATGCATTCCACCCCTATATCTTCTAGTATGAACGTGCTGCATGACTCTCTCTCTCTCTCTCTCTCTCTCTCCCCCCCCCCCCCCCCCCCCCCCCCCAAGTTCTCCCTCTGAAAGTCACTATTTAATAAAAGGGTTGGCCTTAATTCCCTTTTATATAATCTGAGAGTATTGCAGCAATGCATTCCGCACACAAGTTTGAGTCGTTTCCGAACCAAGTCAGAGCCTCAAAGGTAAGATATAGGTTATTTAGTTTTGCAAAGTTTTTGAGGCATTATTTTATTCATTTGCTTCTTTATGTATTTCTTATGTTCTTAATATTTGGGTTTCCTTTTCTTTTGCTTTCTGCGTTTATCTGTGTATATTAGCTTTTTAGTTTTGCAAAGCTTTCTGTTTTTTTTTTTGTTTTCATATGGTCTGTTTGATTGCTGATAAAAGGTGGAATGGAAAAGAGAGAATTTGTAAACCCAGGAAAGCAAAAACCGTTAACATCTCTTCCTATTAAAATAACTGGAGTTCACATGGAGGAGTTTTACCTTTTCAGGTGAAAACTTCATAGAACTATAAATACATTACTTTACTTTCCGTTCCCTTTTTTCGGTTTGTTTGTCAGCAAAAAGTAAATGTTCACAGAACTACTAGGTGGATGCCCATTAATAACTACTACTGTGGATGAAACTTTTAGTTTTTTCTTGAAATTTGTAGTAATCATGATACAGGTGAGCACACTATATTTCGGTCAGCAATATTGGGGTCAAACTCCAAGGGAGTTGCTTTTTGGTTGCATTGAACCATCTCCATGACTGAAAGGGTTGTGTATGTGGTGTCCCTCAATTTTCTTGGCCAAACATCATTGTTGCTTTGCTTTTTCTTTGACTTTAGTGCTAGGTAGTATGTTGTTAGTGCATTATTATTTAATTATGAGCTAGGCTATTGTTGATTGAGTGGAAGTAAGGGGTTCAGCCCCTTTGGATCGCATTGTGTGTTTTTTGCACCTGGCATGTTGAACCAAACCTGCTTGCTGAAATTATGAGGTTGGAAGAAATCAAATAATTAGAATTGAAAGCAAAAAATCTGTAACAGCTTAATTAAGAAAGAAGAAAATGTTATTATGTGAAGTTTTCATATTAGAATATCTGTTTTATGTAGTCACCATGAAGTATTTCTTCAATTTGGTGAACAATACCGTGTTGGATTTATGCAGCAAATTTGATAGAGTTGAAAAAAAGGTTTTATAATTACTTTTTATTTCATTCCCCAAAGATTTAATTTTGCTACACTATTACGACCGGCTTAGGAGCCTTATTTCTTGTCAATTAAGCGTACCTGTAATTCGTGAACCGTGGGTTTGTTTGGTTTCCAATTCTCGGAAAATTTCATAACGATGGACTGTTTTCTATTTTGTTGAAATGCAGCAAATATTTATTTGCAATTGAAGGAGCTAGCCCTTCATATCAAGACACAGTGAAATGTGATTGGATAAACTGGACCAGTGATCACTGTTAGTGATCTTCAGCTAGCTCCCTTCAAATATCTTTTGGCTTACTCACAGTGGAACTTAGCAAGTACCTGATCTTTCTTTTAAGTGACATTGAAATGATCTCGTGACTTGACATTCATATTTGATACATGCACCTCCAAGAGAACAATGATGCATTGTTCCTCACGTAGTCTTCATACATGGGGCCGAAGGTACCACGTCACTCATTTTGTAACAATGAATGCACTTTAATAATATGGAATTTCAATTTTTCTGTAAGGTTGTATTGTATGGTCAAAGCTTATATTTACAGCACTTTCTATATGAGGACATTGCATTTGTAGATTCCCACCTCCTTTATTATTGCTCCTTTGGGCCCTTTAGGCCTCGTCTGGATGTTTATAAACTAGCCCTTATCCTCTACAAGTTGTTTCTCACTCCTATCTTTGTTAATGCCCATATGCCATTCCATTCATTCATGACTTGAAAAAACAAGTGGATAAAAATCCTACAGTAACTTTTTCCATTCATTTTTATAATTGGGAACATATGTACCTGCCAGGTGATAAATACATACGATGTTGTTCAACTGCTTCCTATAAGCTCCTTCAAATTCAATGACAATACTGAGGAGATGAGAGGAAAGATGGAAAAAAAGACCAGCTTGAAATCTGAAAGTTCAATTATCGCTGGGGTAAGAAGGGAAGGCTATGAGGTGGATTCAGATTTACTTCCAGGTGATAGTCAAAATGAAGATCCAATCAGAAACCCTCCAGAAGTAAGTAGTTTAATAGCTTGGGAGGATTCAGATGATAAAAGGGACCATCTAGCACAATATTTTAACTGTCCTAAAGATTTGAAAGGGAGTGACGAAGGAGAAAACCTTTACACTAGAGAGAATATAATGGATTATGAATTACCAGAGCTGGATGTTTTCTTTCATGAGAGCAGTTTTCAGTTTGTTAAGGACATTTGCATTGACAGTGGAGTGTCTTCTCAGGGCAAGTGTTTGCTAGAAACTTATGAGTTGGACCATACTACTCTCTCTTGCATACTCAATTCTGATGTGGATACCAGCAGTGAATTAACAGAAGAAACTCTGGATACAGCTTCATTTGGGACAAATGGGTCGAGACATAGCACCGAACAGGACTGCAATAAGGATGTAATCAAGCAATATGGTTGTGAAGGCTTGACGATGAAAGGTGAAATAGATATTGATGCAGGACAGGAGATTTCTGTTCAGCCCCATAAGAAGATAATCTCTAAAACTCTGCTTCTAGATAGAGAGGTAAACTATTTCCTACTCCCTCTGCTCATTTATTCCCTCCTAAAACTGTTTACCTTTTTGCATGTAGCATAAATTATCTTTCTAAAAAGAAAAAAAAAAAAAAAAATCTTCAAAGAACAATTTATTCATGCACCTGAAGTTGATACCCTCATTATGAGCTATGGTTATCTTGGCTATCTTCTTTTTTGGCTGTGTGATTCGTATGAGGTTGAAAATTGTTCAAAATCCAAGTTCATATTGGTAAAGACAACAGCTTGGTTGCTTCGAAAAGATGGAATCATTTGATTCATTCAAAGATTTTCTATTCTGTTCTGATGTAATCGGAAGAGTCAAGGAGATTGAGCACTAAGTGGCATGCCACTGAGGATAATTGCCCTCTATTTATTACATCTTCGCAGAAGTTATCAATATAATAGAGGGTAAAACTAGAAGTGACATCAAGTGGCAAGTCATACCTATGCGTTAATGAAACTTTTGTGATTATTCCATTTCTCCCTACCGTTTTTCTCAAATTCGTACGTTAGTTAAAAATTTGTATCTGTCTGGCAATGCTGGAATTCAGCTTTGCAATTGTCGATTTGTTCACCCCTAAGAAAAACCAGTGCTTGCATTTCCTGTTCTACAATCTTAATTCATGATCTGGCCTGGCCTTCGTAGACTTGATAAGCAGATTCCAATCCTTGAAACTTGTCCTTTACCAAAGAAGGTACAGGATCCTATTTCGTATTACAAAGAATTTTAAGTATTTGTTTCATGAATAAAGAACTTTTATAACTGGATATATATTACTTACTAGAATCACCTTTAAAAACCACGTTCAACTTTGTTTCAACATGAAATAGCAAAGATATTGAAAATTTCTGTGTAACTGAAGATATGATTGTTGACAAAATTGTTTACGGGTGAGGAGAAGGAGATGGTTATAGAGAACTCAACAAAGTTAAGTTATTTTTTGTAGGTTTTGGTTTTGCTTTGGTTTCCTTTCGGTCTTGGACAGTCCTTCCCTAGTTGAGAAGGGCACAATCGCCAACTGACCAAGGCCATCTAATTTGGTAAGAGCTTGCATAGATAAACCTGCCGATGCAGCGTAATTGTAGTTGTTGATTTTGGCTTTTTAGTTGAGTTCTCTTTTGTTCTCTGTTTTACCTTTATGCCCACCACCACCTGACCCAAATGATCTGGTGAAATGGCATACTCCAGTTGTTCCACTTTTACCAGGAACAAAGTTTGTCATCCTTGAAAAACATTTCAATATTCTTATATATGTGTTTATATTTTTTACTTTGGGCCAGCTGGAATTGTGGAGCTTGTGTACACAAGCACATGCTATGTGTCTTTATCTCAATGTAGTTTTCTGTGGTGCTGATACAGTAGGAATTGTACTTCAAATCACCTCTGTTTTTATGATGCCAACTACATTCCTAGGATGACTTAGCTTGCAAAAGCATAGTAATAAGAGAGACTATGTAAGTACCATATATAATAATAACTTTTTTTAAAAAAAAAAGTCGAAAGTAGCATATATAATAAGGGTTAGACTCTTACTTGTTATGTGCCTATTAGGATGTTTGTGATGAATTAACCATAGTTAAGCCTCAAATGATATTTGCATCGCTAATCAGTGACCAAATGAAGAGGTTGGCAATCCTTAAAGTTGAGTCCCCTGCATGAATATTATGAAAGAGTGGAGATTCTAAACAGATCTTTGGAGTTCTTTTTACAAAATGTATTAGATTTTAAAGTTTTTGAGGACCTGCAGGCTCCATTCAAGGAAGCAGTATCGGAAAACTTGATGGCATCTTCGACGACTGAAGCGATTGACAACAGCCACCCAATCAAGACAATCTTCGACAGTGAGGTGGAGGATGGGAGCCTCAGTAATCATTTCAATTCATCTACACCCACAATAAACAACAGCGATGATTCCCTGCTATGTGTATCTAAGCGGTCAACTAGCAGCACAGCCAGTTCCCGTTCATTTGCTTTTCCCATGTAAAATTCTAACTTTTTACATACTCATTGTTCTATTCTATCTCTCCATAATTGAGATTGGTTGCTCACAATTTCGCTTGCATATGAACAGATTGCCTGCTGAGTGGAATGGCAGCCCAGTAAGAATGGTAAGAGCTGACAGGGTTCAATTAAGAAAGCACAGACGTTGGAGACTTTGCTTTCCCTGCCTTAGGTTCTGAATGCACTCAATTCCCTTTGTGGCTTTTGTTTCATTATGCTCTTTTTTTTCCTTTTTTGCTAAGGCATTGGAGTGTATAGTGCGCTTGTCACAAAGAGTATTCATGATTGTTGTTCCTTAGAATTTTGCGTAAATGGTCAGATATAGTACATTATCATAACAAAATATTATTATTATTATAATTGGTATATTTTTGAAATTTTGTGGACTCATTTCTAGTGTATCTTGCTGGACCTCTTTGTGGACCAATTTGAAACATTTGCAGCCTTAGAGTTCTGCAAGTTATGTTCACACCATTTTCCATAAATATGATAAATTTGGCCCTAGAGCAAATAAGCATATCTTCATAAGATATTCAGATAGCGCAAAGGGCTATGTAATATTTGATGAACATTCTAGTGAAGGGATGACAACAATAGAGTCACGTAATGTCACATTTATCGAGAAAGATTTTTCTAATATCGGTAAAGCAAAAAATGATCTTGAACTTTTTGAGATGCAAAAAACTTGAAAGAGTTACACTATCCTTTGGCAAGAATAGAGAATTATGATATTCTTAAACCATAAAAGATAGTATGAGTGCCTTGGCTCATAGTAGGAGTGTACCATTAGAAAGTGACTCACAACAGTCTCAATTTCGTACAAGCGAACGTGAAACCATACCTCGTCGTCGTTTTGAGATTGAACATGAATCTTTCTTGTGTGCTCCATGCGACTTTGTTGAACCTTTTTCTTATGATGAAACGCTAAGTTCACTTGTTTTAAATAAATGGTTGGCTACTATGAGAGATGAAATGAGTTCTATGGCAAAAAAATCAAGTTTGGGGGTTTATTGATCTTCTACCTAGGCAAAAATCTATTGGAAACAAATGAGTTTTAAAAATTAAGCACCAGACACATAGATCAATTGAAAAGTATAAGGTCTGACTCATGACAAAGAGCTATACCCAAAGAGAGGGTATAGATTATGAATAAACATTCTCTCATGTGGTAAGATTTGCTTCTATTCGCATCATTCTAGCTATAGTTGCATATCTAGATTTGAAAAATTTTCAAATGGATGTCAAAACTACATTTCTCAATGGAGAACTAGACGAGAAGATTTATATGGATCAACCTGATGGTTTGAGGTTAAGGGACAAGAGCCAAAGTATAGCAGCTGAAAGGTTCCATTTATGGCCTTAATTAATCTTCCAGACAATGGTACTTCAAGTTTCATGAGGCTATTAGTTCAATTAGCTTTGAGATGCAAGAAGAAGACCATTGTGTGTATGTCAAATTAACAATGAAGAGTTTTTTTTAATTTTTATCTTTGTATGTGAATGACATATTGTTAGCTGGAAATGATATAGAGATAGTTGTCACCAAAAAAAAAAAAAGTGGTTGTCCTCTACTTTTGAGATGACGAACATGGGTGAAGCAAATTATGTGTTGGGGATTAAAATTTCGAGGGATCAATCAAAAAAGCTTCTTAGTTTGTCTCAAGAGACTTACATTAAAAAAAGTCTAAAACAATTTCGTATGTACAACTTCCAAGCCCATAGACATTCCAATTGAGAATGACTATACTTTGAGCCTAGAATATTGCCCTAAGAATGATGAGAAAAAAGAAAGAAATTAGCAGAGTTCCTTATGCAAGTGAAATTAGAAGTTTGTTGTACGCTATGTTGTATATACAACCTAGCATTTGCTTTGCAGTTGAATTAGTCAATCGTTATCAGAGTAACGCAGGACCTATTTATTGGCAAGCAGTTAAAAGAATTTTCTGATACTTTCGTGGGACAGCAAACCTCGTTCTTTGCTATCAGGGTGGAGACATAAGACTAAAGGGTTATAGCGATGTTGATTGGACAAGTGACAAAGATGAGCAAAAATCCATAGTGGGTTACGCTTTTATACTTAGTGGGGGAGCAATTTCTTGGTGTAGCAAGTGCATTTCTTTGTTCATGATGGAATCAAAAGTACGTTGCTTGTTCAACAACTATACAATAGGCTATTTAATTGAGGAGATTTTTTCAGCGCCTAAAGGTTATAGCTCTTACAAATGAAACCATTAAGATATACAGTGATTGTATGGCAGCTCTGGCATATGCCAAGGATCCCAAATATGACGACAAAACCAACTACATAGATATTCGTTCTCGCTACATTTGATATGTTGTTGCGCAATGTCAAGTCATCCTACAACATATCTCTATTAGCAAGATGGTAGTTGATCCTATTACTAATGCTACTACTAGAATGTTTTCCAAACTTCTATAAGGAGTTTGAGTTTGGGACTTCATTGGATTTGATATATGTTGTATTGTGGATACCTCATATATTTAACACTTTTAGTATCTATTGCAATAAGATTATTATATTTATCTCATATTATTAATTAATTGATACTAAGTGAAAAACACATATTATAAAGATATCACCAGTCAAAGATCAATTCACTCACATGGATGATCATTTTGGCACTTGAATAGCATGCAAAATGAGACAAATTTATTACTTTTGAGCTTGGAAAGTGAGCTAATAAATATCTTAATGCTTTTGGAGCATTTAAGATAAATTTAAAGAATGTTGCCTTAGCTTAGCTAAAATAAGACTTACAAGAGTCGTATATGAAGTATTTGCACAACTTCATAAAACCTGATTAAAGCGGAAAGTGAGATCTTAGGTAGGTGCTAGATGATTAATTGTGCTAAGAAACTCAACTTAAAGCGCCTTTGTGGCAACTAGACTAAGATTCTAACTGTGTTTGAACGTTATAAATCCAATTAAGTGGAAGTTTTGCCATAATATACATTCCATACTGTATATATTATAGACGGCCATATAGGAGACTAATTGGATGAGTCCTTGCTCTATCACTATGTGAGCCATAATGGATCAACAATTGATCTATTCATATGCTCGTGAACCTAGTATTATGTTATGAAATAAAAACTTAATGTTTTACTTTAGCATGTTTTCTTTGGGCCATGAATGATACGGTCTTATCGAGCATGTCTAGGAAAGTAATCAAGTTTAATTGAATTTACATAAGTGTCTAGAGAAGATTATTTGGATTCTTATTATTTTATGTCTCATAGTCCGAGCGATTATGTTGTTTTGAATCGATATAATTATGAGCATATTATATAATATGAGGTGAAGAATTACTTTGAGTTATAAACTCATGAGGGATTAAGGACACTTTACCTAGTGAGATCAAATAATCTAGGGCATAAACGAGATATTATGAGTGATGTACTATATTAGTATGATGGTGACTTAATATATTACTCTTACCATTTGCCTTCTCATCAAGTTGTTCGCTTCATTTTCTGTATGAAGGATAATTGATTGAGACATCAAGAAGAAATTGTCAATGGACATGGCACCTAGGGGTGCAACTGGTCTGGTTCGGTCCAATTTTGTACAATTTTTGGAACTGAATCCGTTACACCAGTTTTACATTTTCAAAAATCGATTCCGCGCCAATTACTCTCCTAAACCAGTACTTCCGGTTTTACCGATTCTGATCCGGTTCAGTAAGTATTAATATTAAATCACTGAGTAATAGTATAGTATTAATATTAATATATAAAAGTGATTTAATATTAATAAGTTATAGTGATTTAATATAGTATTAGTATTAATATACATTGGTATACTAATGTATACCAATTAATTAAAGCGAAATGTAATTACCATACTAATATATATTAGTATTACTAATGTATTATGTATTTATCAAAAGGATTTAAAGAAATATGTTGAGAATTTATTAAGTTCAAAAATTTAATTAATATATATTTTATATTAATAACACATGATCAAACAAATGTTCATGTTTAATATTATAATTTTATGTTATAAATTATAATATAAAATTATTTCAGATATAATTGTATATAAATTATATTTATAAAATATTAAAAGTTAATTATATATACGAGTTGGTCTAGTCCGGTCCCAAAAATATAAAATCGGAACAGGATCTGTAACAGCCGGCTAGAAATTTAACGGTGAAATTTCTATTGGCTTTAGGAATCTCGTGAAGACCCGATAAGTTTTCACGAATCTATTAATCGTATAGTTAATGTTATTACTCACTATGGTATCAGAAATGTGTTTTTGATTATTGGAGATAGTTAAAAAGTTTTAATTGGACACATAGAAAGATTTTAGCCACCTTACTCTTCCAAGTCTACTCTCCACTTTTGGAAAATAGCCTAAACTGATTTTGTGGATATTATTAGATAAAAAAGAATATATATATATATATATATATATACATATCTTAAACTAATTTTCGTGAATATTATTGGGTAAAAATATCTTGAGCTGATTTTTATAAATATTATTAGATAAAAATATCTTAATCTGATTTTTGTAGATATTAATGGATAGAAATATCTTGAGATGATCTTTTATAGATATTTTGGGTAGGAAAAACCTACACTCAACACTCAACTCCAGCCTTATCCTCTTCCATATCTCATCCATAAGTATCTCCAGCCACCACCCACGAACGTATCTTCATTTACACTTTCCATTAAAAGAATATCAAACACTCTCTCTCGGACAGCTTTTAGGAGTTCTTTTGCACGCCCATTTTGAAGTTTTTATAAGTATTTTATCATAAAGTCTCCTTCATATAAGTTGTTCCTTTTTTAGTCTCGTTTACGTGGATATCTTATTTATCCCATTTGAAAATCATTTGGTCAATCAAATATTTTGTAAACTATAGAAAGGTCATTCTGGGAGATAAACTAGAGAATATGTTATAGTTTGGAGTTTCTGACCAAGCTAATGGATAGATATTAGTCCGACATTTTTATGAAGTATTTTTAACATGTATATATGATTATTGATTGAGTATTTTTGCATGATTAAAGGTTTTGATGAAATATTTTCTTAGATTTAGAAACTTAGAAACTGGAAGAGGAAAAACAGTTTCTGTTTTGAGAAAGTTTAACTCTTTGGTGGTCTAAACCTATTCCAATGACTTTGATAATTTTATTGGAGGATCCTAAGAATCTTATATACATGTTATATTATTATTTTGAAGATATTTGATGTTAGTTTCAAAGATATGAAATTTTATGCAAAGAGATATTCAGATAAGCCAAAGTGTGGATGTTCTTGGCTAAATTTATGTTTTGGTTAATTTTTAACCATGTGATCTTGAATTAGAAGCTTATATATGTTTTAGGACATCTTTTTAAATCATGTGATGGTTTGATTTGAATATCACATCTTTATAAGTTATAGATCAAAAGGTTAATCAAAACAAGTTAGAAACAAAAATCAATGGAAATAGCATATGAGAATTTCGGCCATATAGAGTTTTAATAGTTGTGATTAGTTTTAAATGTTTCTAAATTGATATTTGAGTTGAGGATAAAATTTACATGAAGTATGTAAATTTTGGTGACTTTTGGAATTAGTGTACAAAATCCTTAAGTTATGGGTTAAACGGTCATTTTCCTACATGCAGAGAGTAAAATGAAAATTTTACTCTTTAAGTTAGTATTTTTCCATATTTTAATTTATTAGTGATTTAGTACTAATTTTTAGAATCACTAATTACAGTTCGTCGTGATCGTACTTAAGGTTTTATTAGAAACACGGAGATCGAGGTAAGTTAGCTTTTAACTTACTAACAGTCTATTATGTATGTGTGCTAAGTAAAGGAACTACAGTGTATATATATGTGTTATCATATATGTCATGCCATGCCAAGTTATCACATAATTGTCTATTACATAGAATTTATTCTGTCATCAGTTTTTATCTGTTACATAATATATTCTGTCATATATATGAAAACTGTTACATAATATATTCTGTCATGTATTGCTATACATTACAAGTACGCCGTGTTAAGTATGTCATCTATTGCATGTATATCAAGTCATGTAATATTCACTGTTGCAAGTATGTCATATTAAATATGTTGTCTATTATATGTCATGTTATGAAATATTTCTATCTCAAGTTGGTCATGTCTTTCAAGTTATGTTCAAGTCACGTTATGTTACGTCAGGACTTCAGTCTTTTCGTATTCCAGTCATATTTCATCTTGAATTAAATTCAGTTCCGTGGGGTCCACAACAACTGTGGCACATGAAGTATGGGGTCACACCAATTGTGATGCATACACTACGTGAAACACAGCAATTGTGACACGTAGAATACATGGGGCCACAATAACTATGAAATATGTATTTAACTGTATTGTGACACGTAGAATACATGGGGCCATAACAACTGTGAAGTATGTATTTAACTGCATTATGACGTGTAGAATACATGGGGCTACAACAACTGTGGAGTATGTATTTTTCATGTTAAGTCAAGTTTCAGATCAAGTTCATATCAAGTCAAGTTCAGTTCATGTTTCAATTTAAGTTATGTAAATTATGCTATATTGTACGTCAAGTTAGCTTCAATTATTTATGAATTTGATTATGCATTCATGTTTTTACTGTCATCCATGCATCATTAGCCTGTGTGGAAGTTTGTTTTGTTAACTTAATCAAATCTCACTGTGGTAGTCCCAACTACCATTCTCCCGAATGGTAGATCTTGTTACAGGACCTGAAGGAGGATCAGGAGCTGACCAACTAGACACAGTCGACTGAACGACGGTGTGTCGTTAATATTAATATAGTAGTTAAATTACTACTTGTACGATGGAGTTGCATCTCCAGTACTTTTTGGATCATAACTATTTTGGATTAGTGTTGTGATCTTAGTTATTCAATGGATCTTTATATATGAAGTATGTTTTAAGTATTTGGGATATTTTCAGTTTGGTGCATAGTATTGCTAAAGAAAAAATTTATCCGCTGCGAATATTGCATATTATTAGATGCATGTTAGGAATATTGCATCTTATATGTCATGAACGGGGGCAGATAACCTTGTGTTGCATGTCTCGACGCTTCAAATGTCTGTCCGATCCTAAACAAAATTTGGGGGCGTCACAGGATCAATTCTATTCGGCTTGTGGAATCATGAAACTGAATTGGTCCAAGATCATCGGATCAGGTCTTGGCTGGTTTTCCGATTTAAATTTTCACCCCTAATGGCACACATTATGAATAAGTGGGAGATATTGGTAGTGGGTAACCCCATGATCTATGTTGTGTTCACATGGATGGAGAGGTTATTAATTAACTCATCACCATTACCACTTAACTTCAGGGAAGTTAATTAACCTTCATGAGAAAACTCTTCAAATAAGAGTTATACGTACATTATATTAAAAAAAAGTAAAAAAGTGAACGTACAAAAGAAAACTCTCATCTCTCTACAAGTTCCTAAAAAAACATTTAGATCTCTTGATTTTGGAGCGTAGAATTTTTTAAGAGGCTTTAATAGCCTCCTAAGCGAAGTAGAGACGTAAATAACAAAGTAATGTGGATTGTAAGACAAGTAAAGATCCGAGATTGTAGGAATTCAAATTAACCTAATTTAACAATTATTTAAAAAAATAAAAGCCGAATTTATAGTTGATAAGCAATGTTAAATCAACACAATGTGATAAAAATAAAATAAGAAAAAATATTATACATAGCATTATTCAAAAAATAATAGCGAGTTCTGTCAAAGCACTAGACTTGCTTGCCCTCCGTCTACTAAGATGACCTCCTAGCAAGTCACTGTGGTCCTGAGAAATAATAACTAATGGGGTGCACAATGTTTCCTAAATATCTCAAGCACCAAATTGGTACACGTTACACATATCACATTAAATTTATATTACTTAAAGGCACTACTCTTAATTTTGTTAAATTATCATTTCTAAAAATTTAAACTAATAAAAATATATTAATTTAATTATCTTTCTTATAAGACAATTCCTCCCAATATACTCTCTTTATCATCGTTTTCATTACCTTCTAACTTTTATTTTACCCTCAATTCTCATGATCATGATATTCTATATATAATTTTCAATCTAAAATACTTTTTAGTAAGAGTAATGATACAGTTTTAATATCTGTAAGTCTCATGTATTCCATTTTTTTTAAAAATATGACATTTACCATTAAAAAGAATTCTTTTATGTAGATTTCATATTTATCTTTCTTTCTTTAAAAGAGTGAAAAAGAAATTTTTTTTTATATAAATCTCATATTTATTTTCATTTTTATAAAAAAGTCCGCGAAATTTGACACTTATACAGTTTAGAATTATACAAATCATTTTAATTCTAGAAACCTATCATAATAATAGTAAACACATCACTATATTTGATATTAAAGATTATATTAACTATGAATAATATTTAATATTTTAAGAGGTTGTTCGGATAGTAAGATGAGAATGTTTTAAATAAAAATTGAAAGTTAAATAAAATATTATTTTTAATTATTATTATTATTTTAAAATTTGAAAAAAATAAATTTATATTTTTAAATTAAATTATTTATTATATTTTATATAAAAATTAAAAAAAATTATAATATAAAAATATTTCTCAATCCAAACGATATAGCTCTAAATCTCTTTAATAGTAAAACAAAAAATATCAGGCTTCCAAATATTAATGTAGCATGTCTATGTTGTCAAAAGGTTTAGTTGGAAACTATAAAAAGACTTAGTGACAAATGATAATGGCGTACGTCACGACCGTCACAAATTAAAGGGCCAACTGCCAAAAGGACCACTATCATGCGCCAAACTGGGAGGCACTTAAGAGTCAGTCCCAATCAAAATGCCGACATTGTTTAGGTCCACATCCCAAATGGTCCATTGCCTCTTAATTTTGTCAAATATCTTACGAAATGTCACGTTGCTATGTATAATGTTTACGCTTTTATCTATATACATACATACATACATACATATATATAAATATATATATTAAGTAGTGCTAAATCCCTGAGGGATGTGACCCGAGAATCTACAGAATAAGATAAAATAAAAAAAATAAAAAAATTAATTTTTTCATTCATTTTTTTAATATTTTTAAATATATTTTATTATAAAAATCGTAACATAACTAAAAAATATTTTTTTAATCACTAAGTAAAAAAAAAAAATCTTTTGAGATAGAAATTTGGAATCTAAATTCAGGTTTCAAAACATTTATATATATATATATATATCAAGAATCTGATGGCATGACATATAATCTAATTTTTCAAATAAAAAATCTTGTTTCAAACGTCCAACCCTTTATCAAAAATATATATAATAATAATAATAATAATAATAATAATGGTAATGTTAAATATAGTTTTAGAGTATTTAAACCATATTATAAAAAAGTCCAAACATACAAAAAGATTATTATCAAATAATCAATTAAGAAATACATGGCATGTGTTAATTTATATTAATAAAACATAAGGAAAAATTAGAGGGAAGAATTCTTTTGAAAAAAAAAAAAAAAAAATCTTAATATGTTCACTACTAATAAGGAAAATGTTAAAAAACACTTGAGGAAAATGGAGAAAAATTATGCATTCCGTGTTCACTGTCCTGCTACTTCAAACAATCAGAAATAAACTCACAACGGGCTAGCAATTTCTACACAATTTATTAATGAAATTTTAATTATTTTAATTTTTATTTATTTTAATGTGTTTAAATATTTTAAAATATATATTATTTTATTTTATAATACTGCTAGAATAATAATAATAATTGTAAACAATCTCTGCTCGATCCATTTTTTTCAAAAAAATAGACCACACATTATAAAATATAAGAGAAATAGACCACACATTATAAAAATAGACCACACACGTTTGCAGAAATGATTTATTTGAGACTTATGGCAGACACTTTATATATATAAGAGAAAATTGTTGATGTATAAATCTCACGTTACTTATAGGTAGGGTCTTGGACATGTTTATATACAATGAACGTAGAACTCTATCTTATTAAACATATTTTATAAGATGAATTAAATTCGTAAATTTATTTACTGTATCAGAACCTATCACAATACGAGTTGAGGAATAGAATTTCATATTACTTATCTCGAGATAAAGACTACGAAAATACTGACCATGTTGCTCGTGAACAAGAGCCCCAATTTACTTTATTCATCTTTAATTATGAAAATATACTATTATGACAATGAGTAAAAAGAAGGTAAATTCAAACTCTTTTACGCAAACTTGATCTTAATAGCTTTCTTCATCAAGATTCATGCCATTAATTAAGGACCTAGATAGGCCTAGATTCACATGCAAGATAGCATCCCAAAGCATAGGCTCCCAACTGAATAAGGCATTCACCCTAGCCTGCTACTGTAATTTCCTTGTAGATTTGAAGGCTAGCCCGGCAGGAGTTTTCCCAGATGAGGAGAAGAGGGATAAACTAAAAGAGTTTTATTACGTAAAGTAAATTTACGTATTAATCTTAATTTTTTTATATTTAAAATTTAAAATAATATTATTTTTAATAAAATTTACTTTTTAATCAATTATATTAAATTGATATTAGTATGAAATTATGATTGTAACTAGATTTTTATTAAAAAGAATAAGATAATATCTATTTACAAATTTTATTTTTTACACACTCATTGATGTGAAAATTTTCTATATCAATTATGCTAAAAAATTATTAATATTTTGATTCTTTTAAAGTTATAATAGGTTTCACTATAATGTTAAGAGTCTAATGACCTGATGATATATGATCCGGTTCTTCAAATAATTTCAACTTGGATTCGAAACCCCCTACCTTATTTATCAAAAAAAAAAAAAAAGATCCTATTATATGCGGTGTAGTAACACACCAGTTGATGTATAACAAAATTCAAAGAATATTGATACAACTATAATCACATTTTAAATTGAGGGCATTTCCTATGCAATGATGGTAACTTTATAAGTTATTTTATAAAAATATTTAAAATAAGGTTATATAAAGAGTTATGAAAATGGTTATTTATATGTACATCATTTTTCAACTACAAAGCCTACGTAATACTCTATACTATTTTTCAAAAAGAAAAAAATGTTATAATTTGAGTTTTATTACATACAAGTGAACTTGTATACCAATATTGATGGCTTCATATTCAAAATTTAAATTAGTACTGTTTTCAATAAAGTCTACTTTCTGATCAATCACATTGAATAGGTACACATATTAATGTACAGAATCGCTTACAACTAAATTTTTCCATACTATTAAATCATTTATAAGATATACCTTTCAATCACTTCATTGGGAATTATCCCTTAGTAGATGGAGTCTCATCAATAGATTGGAGTAATTCTTTGTTTAAATTGTACGATATGTATTCACAGAAATTTCTTATTAATTTACGGGATTGGATATAACCTCAAGAAAATCTAGAAAATAAATTTTTAATGATTAATGTATAATTGAATGTTCAAATTACCATACAAAAAGCGTGCATTGTAAATAATACATGCTTAAAAAAATTATCATATAATGCAAAGCATCTCATGTAAAGATGGTTTCTTTTCATTTTTAAGTTAAGATATTATTAAAAAAATAAATTATAGTAATTAATAATAAATTATAGTAATTACTAATAGCTATTAATTTCACGAATAACTCAGAAAGTATCGTCCAAGATTAAAAAAATTAATAAGAGTAATACTACATAAATCGTAAAGTATGCAAGCGTTAGTTTTTTTAAAAAAAAAATAGAGTCTACTTTTAAAAAAAAAACACCTATAATCAATACCAAGAAAAGAGATCTTTCACAAAACTTACAACATATACACAAGTACCCAAATTCAAATATTTTTTTGTGATTATTATTAAGTGCATGAAATTCAAGTATATGCATACAATAGCAAAAAACAATTGCTACAACATATCAAATTTATATAATTTTTTCTTCTTTATCTATTTTTTTGCTTAATTTATAAAATCCAAAATATAGAAAAATAATGTAAAATAAGTTCCTTTTTAATATATATATATATATAGTGGCATACTCATATTGATTGATTAATATAAAATAATTATAAAAATGATTGTACGTGTATTATTTCCTAAATAATTATACTGCCACATCTATCTTTGTAGAAAGAGGCATGCTACACAGCAGCCTCACACCCAACATACTAATATTTTTAAAGTGTAAAATAAAAGAGGGTAAAAGAGTAAAATCATATTTTTTTAGTAGTGTGAAAAAGTGTGGGCTACTGTGTAGAATTTTTCTTGTAGAAAAGGCAAGTGGGGCTCATATGTTGCCTCGAGTACACGTGGCCACTAAATGTTGTCCAACACAATGTTCTATCTATTTGAAAAAAGTAATGTTATATGCATTCGTGAATTGTGCATGTGTTATGCAGTCATTTTAGAAAAGAGTATGATCTATTATTAAAAAATTAATTTTTTTTATATAGGTCTCGTATTTATTTATTTTTTTTAAATAATTACGTAATATTTACACACTTACGACTGCAAGTTTCATTTCTTATTTTAAAGTTGCATTATCGCCATTTTCTCCGATTATTAGTTGTAATGCTCAATTGAAACGGATTGCAACTTCGTGATATATTGTCCTTAATTACTCCTTAATCGCTTTATTATAAGCGTTGATGTGTCTTCTACTCCCCATTCCTCTTTATGCCCAAATAATCACTTTCTATGTATCTTTAAATCATATTAAAAAGGCTAATATATTAAGAAAAATAGACAATTTAGATGGTTTTTTTTTTTTTGTTATCTGTATTTGGGATTATTTACACCTCTATAATATTTGTTTTATATTGATATATTAGTAGCATAAAAGTGTTAGAAAATTATAGATTCTACGTCTATATGTAGAGCTTTCCCCACGTATAAAAAAAATGATACACGTACAATTCATTTTTCGACTCTTTACATAATTCAATTTTAAATAAACAACATTTTTATAAAATAATTTATAAAAATATTATTGTTTTATAAAAATATTTTCAATTTAAAATATAGTTATATAAAAGGTTGTAAAAATGATTATATGTATATAATTACTTTTCACAAAATATTGAGTATTGGATACAAATATAGCTAGGCTACTCCAATGTATTTCAAATCATATTGAGTCATATGACTCAAGGACTTTAATTTTCTTCCAAAAATATATTATAAAGAACTTAGTTAGATAATAACAAGTGAAAAAGAAAAATTGATTAAATAACAATTAATCAAATTTTTGTCTTTCCGAACAATTGGATAACAATGTAAGATATCCTTATATATTCTTTCCAATAACATATTCTATCTCCTCCAAACCTTCACTTTTCAAACTCTCTATCAGAAATTCTCCAAATCGCTAAAAGAATAGGAGTCTCATTCTCCTTTCTCATTTTCTCTCATTCTTTCATTTCTCTTCATTTTCCCCTCTCCTCTCTCCATCCCTCATTCCCTACTCTTCTCCCTCTCCTTCCCTCCTTTCTTCTTCTTCTTCTTCTTCTTCTTCTTCTTTTTAATTTATTTTATTTCTTTCAATACTGAAAAGAAATATCTATAATTCTTCAACACCTGTTGTGAGACAAAACTAGTACAAGATGCTTCCTAGGCCGATCGTTGGAAAGGTAGTGGCGAATCATCGAACCAGATCGTTCAAATTTGACTTTTATGGCTAATTTCGAAGTCTATTGGAATAGATTTGAACTTAAACTTTAATTTTTCATTTTCACATTAAAAAAA
Source organism: Carya illinoinensis (assembly GCF_018687715.1). Taxonomy (NCBI): domain Eukaryota; kingdom Viridiplantae; phylum Streptophyta; class Magnoliopsida; order Fagales; family Juglandaceae; genus Carya; species Carya illinoinensis. The sequence goes on from NC_056767.1 coordinate 22,533,644, forward strand.
AAAAAAAAGATTCTCTTAGACGTTTTGTCCATAAAGGTTGAATCCTCTGCTCCTATGAAGGGTGGTGTATAAGTCTCTGTTTAGGCAAAAGTGCTATCTTTTAGACAATATATCTATAAAGACTGTACTAGTTATAAAATAATTTGTGTGCCAATGGAATTGAAAAATTTTCTATATATATTCGGTTATGAATGTAACTTTTCTCCTATGAATGAACGAAATCAATTTCCCATAAAAATAAATAAATATAACCTTGTTTTGCCTTGCTCGTTGAGATTCATAAATCAGACGTCTCATGTGCATGATTGTAATATTTTTGTGCATGGAATATGAATTTTGAACTTTTCATAATATGGTCATTAGTCATACTTTTCACGTCAAAATCACTTTGTAATATTACCAATTGTAATATTATTTTTATCATAAAGTAAATCTAATTTATTACATTTAATTACATCAATTTTTAAAATTGTATTTTTAGAAATTTTTTATTAAATTAGTACTTATGCTGTAACAATGGACAAATTGGCGTAATGGTGTTAGGTCGCCCGGGTGGTAGGGGCGGGCTACAGATACACAGTTCCCTCCCAGCACATGATGCCCCCGCAGCCCCCCCGCCTACTCTGGCAGAAGGTTGGCGGGCACGAGGACCAGGTCCCGTCCAAATTCATCACGCACGTCTTCATCACCCATTTATCAGCTTCCCAGTGACGGAGTAGCACTCCCATCGTCACCCACCAACTGTTTGTGGGGTCGCCGCACCCAGTGATAGAGCCCCCCGCGCGCCCCACGACAAACCGACCTCTCTCAGTTGTCAGGCCAATCTCGTATGCGCGCGCGTGGCCCCGGCCCCAACATCGCATTCAAACCAAGATGCCCGTCCCCGTCGACGGCATGGATGATCTTCCGCATGGCACTGACTGATTTTCTCGCTGATCTTCTATAGTGGGCCATTACAATTTACCCAACCTAACCCACTCATGCGTCCGTACACACTTCCTTCCACCCAGATTTTATAAAACAACGACGTGGCGCATTCCGAAGCCCTGTGTTATCGCCCATAATTTAAGCCACTAATAAAAAGATTAGAGTGGATAGAGCTTGGGATTTAATATTTATGGCAAACCAAAACCACTCTCTCTCTCCTCTTCTCTCTCCATTTCCTCTATATTTCGATCATTTCCATTCGAATACATTGACAACCGTACGCTTACAAAATTACATAGGGTTAGTAAAGCAACACAAGCGATCAAGCTCAAAACATCAAACACCTTCTGAATTCCATCAAAATAAACCCAGAAACAGAAAGAAAAAAAAAAAGGGAAATTAAAAAAGGATATCAACAATTTACATAGAAAATCAGTCCTATGCATAATTCCATATGGCCCTCTCTTTGATTTTGTTTGATTTTTGTTTTTTTCATAATAGTTAAACGTGTGAGAGAGAGAGAGAAAGAGAGAGCGAGAAAGAGATTTACGGGAGATATAGAGTTGTGTGGTCTTGGTCGGTCCATTGACTCTGACTCCAGTATGTTTGATCAACAGCGTTAGGAAGATCGAACAGACCTTGATCCCCACTCACTTGCCAATCCAACGATCCGAATCCTCCACCACTTGATCTATTTTGCTGTAAGGATGATAGATCTACCTGGACCGTCTGATCCAGCAGATCACCCGTGATCTCGTCGGCACCCATCATCACCTTCTGTTGTTGCCACTGTTGCTGTTGTTGGTTTTCTTGAACCTCCTGAGGATCGTGGCCTTGTTGACTCAACCTAAACGGATTGATGTCCGAAACAGAATTGAACCCAAACGGCAATGCCTCGTTCGACGCCGTAATCAGGCTCGTGAAGCTTCCGATCTCCGAGAATATCCCGCAGTCGGGACCTTGTTCCAACTGCAACCCCGGTTCGAAACTCGGGTTCGAAATGAACAACTTGGAGTCGTGGAGGTTCAGCAGATTCGAAGATGAACTTATAGAAGGCACCTCGGTCACCGCTGAGACCGCCTCCGTGGCGGTGTTGGTGTTTGTAGCAGTGAGACTGGAGCTCTCGCTACTAGAATTCGAGTTGGTCTTGCGCTGTCGCTGTCGCTGCTGCTGCTGCTGCTGCTGCGGAGTAGATGCGTCGGAGGAAGCCGGCTTTGGCTTGGAACGCTTGGCCTTACGGCAACCACCGCCGACCGGGACGTTTCGAAGGACGCCGCCTTTAGTCCAGTACCGGCGGCAATTCTTGCAAAAGTGGCGGGGCTGGGAGAGGTTGTAGTTGTTGTAGTAGCAGAACTTGGTGTTGAGCGAATCGCAACGCGGACATTTGAGCGCCGCCTGGTGATGGCCCTGTTGCGGGTGGTGATGGTGGTGATGATGCGGCCGCCTCCGGTCCCCGACTCCTCCTCCTACTACGCCACCGCCTCCGGTGACAGTTCCGAATAACCTCCCGCCCCCTCCGATCGAATGGATATCTTGCATTTCCGCTCCGCGACCCAAGCACGCTTAGAAACCACAACTTTTTCTCCCAAAACCTTTTAAAACAACAACGCCGGAGCCCAAAAAATGGCACCCAGCAATCGAACTCTCCGATTAAATTCTCGGGAAAGATTTTTTTTCCTGGTAAAGCGCTGTCACAGTGGCTGACTGTGACTGGGAAAGTTCTCTCTCACAGTTTTATGTGCATGTGTGGGAGAGAGGCGTGAGAGAGCGCAGAGAAAGAGTTTCTCTCTAAAATCTCTGGCAAATATCCCTACATATGTTCCAACTCCCCATACAAAATTACCCTTAAGCCCCTGTGAACTTAGAAAATGACAACAATTCTCAATTATTCATAATCAAACTATCAAAGCCGTCGCCCGGTGTTACTGTACAAGTGTCAACTAGGAAGATCAGCCGTCCACGTGGACGGAGGAGTGGGACGGAGAGTTATCGTCCACAAAATAGGGTTGTCGGCTACATTAACGTTATCTGGTGTGTAAATCACAGTTAGGTCCACTACGCGCCACGTCGCTGACTCAAGCACTCATTCCTGACAATTTCGGTTCAGGTAAGTAGGTAACCATGGTTGTTTTACGTTACCGTACCATTGAATCTGACCATGTTAACCTGTAAGTACAGCCAGTGATGGATTGTTAAAAAATATCAGCCCGGTTATACGTATGAGTATATGAGACGGTGAGATTGTTAAAAAATATCAGTCCGTTTGGTTATACGATGAGATATTTTTTTTTTAATTTTAATAAAATGTTATTATAATATAATTTTTTATATTAATTTTATTTTAAAATTAAAAAAAATTAAATAATTTATTATGAAAATTGTAATAATAAAATAAAATGAAATGACATATTTTAGATAAACAAATGAGAAAGTCCGAATGTGATCTAATTTTATTCTATAAAATAATTATTAAAAATAAGAAAATGCCTACAAAGTTACAGTTATAGTTTAAAATATTTGAGTATTTTAATTTTTTTCTTAATAATTAAAAAAATAATTATTAGTTAAATTGTATATATTTTTTTTGTAATAATTAAGAATGTTAAAAAAAACTTTTAAAAATTAAAATACACTAACAATACGTCCAGCAGTAACTATCCTTAAAAATATTCTGCGGAGACAAATGAGCATATGACATGATAAAACGAATAAATAAAAAAATTTCATTAATTTATATTTTAGTATGGATGTTGCTATTATGTCGACCAAGTTTGATCGTTGGGTGTGCTTTTAGTGTAAATTGCACTTTTACTTTTATTTGACAAGGAGAGAGTTGCACTACATATCCTGTTGTGTCTAAATCCGTCCAGAAATTAAATACAAAATAGATAGAGATAGTATTTAAGTGGTTCGGTAACTTACCTACATTTATTGGAGCTGAAACACTATATTTAATGTGTTTGTACACGATTACAAACACTCTCAAAACAACTCTATATCTCAAATGGCACTATATACACTCACACACTTCCTTCTCTTGTTGGGGATGAGTTTGGCTTCAGATGTCCTTTCCTATTTATAGGAGAGGATGAGCTCCTCTCCATCCAAATATATGCTGGATACAACTGGAAATGCAATGCCTAATTCACATGGAAGCACATGGGAGGAACACAATCATATGGGTGGACATCATCAACACATGGGGTAGACCCTCAACAATCATCATCTCCACCCAAGTGTGCCATACTAGGATACTACATGTGACGCCCCCAAATTTCGTTTGGGATTGGACGGACATTTGAAGCGTCGAGACATGTAACACAAGGTTACCTGCCCCCGTTCATGACATATAAGATGCAATATTCCTAATATGCATCTAACATTATGCAATATTCGCAGCGAATAAATTATTTCTTTAGCAATACTATTCACCAAATTGAAAATATCCCAAATGCTTAAAACATACTTGATATATAAAGACTCATTGAACAACTAAGATCATAACACTAGTCCAAAATGATTATGATCCAAAAAGTACTGGAGATGCAACTCCATCGTACAAGTAGTAATTTACGTTAACTACTATATTAACATTGACGTCGCATCGTCGCTCAGTCAACTGTGTCTAGTTGGTCAGCTCCTGATTCTCCTTTAGGTCCTATAACAAAATCTACCATTCGGGGGGAATGGTAGTTGGGACTACCACAGTGAGATTTGATTACAAATCTCAGCAAGTTAACAAAAAAACTTCCACACAGGCTAATGATGCATGGATGACAGTAAAAACATAAATGCATAATCAAATTCTTAAGTAATTAAAGCATAAATTAGCATACAACATAGCATAATTGACATAACTTAAATTGAAACATGAACTGAACTTGACTTGACATGAACTTGATCTGAAACTTGACTTATCATGAACTTGTTCTGAAACTTCACTTAACATGAAAAAATACATACTCCACAGTTGTTGTGGCCCCATGTATTTTACAGAAACTTGACTTAACATGAAAAAATACATACTCCACAGTTGTTTTTGCCCCATGTATTCTACGTGTAAATACATACTCCACAGTTGTTGTGGCCCCATGTATTTTACACAAACTTGACTTAACATGAAAAAATACATACTCCATAGTTGTTGTGGCCCCATGTATTCTACACAAACTTGACTTAACATGAAAAATACATACTCTACAGTTGTTGTGGCCCCATGTATTCTACGTGTAAATACATACTCCACAGTTGTTGTGGCCCCATGTATTATACGGAAACTTATTCTTTAACTGCCTAAATACGTACTCCACAGTTGTTGTGACATAATGTATTCTACGTGTCACAATTGCTGTGACCCCATACATAAGTAATTAAGATGAAACGTGACTGGAATACGAAAGGACTGAAGCCCTGACGTAACATAATGTGACTTGAACATAACTTGAAATACATGATCAACTTGAAATAGAAACATTTCGTAACATGGCATAACATATAATAGACAACATATTTAACATGACATACTTGCAACAGTAAATATTACATGACTTGATATACATGTAATAGATGGCATACTTAGCATGACGTACTTGTAATGTACAGTAATACATAACAGAATATATTATGTAACAGATAAAAATTGATGACAGAATAAATTCTGTATAATAGACAATTACGTGATAACTTGGCATGGCATGACATATATGATAACACACATACATACACTGTAGTTCTTTTACTTAGCACACATACACAGTAGACTGCTAGTAAGTTAAAAGCTAACTTACCTCGATCTCCGCGTTTCTTATAAAACCTCAAGCGTGATCACGAGGAAAAAAGCTTCGAAATAGGCATGCAAAAGAACTCCTAAAAGCTGTCCGAGAGAAAGTGTTTGATATTCTTTTAAAGGAACATGTAAATGAAGATAAGTTCGTGGGTGATGGCTGGATATGCTTATGGACGAGATAAGGAAGATGATAAGGTTGGAGTTGAGAGTTGAGTGTAGTTTTCTCCTACCCAAAATATCTATAAAAAATTATCTCAAAATATTCTATCCAATAATATCTACAAAAATCAGTTTAAGATATTTTCCAAATGTGGAGTAGACTTGGAAGAGTAAGGTAGCTAAAATCTTTCCATGTGTATTTTAAATCTCTATTCTTAAGATATTTTCCAAATGTGTATTTTGCTTAGGTGTCATGATCTCACACCTTGATTTCCTTCACAATTCCATCTAATGGTTTCTCTTTGTGCCAAGTATCTAATACTATTCATTATGTGTGGTTAAGATCTTGCCAAGTGTCCAAAGAAAATATCGCTAACCTAATTTGGACATTTCACACTGTGATTTTGAAAACACTGTGCTTAGTACATTTACCGAGGTTACTATTCATTCCAAAAATAAACGTAATAAACTTAGTACTGAAAAATCCTAAATATTCAATTAAGCCTAGTGGTGTGGACTATAATGTATTCTGACACTTCTAACTATCTCAAATAATTAAAATCGCATTTCTGGCACCACAGTGAGTGATAACACTAACTATGTTGACAGGCTAAAACCTATGCGATTAGTGGATTCGTGAAAGCATATCCAGTACTTTTTGGATCATAATCATTTTGGACCAGTGTTATGATCTTAGTTGTTCAATGAGTCTTTATATATCAAGTATGCTTTAAGCATTTGGGATATTTTCAATTTGGTGCATAGTATTGCTAAAGAAATAATTTATCTGCTGCGAATATTGCATAATGTTAGATGCATATTAGGAACATTGCATCTTATATGTCATGAATGGGGGCAGGTAACTTTGTGTTACATGTCTCGACGCTTCAAATGTCCGTCCAATCCAAAACGGAATTTGGGGGCGTCACACTACATGTTGTATCCTTCCAATGATTGCACCCCTTTATCGAAATATTCGTTTGCCATGAGAGATTTCTGCTATCAAATACGCCCTAAGGCACCAATGCACCCGTAGGTGCTTAGCAGTGTGAGATATTAATCAAGTCCAAACAGTGTTGGAACTTGATCCCAGTGACGACTTTCGTCAACATATCTACTGGATTATCTTCAGTGCTAATCTTCTAAAGTAAAATGTCTCATTCTTCCAATATCTCACGTACGAAGTGGAAACAGACATCTATATGTTTTGTTCGAGAGTGATACACTTGATTCTTGGTCAAATGAATTGTACTTTGACTGTCATAGTAAATGGTAACCTCTTGTTGCTTAAAGCCCAAGTCTGTTACCAATCCATGTAATCAAATGGCTTCTTTCACTGCTTCTGTTACAGTCATGTACTCAGTTTTAGTGGATGATAGTGCAATTGTAGACTGCAGAGTTGATCGCCAACTAACTGGTCCTCCAGCCATAGTGAACACATATTCAATTGTCGATCAGCGTTTATCAAGATCACCTATAGTCTAAGTCAACATATCCAGTTACTAGACTATCTTCACTCTTCTCGAACTTCAAACCAATATCTACGGTTCCTAAAATATGCCGTAGAATCCACTTAGCCGCATGCCAATGAACCTTTCCAGGATTATGTATATAGCGACTAACTAAGCTAACGACCTGGGAGATATCAGGTTGTGTACACACCATGCATACATTAAGCTTCCAACAATACTTGCATATGAGACATTCCTCATGTAGTCCTGCTCTTTGTCATCTTTAGGAGACTGCAATGCACTGAACTTGAAATATGGGGCCATAGGAGTACTCACCGGTTTCGTCTTCAAGTCGATGTTGAAACGTTGCAGTATTCTCTTCAGATACTGCTTCTGAGTAAGGTGAATTGTACCTTTCACCCTATCTCTGCTGATCTCCATTCCCAGTATTCTTCGTACTTCTCCCAGATCTTTCATTTCAAACTCATGACTTAACTGAGTTTTTAAGCGATTTATCTCCCCATTGCTTTTACATGCAATTAACATATCATCTACATATAAAAGCAAATAAATGAAAGATCCATTTGCAAGTTTTCTAAAATACACACAGTGATCGTATTGGCAACGAGTGTATTTCAGATCCATCATAAAGCGGTCGAAACGCTTATACCATTGCCGATGCGACTGCTTCAAGCCATAGAGAGACTTCTTTAGACTGCAAACCCAATTTGCTTTTCCAGCTTCCTTAAAACCTTTTGGTTGTGCCTAGAGCCACCCAGAAATTAAATACAAAATAGATAAAGACAATATTTAAGTGGTTCGGCAATTTGCCTACGTCCACTGGAGTGGAAACAATATATTCAATATGTTTGTACACAATTACAAACACTCTCTATCTAAAATGGCACTACACACACTCACACACTTCCTTCTCTTCTTGGGGATGAGTTTTACTTCAGGCGTCCTCTCCTATTTATAGGGGATGATGAGCTCCTCTCCCTCCACATATGCGTTGGATACAACTGGAAATGCAATGCCCAATTCACATGGAAGCACATGGGAGGAACACAATCATATGGATGGACATCATCAACACATGGGTTGGACCCTCAACATATCCTTAACAAAACTTGCTAACCTTCATGCCATGATAATTGTAACAATTTTGCTAGGTAGAACCAGCCACGCGAAAATGCGGTGCAATCTATTGATCGAACCCTCGAAACCACCCCAGCTTGAAGTTTTCTCCTTTGTGATTAGGCTACAGCAGCTACAGGTCTCGGCCCGACAACCTATCATCTTCTTTTTTCTCTTCCTCAACGGATTTAGTCGACCAGTGGAAGTGCCTCTAGGGGAGTGGCTATGGTTTCGTGGGTTCGTGGAGACACGAAGGGGTGAGTGGCCTTCTATGGCTTCGTGGAGAAGAAGATGAAATTCTGCCAGTGTTAGCTAGATTTTCTTCTTCCTACTTATTGCAATGCAAAAATGAAACACTACATTTCATTAATGACTTGGAGACTCCCCACCGGTTGTACAAGCTGGTTGTAAGAAGCATTTTACTAATTGCAAAAACCATGTTCTACTCTTAAAGATGTTAGTTATGTTATTGTAGCATACCTTCTACCCGAGCATTAGACTTCAATATCTTAGTAAACATGGATCTTTCAAAAGCTAACTTTGAACTATTTGTTTGCCAATCATCTGAATAATATACTTGACTGCAACACAATTTCCTTCATAATCAAGCAGAAGAATACACTTTATACAGAAGGGAATGATTCCTATGAACCATTTAGTGAAGTAATCATTCCATCAAACACAATATGGGCACACACAAAAATCACTAGAATCACTCAAGAATTAAAAAAGCCCAAGATTTAAAAAAAAATAAAGGAAAAAAAATTACACAATCAGACTACAATCAAAGAGGGGCTTGGGCAACTCAGAGAAGAGCTTACTTTGGCAAGGAGGGGCAAGAAAGGGGATTGAGTTTTGGTGAGAGGGAAACTTTGATGACTCAAAGAGCGGCTTGGGTGAGAGGAGCTTGCTTTGGCAAGAATAGGCGAGAGATAGGCTTGAGCTTTGGTGAGAGAGGGGCAGATGAAGTTGAGATGAAACGTGCGAAAGTGGAACTATAGGAACTCGAGTTGATCCCCTGAACTGGGTTCTTCATGTTAGGTGTGCGGTGTAGATTAGGTAGACCGGATGCTAAGTAGATTTTCTCTATACAAATCTCACGTACTCTAATTAAAAAATAGTAGAGCACCATTTAAATGTAGGATTCTCATGTGAGTATCATATTTATACTTTTTTAAAAAAATAATAATAATAAAATAATGTGTAAGGGACTATACTCTATAGTGCAAATAATTTCTCTAACAATTATGGGTGGGAAGAACAAAAATTAGAAGAGAGAGTACCATTACTCTTGAAGTTATTTCATGAACCTTGAACATATCACAATTTCCGTTCAAATTTATTTTATAATTGTAAAATTAATAAGCACCAGGAAATTATTATCACAATTTTATATTAAAATCCTTTAATAAGGTAAGGAGGAAAGCAGAGAGCAAAAGCATGAAAGACCACTAAAATCAAGATGGCATTCAAATATTTATTGGAGGTTTGGATAGTGAGTTGAAATGAGATAGGTTGAGATAAAGTTTAAATTTGAATAAAATATTATTTGAAAATAATAAAGTTATTTTACGATTTGAAAATGTTGAATTGTTTATTATATTTTGTATGAGATCTTGGAAAAATCGTAATGATTAGATAAGATGAAATGTTTTTTGTATCCAAATCTAGCCTTAGAAATAGGCGTTGTTTGGGAATATAAAAATATTTTCTTTCTACATATCACTCAAATATAAAATATTTTTCAATTTTCAATCTTCAATTTTTTTATCGAATCATTACTTAGAGTCTGTTTTGGATTGTATTAGGAGTATTAAAAAATACTTAAATAGCATTAAAATAACTTTAATAAAAAAAATTAGGTTGTTTGAATGTTATATATTAAAGTACTTTTAATATCAAATAAGCTAAAAAGTACGTTTAAATAAAAACATCACTTTTCCTTAAATGCCTTTTTTTGGATAATTCAAAATATAGTTCAAATTTTGAAATGATTGTCATTGGATGAAAATACTCATGCAATTTTCAGATAATTATAACTTTTAAACTTTTAATGATATGATCATAATCTTTAAAAATATCAAATGATTGTCATTTTTATTTCAAAAAGGATTTTTTTTTAATTTATTTCCAAATAAATGTAGTATGTTTGAATATGCTTTAAATATATAGTTATCAAATAATAAATAACTTTTTATTAGTAGAACTTATTACTTCAACTATAAATTATAAACCCTAAAGCTATAAACTATATTTTTCACCACAATCCCAAATATACACTTAATCATTACAACATTTTTAAACTTTGAAACAAAACATAAAAAATAATACAACTTTTTCAAATTCAAAAAAAAATTATATTCAAAATTTTTTTAACTATATAATATTTTTATTCAACTTTTTTAATATTCATTTTCCAAAACCCAATAAAACATATTAACTCAAACAATTTCACTAATAATCATGAGTTCTTTTTTTTTTTTTTTTTTAATTTGTGAAATGTAATTTCTAGAAGAATGGCTACAGTTTCATGTTACTCTCTTTCTCTTGTCTTACAAGGAATCTGAAATAAGAATAATATTTCACGTTGTTCGGACCAAATATGGAAAATGCCTGTAACTTGATCGACATAATCCCAAGCTAGTATGCCCCATGAGTGTTTTAGCAAAATTTAAAATGGAAAATACTAGTATACTCCATGAGTTTGCTCCCTTGTTTTGATTGCTGCTGTATTTAATTTTTTTTTTTAATTTTATTTTGCTTAATAGTTAAAAAAGTAATTTTTAGTGTATTAATATATTTTTTATTTTTTAAAAATGCTTAAGAATTATGAGAAAAAAAATTAAAATATACCATTTATACTAATGGGCACGCCCAATTGTCAAAACTAGGTGGAACACTAGCAATACCCATTTAGAAATACTCTCAGTTTGTCATACGTTGTGACAGCAACAAGGCTACACACAAGTGCATGTGGGATGTGGTTCAATTGAAGGAAGGCTTTCTACCCAACTAATTAGACATAGTGAAGAATAATGAATTGGGACAGAGGCCATACTCCTCCCAAGAGTGCTATTAGAGCTATCTTCTTTTCCTGGTCATTCGTTGTCATACGCTCTTTATTGAACTTAGACAAGTACAATGTTAGGCTCTCGTCTTCTCCTTATTTAATGGTGAGGAGGTATGTCATAGGGCACCTTCTTCTTTTGCTTGCCATAAATTGCGTGAGAAATAAGTGGATTAGTTCCTCGAAACTGTCTATGGACCCAGGCACCAGGGACCAAAACCACACTCTCACTGGCCCTTCAATGTTAGTGGGAAAGCTCTACAAGCCACCTCCCTTGGGAAGTCGTGCAAGATTATGTGAGTCCTGAAGGTTTCCAACTGCTTGGGGGGATCCATTGTCCCGTTATTCATTTCCATAAGGGGAGACCCGAAACTTTGTTGGTAAGGGCATAACCATCACCTCCTTGATGTAAGGCAAGCCGTGCTAGTGAGCAGTTGGTCTATTGTTGATGATGTGTCCATTTTCCTCGTCATTTCCTCATACTTTCATTTGAGGTTTCGCAGATCGTTCTGCATGTTCTGCATGTTTGTACGCCTTTGAGTTAGGCTCCAGTGACTCAAGTTTTTGGTCTTAGATCTGCATATTTAGAGAAAACACAGAGAGGCAGGGGCCTTGGTGGAGACTAGGAAGTTTCTGATACTTAAGTTAGTATCACTTTAGTAGTTGGTGTAAAAGAGAAGAGGGATCCGAGAGAGTTTTTCGTACATGTGGATTGGCTTTAATATTAGGTTTCGGGGGGTGGGCAACCCATACCCTGTGTCAGGGGGATATTTCCTCTCCACAATTCATTTAGTTAGATTCTTTTAATGCGACGTGGCTCCATGTCCCTTCTATTCTGTAGGTGTATGTTGTCAAGCTCTTCCTCCCTTACCTTCAAAAGATCAAGGGGTTCTCGCGTTTCTCGCCTACCTTCCTATACAGTACTCTCTAAGGCTAGGCATCGTAGGGGAATGCCAGGGTGATGTATCCCCTCATTCCTTGTATTTTGAAAACTTCCAGCATGATTATAGCTATGGTCCGATCTCAACTTCAAGATCGAGGACCTCTAATGGGCTGAGGGGTTGTCCAACTGGGTCGGACTCCCCACATTTAGACTTGTGTTCTGGGCCTTCGGTGCTAGGGGAAAAGCCCCTTTCTAATTAGATTTATGTATTCCTATTTAATGAAGTTCTAGAGATAAGAAATGACTAGAGATGTTCCTGAATTCAACTTCATAAACATGGTATCAGGGTCACTGTTTTTAATTTCGTACTATACCGTACCGGTCACTGATTCGGTACAAAAATTGTATCTATTTAGTATTGGTCCAAATACCGATTGTACCAGCCGATATTTCGGCCTGTACCGGATTACATACTGGCCCATACCGACCGGTATTTCAGCCTTTACTTTTTTTTTTTTCATTTCTTCACACTACAAGCTTATCTGTTGACCCCCAATTCAGATCAGTCAATTTATAGTTTATATATATATATATATATATATATGTATTTATTCATAATTTATTCATATATTGACTATTCCGAAACGATATCGGTACCAAAATATTTTGTTCCAGTACCTTGACTGGCACGACATCTGGTATAGTATTCAATGTGACGCCCCCAAATCCCATTTACGGACATGGAAAAATCGAAATGTCGGGATGATGACAACACGGGTCACCACCCTATCGCCAAGTGCCAAGAGTGTGTACATACAACAAGTGTGCAAAAGAAAACATGCAGCGGATAAATAAAGTCATATAACTACGTACCAGAATTTTTCTATGTTTAATACAAACCTGTTCAAAACATACATAATAAAATATTACAAGCTACGAATATTGTTTCAAAACCAACTACAAGGCATAAACTCCAAATCAATACTCCGGCAGAGCCGCCTCCTTGGGCTCAGCCTCCTTCTCCTCCTCAACCTCTGCATCAAAATCTATGGTACCAAAATGGTGCCGCAGGTAAGTAAAGATCCAAACGCCACAAGATAAAAACACATTAAACTCAAACAATATGCATAAAAGAATGCAATTGCACATATCCCATAAAACCACATTTTTCCATGACGCCAAAATCTCATTTTGGCCCAGAACATATCCTTTAAACATAACTTCACCATTATCCCCGATAATGGCCCAAAAACTAAGCTATCAGAGCACTGTAGGCGGGAATCGCAGGCGGGACTCTACCACCATCCTTGCTCACCACCGTCCCTACACGTGCACCGTAAGCGGGAATCACAGGCAGGATTCTACCACCGTCTCTGCTTACTACCATCCCTACGCCGCGTGCACCGTAGGCGGGATTCTATCACCGTTTACCACCATCCCTACATGTGCCTCTGACTCAAATCAGTCAATCCAATCGTTCACATATATCAAAAACATTTATCGCTTGAAAGCCCAGTTTTCAAGTTTCAACACATGTATATATATGCAATGCACACCTCAAGATACAAAACATCCAACCAATCACAAAAACAACAAAAACCAAGCAACTCCGTCCTCAATCCATCCGACCCCCGAACTCCTCGGACTCAATCCGGAATCAACTAACCAGTCCAATAATTTATTATAAGAGCAAAAATATATTTAAATCTAAAATAGAGTTTGGAAAATACTTACAGCGCTATAAGGTATTTTTTGAAGGATCACAACATTGCAAACGGCGGAGAAAAAACAACGTAACAGTATAAAATACACTGTGGCCGTGGGTTATAAAATACCCACTTTCAAATGGGGACAAATCAAGACTTGGAATTGATAGAGAATGGTCTAGAGATGTTTATGAAATTAATGGAAGTGAGTTTTGGTCGTGGGTGGCGGTGGAAATGGCGGTAGAAGCGAAAAAAGGAGCAAATCGGAGTTGAGCTTGTGGGAGCTGCTCCGGCAACGGATCAAGGTCGGAAATGGGTGGGTTAGGACGGCAAGAGGTAGGGGATGAAGTGGTGAAGAGGTGATGGCCGGAGGTGGAGCGACGGCGCCAGAAATGGCCAAAAGCCGTGCGGCTTAGATGGGCTCTAGGGGGTTAATGGCGGCACGGATGAGGTTGATTTTTGGTGGGGAGGTGCGCCGGCCGGAGGGAGATTTTTCTGAGTGGGTGGTGTTGGCCACGTCGCCGGCGAGCGACGGGTCTGGGCTGCACAATCGGACGGCTATGGGAGAGAAAGAGAGAGAGAGCAGCTGGCGCGGGAGAAGAAGGAAAAAGAAGAAGAAGAAAAGAAAAAAAGAAGAAAAGAAGAAAAGGAAAAAAAAAAAGGAAAAAGGGAAAAAGAAAAGATGGAGAAAGAAAATGAAGTCAAGTCCTCACTTCCGGAGTCCAAAAACTGATCCGACGAAAACAATTTTAAAAACCATAAAACAACTAAAATAAATTAAACATCACATCAAACTAAAATAAAACCAATTAAAATACAATAATTTAAAATAAAAGAACCAATATATTAATTAAATTAAAATACTCATTCAGTGAAAATACACGGAAAAACGGGATGTCACATCCTCCCCCCTTAAAAAAAAATTTCGTCCTCGAAATTTGTGAGGTCAAACATCAGCGCCAAAATAAGATACAAGATACAACTCCGAACAAATTCCAATAGTTATAATCTTTACACCATAAATTGCTAATATCAACGACATCTCTGCTTTAACTTCCAAACTTTCATCCTATTCCAACCTGATAACCTAATAGCCACTTCCAAAGTTAACCATCAATAAACAAAATTTGCACGACCAAAAGATTAATCTCCCATTAAAATTTCGAATCACTACTAATTCCTCAAAATCAATACAAAATTTGAATTTCTAAGTATCTCCAAAAATCATGCTTTCGCGCGCACTCTAATAACTCGTCAAAATACATAAAGGTTATATCCTCATAAATTAACATCATCAAGTACAAGCTCAATCCACACCTAATCACAAGAAAACCTTTACCACATTTTCATAGAAAATAATATACCTCCAAAAACTACAAATCTCCACTCTTTCCTCAGTTGGCCATTGTTGCTTTAATAAAAAATCAACATTCCGCAAAAATACATTCATTGATTGATGATAGAAATCAGTACTAATCAACCTCCAGGCTCCAAATTGAAAACACATAACATCATCTCAAAATACACCTGTCTCTTCTAAAAATAAGGAACATATCCAAAAGGCTCAAGTCCTTCCCGGCCAACCAACGAGAGCGCCTATAACCTCTATCCGATATCCCACACTTCAAGCTCATTACCTATATTTTGAATAACATCTAATCTTGTAATAACTAACTCACTATAAACTACCATTGACTTTACCTAGACATAATCGAAACGCTCTTAGTGACTCACCCACCTACTTGTACTCTCAAAAACTCTAGTTTTAGTACAACTAATTCATTCGATAGCACTTCACAAATAACTCTCAAGACAAGACATGCTGTTTAAATCTTCAATCCATCAAAAACTATTAAACAACACTCATGGATCCTAATACTTTATTATTTCATACATATGATTATGCTATCCACCGTTGATGCATAAGTTTCAACTTCCAAGATTTTTTTTTTCCATACAACACACATGGTGACCTAACAATCTCTTTTCAAGTTAATTTAACAATATCCCTAATTCTCCCAACTGAATACTTGATCTCCAAAGAAAAGTATAGCCTCACAAATTTAAATTCTTATGACTTCAAGTCACAATTAATTCTCAAGATAAACACAACAGTTGTTTCAAGCCATCATCCCAATGGGTAACCCCATTTTAATGTTACAGCATAATTAATCTCCAAAATAAATCATACTAGCACACCAATCCTGCGAAACTAAAAACTTCAATCTCATTAAAAATCAGTCCTTCAAATTTGCGACCCTACAACCTTAAATTATGCAAAACTCCTTTCCCCAAAATCCGTTAGGCCAATGAAGTTATATCTAATAATAAAACAATCGACTCCCGAAACTTTCAAAATCTAAAGTCTTAAATAATAACCAATTATTTCTTAAAAATTGCAAAACCTTAAAACTTTGCTGAAATTTCGTAAAATCTATCCTTGAAATTTGTTGAACTTACAACCTACTACGTTATAGACCATTTCATAGACTCCACGGAACCAAAGAACTCAATTATTCTACTTTCCTAAAAGATCACCAAGATCATGCCATTCTCTCCAAACCTCGATAATATAAAAAAAAAAAAACAAACCACAGAAAGCGTTCATCACGAAATATTAGATTAGACCCATACCTGCCATGACTCCAGCATTCTGAGTCTCCGTAACCTCGCCTCCAACGGTACCAAGAGTCACTATGTACATTCGAGCCCTAACTAATTGCCTCTGGTTAGTTCTACCACTGCGACGAGCTCCACGGCTTTCTTGAACTCGACTAGGGCACTCACGAGCAAAATGCCCCGTCTGACCGCATTCAAAACATTGGTTACTACCCAGACGACATTCGCCTCAGTGAGCTTTATTATATTTGCCACAAACTGGAACTCGGCCTCCCATACACACACCAGGGGCTGCCAACGATCGGATTCCTGTCCTCTGCATAAACTTTTGTGGTGATCTAGAACTGCTTCCTTCACCATCAATGTTCAGCCTCTTCTGACCTAGAGGGGAGCCCACATTCAAACTAACCTCACGCTCTACTAGAGTGGTCAAATCAACTAATTCCTGAAAAGTTGTAATCCGATGAAAAACTACCATTTTGCGTATATCTGGTCGCAAACCTTCCTGAAAACGCTCGGCCTTCATCTCCTCCGTGGTGATGAGGTGGGGAGCAAATCGCCCAAACTCTATAAATCTTCGAGCGTACTGTTCCATGATCATACTCTCTTGGACCAAACTTGTGAACTCTCTTGCTTTTTGCCGCCTTACGGAAGCGGGAAAGAATCGGTCATTAAATTCTTTCTTAAAGCGTTGCCAGGACACAGCGGCAAAAGATCCCAATTCTGACTCCAACATTACTCTTTTTGTATCCCACCATTTAGAAGCCGTGCCTTGCAACAGATAACTGGCATAAAGTACTTGTTGTGTCCCAGTGCAACCACATACTTCAAACGTTCTATCTAAATCTTTAACCCACTTTCCAGCCCGAAGTGGATCCTCTTCTCCCATGAAGGGTGGAGTTCTATGCGCTAGAAAGCGCTCATATGTGCATCCAGCTTGCACCACTCCACTAGGCCCTCCTTATTGTGGCCTAAAATTCTACTGCATGAACTCAGTCATTTGCCTTAGCGTTTGGGCTATGGCATCATCTCTCGGCGTATTGTCCTGAGGCTCTTGAGTAGACTTTCTTGACCTAACCATCTTCCTGCCACAACACAATCTTTGACCCCCTTTAAGAAACGAATAAAACCAACAATATAAACCAAAACCAAAGCCGAAACCACATAACAAGAAAATAAAATATACTAGCATGCAATAACATAAATAAATAAATAAATACAAACAAGTTAACTCAAATAAATTCAAATCAAATAGCAAACTTTAATTAAAATAAATTTCAAATCATAACTTTAAAAACTTTCTGGTACTACACCTAAAGGACATGTGATTTTACCCAGAGTCGAGCCGCTCTGATACCACCTGTGACGCCCCCAAATCCCACTTACGGACACGGAAAAATCGAGACGTCGGGATAATGACAACACGGGTCACCACCCTATCGCCAAGTGCCAAGTGTGTGTACATGCAACAAGTGTGCAAAAGAAAACACGCAGCGGATAAATAAAGTCATATAACTAAGTATCAGAATTTTTCTATGTTTAATACAAACCCGTTCAAAAATACATAATAAAATATTATAAGCTACAAATATTGTTTCAAAACCAACTACAAGGTATAAACTCTAAATCAATACTCCGGCGAAGCCGCCTCCTCGGGCTCAGCCTCCTCCTCCTCCTCCTCGACCTCTATATCAAAATCTACGGTACCAAAATGGTGCCGCAAGTAAGTAAAGATCCAAATGCCACAAGATAAAAACATATTAAACTCAAACAATATGCATGAAAGAATGCAACTGCACATATCCCATAAAACCACATTTTGGCCCAAAACATATCCTTTAAATATAACCTCGCCATTATCCCCGATAATGGCCCAAAAACCAAACCATCAGAGCACTGTAGGCGGGAATAGCAGGCGGAACTCTATCACCATCCTTGCTCACTACCGTTCCTACGCGTGCACCGTAGGCGGGAATCACAGACGGGATTCTACCACTGTCCCTGCTTACCACCATCCCTACGCCGAGTGCATCGTAGGCGGGACCCACAGGCGGGATTCTACCACCGTCCCTGTTTACCACCATCCCTACACGTGCCTCTGACTCAAACCAGTCAATCCAATCGTTCACATATACCAAAAACATTTCTCGCTTGAAAGCCCAGTTTTCAAGTTCCAACACATGTACATATATGCAATGCATACCTCAAGATACAAAACATCCAACCTATCACAAAAACAATAAAAATCAAGCCACTCCGTCTTCAATCCATCTGACCCCCAAACTCCTCGGATTCAGTTCGGAATCAACCAACCAGTCAAATAATTTATTGTAAGAGAAAAAATATATTTAAATCTAAAATATAGTTTGAAAAATACTTACAGCGCTATAAGGTATTTTTCGAAGGATCACGACGTTGCAAACGGCGGAAAAAAAGCAATGTAACAGTGTAAAAGACACTGTGACCGTGGGTTGTAAAATACCCACTTTCGAACGGGGACAAACCAAGACTTAGAATTGATAGGGAATGGTTTAGAGATGTTTATGAAGCTAATGGAAGTGAGTTTTGGCCGTGGGTGGCGGTGGAAATTGTGGTGGAAGCGAAAAAAGGAGCAAATCAGAGTTGAGCTCGTGGGAGCTACTCCAGTAACGGATCGGGGCCAGAAATGGGTGGGTTAAGATGACAAGAGGTAGGAATGAAGTGGTGAAGAGGTGGTGGCTGGAGGTGGAGCGACGGAGCCGGAAATGGCCAAAAGCCGTGCGGCTTAGATGGACTCTAGGGGGTTAACGGCGGCACGGATGGGGCTGATTTTTGGTGGGGAGGTGCGCCGGCAGGCAGGAGATTTTTTTGGGTGGGTGGTGCCGGCCACGTCGCCGGCGAGCGGCGGGTCTGGGCTGCACAACCGGACGGTGACGAGAAGAGAGAGAGAGAGAGAGAGAGAGAGAGAGAGAGAGAAGCTCGCGTGGGAGAAGAAGGAAAAAGAAGAAGAAGAAAAGAAGAAAAGGAAAAGAAAAAAAAAAGGAAAAAGGAAAAAAGAAAAAGATAAAAGAAAAGATGGAGAAAGAAAATGAGGTCCAGTCCTCACCTCCGAAGTCCAAAAACTGATCCGACGAAAACAATTTTAAAAACCATAAAACAACTAAAATAAATTAAACACCACATCAAACTAAAATAAAACCAATTAAAATACAATAATTTAAAATAAAGGAACCAATATATTAATTAAATTAAAATACTCATTCAGTGAAAATACACGTAAAAAGGGGATGTCACATTCAAAACATTGATCAGAGCCTTTAATTTTAGCAAAGAGTGATCTCTTTAAGTCTCGTTTGGATACACAGTTAAGATGAGATAAGATATTTTAAATAGTAATAAATTTTTGATTTAAAATAAGATGAAATAGTTTGTAAAAAATGTGTGTTTTGATAGTGAGATGAAATGATATAGTTTTTAATTTTTAAGATTTGAAAAAAGTATGGGTTCCACAACTTTAATTTTCAATCGAATTGTGTACTATTCATGCACTATTTTGTCACTATTCATGTCAGTGTGTATTGTTCATGTTAGTTTTATATTATTCACGCATTGTTCACTATTTATTACTATTTAGATTTTACTGTTTCTTACTTTTTATTTAAGTAGATATTTTAAATTTTATAAATGAAATTTTGTGTATTTGACTAAGAAAAATTAATGTACGGTACAATCAGATGTTATGAACGTCTTATTTATATCCTAAAACCGAGCCGACCTATCTTTTATGTTATTTAGGTTCTTAGATTAATAATGAAACAAATTCCTTCCAACTGCTCATCTGTTTTTTTTTTTCTTGTTTGTTTTTATGTAATAGTTGGTTATTTAGGCACAAAAGTCGACCCATTTAACGACAAACTAACAAACGGTTGGAAGCTTTTGCAAATTACTTCCATGGCATGCAACTCAAATTGCTGTCTGCCTTTCTTTGTCAAATAATAAGAATTAAAAATGATAAAAGCCAAATAAAAAGCAAGAGTAACCTAGGAATACTCAGAAATCATAATCTCGAAAATTTACACGTGATTAATGTATCAGCCCGTATGTTGAACTGAATTTAAATGAATTGAATTCTCTATATATAATAGTAAGTTCAGATGGTAAAGTAAGGTTTACTTAATATGAGTTTAAATATATTTAAATATTAAAATGAGTTTAGATAAATTTATAGAAATTGAAAAAAATTATAGGTTCTATTTGTAAATAAATTTTGAATTGAAATGAATTTAATAATTTGATAATTGAGTATTTATATGTTAAACTCAGTTTAAAATTAGACTAAATTAAACTCAGTCCAATTTTAAGCTCCAAACGGGATCCTAATAGTCCAGTTTCAAGTTCCAAACGGGATCCTAATATAATACAAAAAATCTACTTTATAATAAAAATTATTTTACAAATATACAAATTATGTTAAACTACGTCAACATATAACACTCCAATTGGGTATAAACTTCAATTTATTATGGAAAAATTTAGTTATAAACATAATTATGTACTAATATGTACATTAATTTAATGTGACTGATCAAAAATTAAATTTTATTAATTTAAATTTTAAATATAAAAAAATTAATATTAATACGTAGATTAATATATAACTTTATTTATACGTAATAAAGCTCATTTATTATACCAAAAGTTTTATTATATTAAAATAAAGTCGCGTATAAATCTGTATATTAATATTGATTTTTTTATATTTAAAATTTAAGTTAGTAGTATTTTTAATAAAATTTATTTTTTAATTAATTATATTAAATTAATATATATATTAATGTATAATTATACTTATAAGCAAATTTTTCCTTACACCAAACGTTTCCGATCGAGAAAATGTATCCTGTTCAATTTGAAACGGTAGAATTCAAACAAGGAGTGCAACATTTTTCTCATGCACGGACATAATTATTGTGCTGTCCTCCAATGCTTGTGGACCAATGTACGGCGCAAATCAGCCATCCATCGATGCACCGACCGGCGTGATTAATGCGCGCTGGTGGCCTAAGTTTCAACGTCACTCACTCATCTATACGGCCTGCATTCTTTGCTGTCCTTTCAAGCAGTCGTGCTGCATGCCCTGGCATGCATAGCTAGCTAGGCCTCAGAAATTTCAGTTTTCTGTCGTCAATTTTACCGTATTCTGTTCTTGAAAAAGAAGTAAAAAAAAAAAATTGTACGTGGAGTTACTTTTACGGATTTTTTTATGTATTTTAATGATATGATTAGTTATGTATTAAAAAAAAATAAATCTAATTAATTATATTAATGAAATGTATAAAGAATACGTAAAAATAATTATATGTAATATTATTAAAAATTATACTATTAAAACTTTTGACTTCCTTGTATCTGTTTAAAAGTACCACTACATTTACTTCACCACCAAACATTAACGAAAGATTGTAGAGTTTTAAGGTTTCTTTTTTACTCCATTAGTTTCTGTAATTGTTAACCAAATTAAACATGTTGGGATGATCAACTTATTTCGATGAGTTCTTACCATCTATTTTCCTTTTAACCAATGAGTTTTAAACTAGTTTAAGATGTGATGTTTTTTTAATCTTTATAAACTAACCACCAGCTTATTCGATAATTGATATGAAATAAATCTAACAATCTCTTTCTCATACATTAGATCTTAGGTTGGAGTAGAAACAATCTATTTCTTCTGCAGATTGGTTGGTCGGCATTGCTGATAAACCTAGACTCTATTACTAGTGTTGAGTGGTCAAGTCATGGGTTCTCTTAACTCTAAAAGTTAATTCAATGGGTGAAGTTTTTCCTCATATTTATAAATTGACTACAACCGTCTTTTACAACCACACCTAATAATCCCAACAATATCTCCCAATATTTAGCGCTTTTTTTTTTTCCTTTTAATCAATGAGTTCGTAACTCTAAATCAAATATCTCCTAATATTCAGCCTTATTTTATAACATGGTTTTTGGACATTTTATCAGGTTAAGACAATGTTTATCCATGTATCTTGATTAGCATTATATAAAACTTGATGAATACTAAACGGTCTTAACCTCAACTCCTAATCCTAGTAGCACATACAAATATAAGAAACCAAATGAGGCCAACATTAATAGGGAATCGATGTGCATATTTTTATAATGTCACTCATGTTTGATTGGATTGAATAGAGTCAAACTGAGGCACTCATAAAAATAGTAAAGAAGTAAATATATATATATATATTGAAAAACAAGATTGCATTTGATTTTGATTGCATGAGTGAATAGGTAATTTGATGGAAACATGCCCACATGCACATGGGACGGTGGTGGGGGTGGCTCTAGATAAGGTCTTCGGTATTTGTCCACATCTCTTTCTCTCTCTCTCAAAATTTTTCAAACATGAAAGATCTACTGATATAGGTGGTACATATGCCTTGTTTGGAAATGCAAGCAAGGTAGGCTAATATAGTATTTGGGGTCCTTTTACATAGGCTATATGTCTACTTGTTATGCAACCTTTCACAATCAGAGCTCTTTGGTTACACTAATCAAATGAGATAAGATGAGATATTTTGTTAAAAGTTGAATAAAATATTATTATAAAATAAATTTTTAATATTAGTTTTATTTTAGAATTTGAAAATATTGAATTGTTTATTATATTTTGTGTAAAAATTTAAAAAAATTGTAATAATTATATAAAATGAGATAAGATAAAATAGTTTAATTTTATGTAACCAAACCAGTTATTAAAATTGCAAATTTGCAAAAAATAAAAAAGATAAAAAAAGAAATATGGTGTTTGATGGGTCTTTCTGATTGTTTCCCTTTAGTGGGTGTCACAATCCTAAGCCATCAGCTTTGGGCTCAACCCCTCAGGCCCAGTCGGTTGGCTTGTACACATCTCTTCAACTTCTGACTCCACCATCTTTCCCTTGGCCCCAACCAATCAAGTTGTGTCTGGGCCCCAGAGACTTCCTCTGCTTTCTTCATTTATTTGTCCTTTTCGGCGAAATATCTATGCTCCTAACCTTTAAATAAGAGTATATACATCTACGATCCACTCATATTAGCAAAAAAGGACCTGTTTATCAGTATAGAAGGCATTAATAATTTTTTATGGTCAGATTTAAAAATTTTAACAAACAACTTGAAACTATTTAAAAAATGAAATTAATTACAGTCCTACCGTGTGTAAGTCTTTGCACTACCGTTAAAAAAAAGTAAGGTTCATATTAAAAAGCGGGTGTTTTTTTTTTTAAATAGGTTTCATATTTATTTATTTTTTAATATGCGAGACTTGTATATTTTAAGACTGAATAAATCATTTTTTCTATTTAAAATATAGTCTTTTAACTGTTATCATCCAACCATCCTACATGATTTAAGTGTGAGCTCCTCTAGGTTGTCCCCTCCAGGAGCCAATCACAAAGCCCCTAGCAACACATCATTGACCTTGCACCTAATTTGTAGCCAATCTGGTTGAAGGGGTCAATGTCTCGTTCCAGACATTTCCTATAAAATTGAAAGAAGAAACTCAAAATATTATAAAAATAAATAAAAAAATTAAAAAAATGTGTATCAAAATCTGCATCGGATCATGGGGCAAAGTTTGATATTGTATTTTATCGTTATAATGAGTATGGAGTCTATCTAAAGCTTGTTATTTTAATACTTCATCTGGGAGAATGTTTCTGGTCCGTCCGTGGTTTGGATAGAGGAATTTTAAAGCCTATGGACCCCATCTCTTCTGTAATTTTTTGCGTCGGAATGTCGCTTTAACAGATCGGATTGAGTTGGAAAGTTTTGGACATCTTCATCTATTACAAGTATTTGGTCTAATTGTTTATTGATAGGTTCAGTTTGGCGTTTAAGATTTCTCATATCAAATATAAAATTTTCATCTCATCATTACAATTTTTTTAAATCTTCATACAAAATATAATAAATAATTTAACTTTTTTTTAACTTTTTCAAATTTCAAAATAATAATAATATTAAAATATAATTTTTTAATATTTCATATTAAAATTCAAAATTCTCATCTGATAATTCTCAGTGGCCAAACCGAATTCTTGTTGATTTAATTTGGTTAAAAAATTAGTAAAATAGAGACTACTAATATATATATATATTATACTGTTATAGCATAATTAGTAGACTCCCAAGCAAATAAACCAATATTCAACATATAATATGTTGATCTTAATTAAATCAAAGAAACTCCTTTAGTGAATAAAAAATGATTCTAAATCTTCTTTCCCACTTCAATCAATGATCCTATATTCACATACATACATACATACATATATATATGTATGTATGTATGTATATATACATACATACATATATATATAAAAGACGTGTTTGAAAGTCCAATTTGTTATTGATGATATAAAATCAAGTGAGTAGTATACTAATCAAATCAACAGGTGATTGTGGTCCTTGCTCTTCGTCTCCACATATACACCCATTCATGCCAGAGACATGGTGTCCTAGACCGGCCTATATATTGCTTAAACTAAAAAGACTGGCCTATGTCATGACTAATTTGAAAATGAGTTGTACTTTCAGGTATTCTATATCTAGGAGTCACTTTTATCTTTAGCGATATTCTTATTTTGTTATTGTATTTTGCATAAGAGAAAATAACACAAAAACAAAATAAGTAATTATTGTACTAGCACAAAGTGTTACTCTAAATGATAAATTTGTGCCCTAAAAAAAGAAAAAAAAAGAAAAAAGAAAAAGAAGAAGACATTTTTTATCAGAGAAATGATAGTTATAGTCGTGAATATGCAAACGTTACACAATTATTTTGAAAAAAATAAATAAATATAGGACCCACATGAAGAAAAATTAATTTTTAATAGTAGACTGTTCTACGCTTATATAATCCACAACTATATGTAACATTAATCTTTTAATTAATAAGTTGAGGCCAAATGGTCCTCCACCATCAAGGCTAGCTGCAGATAGCACTAGTGGAAACAAATGATACAAAAACCTCAACATCTTGTTGGTTATAGCTAGCAACATATAGCATGATTAATGTATATATAATAGGGGTTTTGAAAATTTGAAAGGATGGATTTGTAGTCGGTGCCCACTTGATCAGTGACTCGTGCAGATGGAAACTTTTGCCATCTTCATTATAAAATTTGACAAAAAACATAACCCACCAAGACTACATATATATGCATGCATACACAGCATTAATTGTCTCCTGTGTCTGTATATGTGCGTCTGAGAGACAAAAAGATGGAGAAGGAACACACCAAATATGGATGGGGATACGATTCTACTAAGACCTCAGTTGACACTTTTCGCTTGCCAACGGTTTTATGGTCCCCCTAGCTACCTGACCATTAGAAAGCTAGAAATATATGACATAGACATATCGAGAGAAATGGTGCTCTTCATTTGAATTTCATCTTCCACAATCCATCAAGTTGATGTTATGCAATTATTTAAAACGTATCACATCAATTGATGACTGATATAACCGAGGATAACAAAATCCAGGATTAAAAGAATTATTTCTAGCTTTGAAGTTATGGAGAGAGAGAGAGAGAGAGAAAGCTTGTTGTCTAAGGGATTAAGGGGATGTTTGGACATAGAAAGGAGACATAAAATTTTCAAAATTATCAAAATTTATTATAATTTCATTATCAAACATCACCATAATATAAAATACTTTTAAATTTTTAATTTTCAATTTTTTCAGTTAATCATTATCTAAATATAAAAATAAATACAATTTTTACAAATTTTAAAATAAAAATAATATAAAAAAATAATATTCAAACAATTGTTTGACTTTATGATATTTTTATTCAATTTTTTCTCACTCATTTCTTACCATTTAATAATATATTTTAACTCAAACTATTTTTCTACCATTTATAGAATTATAAAATAATCTAAGTGTCCAAACGAGCCCTAAAAGAAAATAAAATAGTTAATGTTCCAACTTTCATTTGTTGATCACAATAATATAACAAAAAATTCAAACTAGAAGACCAACAATAAAAATATCATTCATTCATGGGTCAATGTTTGTGATATATTAAAGAAGAATTTTGTATCAACAATTATCTCAATGCTACGTACGAAGTACATGATATTAAGTAATAAACTTGGTAAATATCATGATTTTTCACAATTATATATCTAAAGAATTTCTTACAACAACATAAAAATTAGTATGGATGGGGATAGGATGAGTCTAATGCCCTGCAGGCTGCTGCACAGGACACCGATCTACTCATCACCAACTTCTGGTCCCCATTCCCGCATGACAACAAGAGATTAAGCAATATTTCTGTTTGTTTTTTGTTTTTGTTTTTGGTCGTTTGTTTTTTTCTTTCTGTAGTTTAAACAAGCTTTGACGTTAAAGGATCGGAAGTCGAACCCTAAGATCTAGTAGTCGTTACATCAACTTGGATCTTATATATATTACATATATATATATATATATATAGAGAGAGAGAGAGAGAGAGAGAGAGAGAGAGAGAGAGAAGAGAGAGATGTCATGACTTTATGAATAACTTCCCTCCACTAATTCCAGCTTATAAACATAATAAAAATGACATAAAACTCAACCGCACAATCTAATAAATATAGCAATTTGTGATCGATTTGTAGTTGTAATCATACCCATTAATGGTATTTGTGTTATTTGATATGTGTAGGGGCCCCACAATGATAAACATCCTAATATATATATATATATATATATATATATATATAATAGAGGTTAAGTTCTTTCTTTATATGAAAAATGAAGTTGAGTCTCTGTTTAATTAGGTAGAGAATGTTGTCTATTGGACGTTTGTCTATAGAGAGTATTGTAATAGCGAAGACTATTTTAAGTGAATTTAGGTGTTGAAAAGTGTTGAGAAGAGTTATAAATAGTAATAAAAAATAGGTAAATAGTAATATGGAAGTAATAAATGGTAATAAAAAGTAGGTGAAAAGTAATGAATAGTAGTAAAAATATGTGAAAAGTATTAATAAAATAATAAATAATAGTGATAAGTGTTGAAAGTATTTCAGGGTACTCTCAGTACCCAAACGCAGCCGAAAATAAATAGTGTACTATAGAGCTCAAAATACATTATTTTAGTTTCTGATGTCATGTTTTGATATAGGGACATCCTAAAATGTATCCAGCCATAGATATAATAAGTTTATTTGATGAATAAATGATCAGATTCCCTTCAAAAGATATATATTGCACAACTTTTACCCAATCAATTAAGTTATAATTAATACATTGTTTTGAAATCAAGAAAATCACTACAATTGTAGTAATTAATCCCTAACATTATTTTTTTTATTATTACAATTTAAGCAGTTTTATAAAGTTTGTGAATTAGTAATATGTATATGTGAATCCTAGTATATCTTTTTTATGACTGTTATACGTCGTAATTACGGGTTCAAGATTCAAAAAAGATCATGAAGTATAAAGGGTCAGTTAAAATTGTAAATTATCAGACAGTTGGCATTTGGTAAAGAAAAATTATATCCACCATCCTATTATCATCCTTTCATCAACCTGTGATTGAATGCTAAGTAATGAATGATAAATAGTTTTATAATTTTTTAACGATACATTAGAAGATGATGGGGAAAAAAAATGGTGCAAAGCATATGGCTTTGGCAAATAATCTTTATGAATAGGAGAAAAGATAATTAATTGCCAACAAGGAGACATAAATGGTTTGGTACAACATAACTCTCACATAGATCACCTAAGACTTCGATGACACCAGTGAAAATAGCCATCCACCTAAAAAGATACTAAATAGACCATCATCCCATGAGTTCAAATTTTCATATGCTATGGTGTGTACGTTTGGGTAGAAAAATTTGGATTTGGATTTCAAATTTCCGTAATTTGAAAATCAAGGTTTACAATTCAATATAGAATTTCATTTTTAAAAATCAAATCTAAGTTCTTCTTCCCAAATTCAAAAATTTGAAATGCGACAGTTGAAATTTGATATATTTATAGAGAAAATAAGCAATTTTTCATAGAATAAAACACAATCAATATGGAACTCAAAGACTCGAGACTGGTACAAAACACTGGACTTGTAAAAAAAAATTATTTGTTTTCAACACAGCGAATCTCATTCCCACATCGAAAGATTTGCGCCAATTCTGTACATTTATAATTGATTGCCACGGTCAATAGTTTATCGTGGGCTACGAGGGAAGATGTGGATGGGCCTTGATACTGGGCCCAGGAAAGTCCCCGGGCCATCTTCTGCAGAAATGCAGTCTCGGAAACGAGTACTTCGTCGAGTTATTGGGGAATTCAGTCGCATTCGTGCGACGGGCAGAGACGCGTGTGGAGCCTTCCGGATTTCCCACCGACGAACATTGGCCGATTACACAGTTATTCACATGGTCCTTTGGGCTAACTGAACGGGGCTTACTCCCTCGTAGCCCAACCCTCTTTTTCACAAAAAAATAACTATTTTTAATAAAATTGAAAATAAAATATTCTCATTTTAATTTTCTGTCTAAATTTAAATTTATATTGGAATTGGGGACACAAAATGACAAGTTCTTGACCATTAGATTTTAATAGAAAATATCATTGTAGTTGGATGTAGTTGTAGGTGCTTTGCTAATTTTGATAAACTCGTAAAATCTAAATGAAAACTATGTTATAACACATATCTGTGTACAAAAATATTATTTATCATCTTTTTATTATATGATTTTATTATAGGAGGAATAATTTAAAAAGTATCTTTATACAAAAACCAATAGAGAACGAAATTGGGGACCATAATATTTTGAGTAGTTCTACGTATAGTCTGTTGGGAGACTCCTTGCGAACAAAAGGGATTTTTGGTCCTTTCCCCCTCAAATTGTGGTCAAATGTCAAAATTGCCCCTAGCATATTTTCCCTCTAGCAACAGAACTTTCTTCGTGCAACCCTCTTAGTGTGAAACTCGAACGGCATAGGCCACTCTTCGAGCTCCGTTCGCCACAATCGACATCTGCTTCTCTCCACCACCATTGGCCACCGACAACACAAATCCTCTAAACAAACCAAGAATTTTTGTCAAATTATTTTAGATTTCTTTTATTTGGCGGATTTATTTATATAATTTATATACAAGTAATTTGTGCAGTAAATTTTCTGAATCAATCAAAGCCCATTAGAGGTTGGTTGAGTGTGGTTTTGTAAAGCCTTAATTTTTTAAGTAATTATTTGGTATTCAGAAACAATGCTCTTCATCTTTACTAACAATAGGATCTATAGATTAAATTCATTAATGTAAAGTGGGTGACTATTAAATTGTTTTTCAATAGTTTACTTCCCCATTATCTGCTGGTACACTAAATTGCTACCATTGGGTAAATCCTGTAACGGAAAGTGGAAATAGGAGGTCCCAAAGTTTTAGATATAATGAACATTATTCATATGCTATTAGATATTTATACATATGCAATTAATTTTGTTCTCTTCTCTATGATTACAAAGAGATTGCATGGGGAACTATAACCCACGATTTTTTTTTTTTGTTATGAATAGAATGGAAAAAAGTAGCGAAAGTAATCAGGTTGAACCTACCTTATATGTAACAGCCCGCTAGAAATTCAATTAAGGAATTTCTATTGACTTTAGGAACCTCGTGAAAACTCTGTAAGTTTACACGAATCGACTAATCGCATAAATTTTAGCCTGTCAACATAGTTAGTGTTATCACTCACTATGGTGCCAGAAATGCGATTTTAATTATTTGAGATAGTTAAAAGTGTCAGAATACATTATAGTCTACACCACTAGGCTTAATTGAATATTTAGAATTTTTCAGTACTAAGTTTATTACGTTTATTTTTGGAGTGAATAGTAACCTCGGTAAATGTACTGAGCGCAGTGTTTTCAAAATCATAGTGTGAAATGTCCAAATTAGGATAGCGATATTTTATTTGGACACTTGGCAAGATCTTAACCACACATAATGAATAGTATTAGATACTTGGCACAAAGAGAAACCATTAGATGGAATTGTGAAGGAAATCAAGGTGTGAGATCATGACACCTAAGCAAAATACACATTTGAAAAATATCTTAAGAATAGAGATTTAAAATACACATAGAAAGATTTTAGCCACCTTACTCTTCCAAGTCTACTCCACATTTGGAAAATATATTGAGCTGATTTTTATAGATATTATTGGATAGAATATTTTGAGATAATATTTTATAGATATTTTGGGTAGGAGAAAACCACACTCAACTCTCAACTCCAGCCTTATCATCTCCCTTATCTCTTCCATAAGCATCTCCAGCCATCACCCACGAACTTATCTTCATTTATACGTTTCTTTAAAAGAATATCAAACATTCTCTCTCGGACAGTTTTTAGGAGTTCTTTTGCATGCCCATTTCGAAGCTGTTGTAAGTGTTTTATCATAAAGTCTCCTTCATATAAGTTGTTCCTTTTTGAGTCTAGTTTACATGGATATCTTATTTGCCCCATTTGAAGATCATTTGATCAGTCAAATATTGTGTAAACTATAGAAACGTCATTCTGGGAGATAAACTGGAGAATATGTTATAGTTTGGAGTTTTTGACCAAGCTAATGGATAGATATTGGTCCGAAATTTTTATGGAGTATTGTTAACATGTATATATGACTATTGGTTGAGGATTTTTGCATGATTGAAGGTTTTGATGAAATATTTGCTTAGATTTAGAAACTTAGAAACTGGAAGAAGAAAAACAGTTTCTATTTTGAGAAAGTTTAAATCTTTGGTGGTCTAAACCTATTCTAATGACTTTGATAATTTTATTGGAGGATCCTAAGCATCTTATATACATGTTATATTATTATTTTGAAGATATTTGATGTTAGTTTCAAAGATATGAAATTTTATGTAAAGAGATATTCAGATAAGCCAAAGTGTGGATGTTTTTGGCTAAATTTATGTTTTGGTTAATTTTTAACCATATGATCTTGAATTAGAAGCTTATATATGTTTTAGGACATCTTTTTAAACCATGTGATGGTTTGGTTTGAAGATCACATATTTATAAGTCATAGATCAAAAGGTTGATCAAAACAAGTTGGAAACAAAAATCAATAGAAATAGCATATGAGAATTTCGGCCCTATGGAGTTTTAATAGTTGTGATTAGTTTTAAATTTTTCTAAATTGATATTTGAGTTGAGGATAAAATTTACATGAGGCATGTAAATTTTGGTGACTTTTGGAGTTAGTATGCAAAATCCTTAAGTTATGGGTAAAACGGTCATTTTCCTACATATAGAAAATAAAATGGAAATTTTACTCTTTAAGTTAGTATTTTTCCATATTTCAAATTATTAGTGATTTAGTACTAACTTTTAGAATCACTAATTACAGTTCCTCGTGATCGCGCTTGAGGTTTTATAAGAAACGCGGAGATCGAGGTAAGTTAGCTTTTAACTTACTAGCAGTCTACTGTGTATGTATGCTAAGTAAAAGAACTACAGTGTATGTATGTATGTTATCATATGTGTCATGCCATGTCAAGTTATCATGTAATTGTCTATTATACAGAATTTATTCTGTCATCAATTTTTATCTGTTACATAATATATTCTGTTATGTATTACTGTACATTACAAGTACGTCATGTTAAGTATGTCATCTATTACATGTAAGTCAAGTCATGTAATATTCACTGTTGCAAGTATGTCATGTTAAATATGTTGTCTATTATATGTTATGCCATGTTACGAAATGTTTCTATCTCAAGTTGGTCATGTATTCTAAGTTATGTTCAAGTCACGTTATGTTACGTCAGGACTTCAGTCCTTTCGTATTCCAGTCACATTTCATCTTGAGTACATTATGATGTGTAGAATACATGGGGCCACAACAACTGTGGAGTATGTATTTAACTACAAATGTGATGCGTAAAATACATGGGGCCACAACAACTGTGGAATATGTATTTTTCATGTTAAGTCAAGTTTGTGTAGAATACATGGGGCCACAACAACTGTGGAGTATGTATTTACACATAGAATACATGGGGCCACAACAACTGTGGAGTATGTATTTTTAATGTTAAGTCAAGTTTATGTAGAATACATGGGGCTACAACAACTGTGGAGTATGTATTTAACTGCATTGTGATGTGTAGAATGCATGGGGCCACAACAACTGTGGAGTATGTATTTACACATAGAATACATGGGGCCACAACAACTGTGGAGTATGTATTTACACATAGAATACATGGGGCCACAACAACTGTGGAGTATGTATTTTTCATGTTAAGTCAAGTTTGTATAGAATACATGGGGCCACAACAACTGTGGAGTATGTATTTTTCATGTTAAGTCAAGTTTGTGTAGAATACATGGGGCCACAATAACTGTGGAGTATGTATTTTCATGTTAATTCAAGTTTCAGAGCAAGTTCATGCTAAGTCAAGTTGCAAGTCAAGTTCAGTTCATGTTTCAATTTAAGTTATGTCAATTATGCTATGTTGTACTCCAAGTTATGCTTTAATTTCTTATGAATTTGATTATGCATTTATGCTTTTACTGACATCCATGCATCATTAGCTTGTGTGGAAGTTTTTTGTTAACTTACTGAGATTTGTAATCAAATCTCAATTTGGTAGTCCCAACTACCATTCCCCCCGAATGGTAGATCTTGTTACAGGACCTGAAGGAGAATCAGGAGCTGATCAACTAGACACAGTTGACTAAGTGACGGTGCGACATAAATGTTGATATAGTAATTAACGTAAATTACTACTTGTACGATTGAGTTGCATCTCTACTACTTTTTGGATCATAACCATTTTGGACTAGTGTTGTGATCTTAGTTGTTCAATGGATTTTTATGTATGAAGTATGTTTTAAGCATTTGGGATATTTTCAATTTGGTGCATAGTATTGCTAAAGACAAAAAATTTATCCGCTGCGAATATTGCATATTGTTAGATGCATGTTAGGAATATTGCATCTTATATGTCATGAACGGGGGCAGGTAACCTTGTGTTGCATGTCTCGACGCTTCAAATGTCCGTCCGATCCCAAACGGAATTTGGGGGCGTCACATTATATACTCGGCGATCGTTGTTTTCTTCTAAAAATAGTACTTATTCAAATACGCTTGTAAATGCTAATGAGGAGTTTTTAGAGTCGACGTCAGGCTCTAATGTTGATGACGAGATGTTAAAGCCGACGCCAAGATATAATGTTGATGATGAGGTGTTAAGAGCCAACACCATGGAATGATAATGAGGAGATTTTAGAGCCAATGAATTTCATGTTTTTTTTTTTTTTAAATAGAGCAAGAACTTATTAAGTACTATGAGAAATATGAGAAACAGACTGGGTTTGGAATAATGACCCAATGAAGTAAAAGGGATCAAAATGGGAGTGTTAGATATATAACATTTGGCTATGTGCGTGGTGGGAAGGCAAGAAATTTTACTACCAATTTCGCTAAACCACATCCGACAACGAAAATTAATTGTAAGGTGAGGATTAATGTAATCTTGGTTGGTGAGGTGTTGCACATAAATGCTATTGAAAATGCAAACAATCATGACTTGAGTCCAAAAAAGGTAAGATTCTTTAGATGTAATTGAGTTATTGTTGATTTTGTCAAGAGGCAGCTAGACATTAACGACAAGGCAAGCAAAGGAATAGCTAAAATTTTCGGCGCATTAGTTGTCAAGGCTAGTCGATTCGATAAACTTCCATTTATTGAAAAAGATGCACAAAATTATATTGACAAAACATGTCACCTTAGACTTGGAAAATAAGGTGCTGAAGCACTAAGTGATTATTTTGAGAGAATGCAGCATAAGAATGAGGACTTTTACCCGATGATGGATTTGGATGACGATGAAAGATTGAAAAACATTTTTTGGGCCAATGAACACAGTAGAGCAGCATATGGGTATTTTGGAGACATTGTGACATTTGATACAACGTACCAAAAAAATCGATATGATATGTCATTTACCCTAAACCAGTTTGATATCAAGTGAAAATACTGAGATGTTTGTCTAGTTATTTGAAACTTGGTAGAAATGTGTGGATGAGAGAGTGTCAAAAGCTATCATCATTGATCAAGATAGGGTTATGAAAAATGTTATTGAAATAGTTTTTTTCTAACACTTGGCACAAATTTCGTTTGTGGCATATCATGCAAAAACTACTTAAGAAGTTGGGTTCACATTTTCAATACAACTGTGGTTTGAAAGACTATACTACATAAATGTGTTTATGATTGTCAGACTCCTGACGAGTTTGAGGCTTTCTTGGAGGTGTTTCTTGATAGTTACAACTTGCATGAGTATGTATGGCTTCAAAATCTGTATAGTGAGCGAATGTATTGGATTCCTATATATCTAAAATATATATTTTGGATTAAGATGAGCACAACTCAAAGGAGTGAAAGCATGAATGCATTCTTTGATAGTTTTGTGCATTCAAAAACCACATTGAAAGAGTTTGTCGATCAGTTTGACAATGTATTGAGGAAGAAAGTAGACAAGAGATGGAAACAAACTTTCATTCATTTAACTGTATTATCTTGTGTATAACCCATTTACATGAAAAAAAAGCAATTTTAAGAATTATATACTAACTCTAAGTTTAAAGAAGTAGAATCACAAGTCCCGGGGATTATCTATTCACATTTTATTCTCATCAAGACAGAATAGGCAATTTCAACATATCAAGTTAATGACTAGCTATAAGTTGAGGACTGCGTCAAGCGGGTTACATATCAGGTATACTTCAATGATGATGAATGTGAGGCGAAGTGCATATGTGGCCTATTTGAGATGACATGCATTTTATGTAGGCATATTCTTGCAATTTTCTCAGTGTGGGATGTTCGAGCGTTGCATTTAAAATATATTATGGACAAATGGAGGAAGCACATTAAACGTAAGTATGCTCTCACCCGGAGCAGTTACAATGATTTGAGTGGTGAATTAGCTGCTAATAGGTACTCTATGCTGATTAAGCTATACTATAAAGTCGCTACAAATGCAAGTTTGCTTAGTTAATAAATTAAGTTTAAGTTGATGTATTGATGATAATGATTTTACTTAGTTGATAATTCGAGTTTCTGATAATGTATTATTAGATCAGTTCATCCATTGTATTGCTTTGAATTTTGAGTTTTTTATGATCTATTCTTGGACTTGTTACTCTATGTTGATTTCGAGTTTTTAATGAATGAAGTACAATTTTTATTATTGCCAGTTTTTGAATTTGGTTCTAAAGTATGGCTTCTTGAGTGATGTCTATTATTACCATTTACAGTTTTTATTTTGCTGCTGTTGGATAGTACACTATTGTTTTATCTTTATAGACAGTACACTGCTATGTAAATAAAATCACAAAAGTAGAGAATTTATAGAAAACTCTATTTATTTATTGTAACATCATAAGTTTAGTACATTATAGCACATAAAGTCATATTAGACGCTTACAACACTTACAACAACTTTACAAGTGACCAGTCTAACTACAACGCTTACAAACTTAGCAAATGATCAAAGTTCTCAACACAACATTAGTAACATTAATCATCATTTGATCTTGATCCTAGCAACTAAAATGAGATTAAAATTGAAAGCCCTTAATACACGTAGAGTAGCATACTTACATAACTAATTTCTTTTATGCGATATATATAGAATTTTTATTTTAGTTTCTCTTTATTTTCGTTTTTTTCTTTGTTTAAGTTACAATATTAAAGGATTTGCAAATTGGAATGCTTCTTGTTTGATGATTCTCACTGAAAATGGCACATTTGCATTGCAAGATCCTGAGGATGTCTTCATGGGTCGCTACCATACTGTCATTGATTATGACAAACTAAGAGTTAAATTTGTAGAGGCAATATCAAGAATCTACTCCTATCTATCATCTTTTAATTCCCTATTTAATGTCTACCTGACATATGCTTGAAAAATTAAATTGATGGATTTTTAAGGTGCTTGTGTATATATTTGCTTCTGCATTTGAATGGTTTAACATGTTTGCCATGGGATTTCTAATAGTGTTTTGTATTTAAAAACAATTGGAACTCCTAAATATCGGGTAGAACTTCATTTGGGAACCCTAAATTGCATGTATATATATCAGACAATATAACCTAAAATATTATTGTACTTGATACGATCATAGTGAATACCTATTAAATGGAAACTTTGTAATCTCAACCAAACTATTGCTCACTTTGTTCTAATGAATGTCTTTGTGTTTAGCATATTAACATGTGGGATATTTAGGAGTCCAAAACAAAGTTCTACCCTATATTTCATTTCTATAAAGCTATTGGTACATTTCTCTACTTAAACAAAATATGTAAACTTTCTTATCACTAACATAGAAATAAAACGGAGCGAGGAAAGAGGAGATATGTTTAATTGAATGTTGAAAATCAAGAACTCACTTAGACACAAACAATAATTTTTTTTAGTAAATTTAATAATTTATGTGCTTCCTACAAGTCTACACTTAGCATATCTTAAAACTAGAAGCACATAGCACTTACTTGTTTTCACAAATCTCTGCCAACAAAATATACACATTAGGCAACTCAAAATCATTTTTTAAAATTTTTACAATACTTTCTATTGAATTGAACTGTTAAACAATTTAAAACTATCTACAACTCCGCAATACAACCTAATTTGACCCAAGAAAATAGGCACATTCTAATATAATGCAAACAACATTGCAACATCTTCTACTAAATCAATGGGACATTTTTTGGGATTAAGATAAAGTTCAAACCAAAGATAAGAGCTCAATTTTTGCACCTTTGAAGCTTTACTAGTTCAAATTCTAAAATGTTTTAAGATTTTGCTCAAAGTAGTTAAAATTTTAATTATGGCTAGATAAATGAAATTTACAAACAATTTTTGATTTTTTCAGTAAATAAAAAACACAAACCTCGTACCCAGACAGTAGAACTTATTAATCTGGTATTCATCTCACAACTAGAAATTAAAAATCTTAGTTTTACATACCAAATCAAAAACCTAAATTCAAAACCTGACTTTTGAAAACAACAAACTCATAATATATCCACAACACAAACTTAGAGCATTGGTATTGGATTGGTCATCCCAATTTTTAAAATTTGACTAATATGCAACTTTTTTACTTTAAACTAATTGCTCAAAAACTTGAAATATACATTGAAATAGCCGTCACACTCTTTATAATAATAAAATATTATTAATTTTTATTATTTATATTTTATTAATTAATTTTTATAAGTGCTCTATGTTGTTGCCCTTGAAAAGCATCATTTTCTCTTCTTTTAGAGAAAATCCTGGAGATTTTTCAGAAAAGTTCAGGCTTATACCAACAGAAATCATGTTTTTTGTTTCTATAGGTTATTGGTTAATTTAAATTGTTGTTGATGATTGTGATGCTTTTGATATACAATTCACCTTTACATAATTTATTTTTCATTCAAAGAACCACAATTCACAATCTACAAGAGAAATTTTGAAAGAAAATTAAAATCGATTTCTGAACCCTAGAGGGCTATCAAGGCACTGTATGAAAGTTGAAGTTATTTTCTGGGTATCATTGGAACTAAGGGTATGCATCCGGATCAGATTTTTTTCTAGTCCAATTAAAAATCCAGAAATCTGAATGATCCGGACGGTTATTCACCCGGATCCAATCTGGGCGGATACACAATTATTATATCCACCCGGATTGGTTATGGATCCAGTTTTTAACCGGTGAATATCCGTAACCGGCTTTAATCCTTTTGTCAAAATTATTTTCTCTTCTCGATTCTCTCAGACTCTCACTTCTCTCTCTCTCTCTCTCTCTCTCTCTCTCTCTCTCTCTCCAACGAAACACAAGCATCCTTCATCAAATCCATCGCCGCCGGTGACTAGTAGTGGCTTCCTTGGTAGCTTTCTTCTCTCAACTAGCAGTCACTTTCTTCTCTATACTCGGTAGCTTCCTCTCTCTCTCTCTCTCTCTCTCTCTCTCTCTCTCTCTCTAAGTTTGTAGATCTAAGTTTGTGTGTGTAAATCTAAGATTTTGTATTTGTAGATCTGCTTTTTGGGTTTCTTTCTTTTTAAAATCTTCCAGCAAAAACGTGTTTGTCAATCTACATGCTCGCAACACTATAAATTTTCTAAAACTGTGTGTACTTTCTTGCTTATGAAAAATAATGTTAAGATGCGTTCTCGATTTGTATATCACTTTCATCTCTCATTGGTTGTTTACCACTTTGGCTAGATCTATTTCTGTGTTTTTAGATCTGAGTTTTTATGCTTATAGATCTAAGTTTCCGTGTTTGTAGATCTGAGTGTATGTTGGTATGATACCCGTATTTGTTGAATCCCAAATATGTTGGCTTATCTATGTTTTTTTTTCTTCCATCCTTTGGGTTTGGGTCTGTATTCGTGTTTGTTTTGTTTTTTTCTACTGAAAATATTTTATTAATTGATTTTTTGGTGTGTACTAATGATGCTTGCTTATTATCCATTTATGGTAAGTTCGTATTTTGTGTGGATATGAATGTGTCCTATTTCTTCCATTACATGTTTGCAGGCATGCATTTCAGTTTTACTTTTTAATCATTTGCATACATGGAGCAGTTGCCACAATAAACTTGAATAAGAACTTCTCTTTTAGAACAGTGGGAGTTTAAATGGTTAACTCAAATTCTTAAAATGCTAAGGTGGGACTTGTATCAAATTCTATTTTAACCTATTTATACCTTCGAATGCTAATTTTAAATATTTCAATCTTAATTTCCATTGAGTACCAGGGGTTTCAATTCAAATTATTTTGTGGCCATCCATTTCAGTTTGGTATTGAATCAAGTGATAAGCGCTGATATCTCAACCCCTCCAATTTTATTTATGTTATTTTAGCATACGGTGCTATATTCATCCATCGCCAAGGTCTGTCGCATTTAGTTAGATAATTTACATACCAATTGCTAAAGTATAGAATCTAGATGCCTAGCTATCTATCTCTAACAGAATTACCAACTATTTTGTTCAAGACAATTTTTTTGCTATCAGCTGTTATTAATTGATTGATGGTGAATACACAAACATTCACATATAGACATGCATGCATGGAATACACGCACACATGCTTGCTTATCTTAGCTAGTAATCATTTAATATCTTCTTACAATCGTTAAGGAAGTTTTGACAGTCTTTTCCTTCAAGATAGGTGTCTCTCTTGTATGTTTTTATATACTTGGGTTACACATTTTGTGCTTGTTAATGAAGTTAAGGAATACACACACATTCATGAATGCTTGATATGCCTACTTCTTTAGTTGTGCTTGTCTAGGATATGTATTCAGCCTTGAATTTCGGTTGCGGGAGACCTTGGCTTTCATACTAAAATTCAACCCAACTGAATAGCATAGATCTTTAAAGAGTTGATGCTAAATTTGCACTCACTTATGATGTAGTCGCATTATAGTTTTGATTAGTGTGCATGCCTAAATTTTTTTTAAAGATTTTGTGTTGTGTTGAAATATTTTTGATTATTTGCTTGTTTTTGTTCCCCTTAGTTTAATTGTATGTGTCTTAATATGAGTACGAACTGTAATCATGAGTCTTTCTTCAACTGTTTGTTTTTGTGGTTTTTTCTTTTATTTTAAATGTATTTTTAATCATTTAGCTATTAGAATAGTTGTTGTAGGGGATGCGTATTCGGTTCTATTTTATTTTATTTTTTTCTTGTTTCTTTCTTATTGTGTTTGTTGGTTGGTTTGTTTTTTCTTTGGGGTATCAGACCATCAGTATCATGAGCAAGAGCTTTCTTATACCATGGTTATAGCTAATTCATATGAATGAGTTATCCATGCTATTTATTTTGTTTGGTTGGCTAACAAAATGCTGAAATAAATTGTTCCACTCATCAAAAGTTTTCAAATGTACCCAACAGCCTGGTATTTTCAGTGCAAGTGAAGCTACCTGTCAATAGCCGTGTCAAGAGTGTTTATTTGATGTTTTAGTTGGAAGGGAACTGAACCTCTCTCTCCCTAATCTCTCTCTCTCTCTCTCTCTCTCTCTCTCTCTCTCTCTCTCTCTCTCTCTCTCTCTCTCTCTCTCACACACACACACACACACATTGAGGAAGTTGATCATCTGGTATAATTTCTTCTGATTCTCATGTTATCAGATTGTTTAGTTTGAGTTTGATTTGTATTGAATAATTGAATTAGCTAAAATCTACAGTTTAAATTTGAGTGTGATTTTGTTCATTCATTGACTTTTCTCTCATTTTTTTATGCAAGTTCGTGTGTTGAGAAAAAAGTACCCAACACTTGATATTGAGGAATATTAGGAAATATTCACTAGAATGTTAGAATGATCTAGAAAACATTCAACAGTATTATTTAGTTTACATTGTTATATATTAGTTTAATTAGCTGTAATTTATTATTATTTATTTTGTTATTTGTAAATTTATGTTTTTTATTGTGATGTAACAACAATATTATCTATTTTGATTTTTATTTATTTTGTTCTTTAATTTATTTTTTTATAAAATTCTTTACAAAAATGTTTAAGTTATATTTTTTAAAAAATCTGAACAATTTAAACATGATATCATTTTTTTTTAAGTTATAAAGTTTTTTTTTTAAAAGGTGCTATAATTTTTTTTTAGAAGTTATAAAGTTTTTTTTTTAAAAACAATTATTACAAAACCCGGATATCCAGTTACAATCTAGATAACCGCATTGAATTCAGTTATTCACCCGGATTGATCCAGATTCAATCCGATCGGATAACTACCCGGATTTTGGAATATGGATTAAGATCCGGTTATGGCCTGATATCCGGATCCGAATGAACACCCCTATTAGAACAATATTAAAATTAGATCCTGATCTTGTGTGTTTGTTAAAATTTGATTTTTGATCTAGAATTTATGGAGTTAAATCATGGCGAAGAAACCCAGGTCCTTATAATACTAGAGGAGTTACTTTCAGACTGTGAATACTAGAGGCTTTTCTCGAGCAAATTGACATGGTGTTTAGGAAGGAAAAGAAAATTAATAAAAGATTAGAATGAAAATGCAACAATTCTTTTCATATATGAATTTAGGGATGAAATTACTGTACCTCATCTTTAAGATGAATTGTAGGAGAGAACAAGAATCGACGAGGAGAAGAGAAGACAATGGAGGGGAGAGAGAGAGAGAGAGAGAGAGAGAGAGAGAGAGAAGAGAGGCACCAATTCAGCTCACCACCTCCCAAAACGAACTGTTTCATTTAGATTCATTTCGTTCTATTGGATCCCATGTAAGCCTACTCCCATTTCATTTAACGGGATAGGTGGATGGATTTGTGTGTGGTTGGTCATCCACCAAATCGATTGCATTCAAATTTTTTCTTTTTTAAACGAGTTTAACATTGAATGTGACGTATTCTACTTTTGTTAACTACTCATTTGCATACACATCATATGTGCGCATACATGCATGAAGATCTTTTTTGGCTTTTACATTTGTTATTTCCTTCACTAGAAAATGAAGTTAATATTAAAGTTGTTCCTTATTATTTTTATGGAAATCTTCAAAATTGAGATATGAGTTATGCCTGCATGTTATGAAAGAAAGGTGGTTCTAGACGTTTAG
Organism: Carya illinoinensis; assembly: GCF_018687715.1. Classification (NCBI taxonomy): domain Eukaryota; kingdom Viridiplantae; phylum Streptophyta; class Magnoliopsida; order Fagales; family Juglandaceae; genus Carya; species Carya illinoinensis. The sequence continues at coordinate 22,576,037 of NC_056767.1, forward strand.
GATATCATGAGTGCTGCTAGTTGGGCCTACTGCTAGTACTAATAATATTTTAAAATTTTTTTTAAAAAATAATTTTTAACATCTTTAATCATTAAGTAAAAGAATAAAAAATATACAATTTCACTAATAATCAATTCGTTAACTAGAAGAAAAAAAAATTAAAATACTCAAGCGATAACTTTGAGGGGGTTCTACTAGGCTAAGGCCACCAAAACTTCTACTGAATTTTTCTATCGAATAGTGTAAATTATTATTTTTATTTTTGTTTCTATTTTTTCAAACATTTTTTAAATCCACTTAATTATTTAAAAAAAAAAAAAAAAAAACTCTCCAACTCATTGAAATACTTCGTTAACCATTAAGTAAAAATTAAAAATTAAAAAATAAAAAAGAATTCATGTACAAAATGTTGATAGAAATCCTCGATAGATCTACCATTTCTCATATATTTTATACCAGTGAATGGTCAAATTATAGTCTAATTATTACTGATATGCTAGTATGAAAAATTATATTCTTAAGTTAGTATGTGAAACGCACCTAGTAAAGTGTTTAAATAAAAGTTAGTATGGTATACTTTAATTTCAAAAATAAATTTTAAAATTTGAAACTTATAAATGAAACAAATCTTACCATTTTTTAAATAAAAGTTAAACTTTATTTCATATCGAAACATATCTTATTATTTAAGTTATATAGATGGTATATTATGCACATCAGCTTGAGAATAGAATATGTCTTCTTTTCTTTATCTAGATGCGATCAGACCACTGAGTGAATTTTTCTAAAATTCATATTTGAGTAGATTACTCTTATAATAATGTCTTCATGTTCCTGTTTATATCCTCAATTGGCTAGCTATGAAAGGTTAACCCCTTATCTTGTAATGAAATGGTCATTTCGTCACTTCAATGTGTGTAACGTTCATCCATAATTTCCAGAATGCTTTTCAGAAGTGGGTTGAGGGTGTCTCCTCAAATGAACGAAGAGTTACTTCTTCCATATGTAGTGGAAGAAGTTGAGGTGGCTATTCAACAAATGCATCCCTCGACAGCCCCTGGCCCGGACGGTATGTCTCCTGTTTTTTACCAAAAATACTGGAGTAAGGTGGGAAAGTCAGTTACTGTTTTTGTCTTAAATGCATTAAATAATGGTGTTTTCCCTAAGGAGCTAAACCATACTTTCATTTCTCTGATTCCTAAGAAAAACAATCCCTCCAAAGTGTTTGATTTTAGGCCCATTAGCCTTTGCAACGTCCTTTATAAGATAATATCAAAAGTCATTGCAAACAGGCTTAAAAAAATTCTGCCTATGATTATTTCTGATACTCAGTGTGCTTTTGTCCCGGGAGACAAATTACGGATAATGTGCTAGTGGCATATGAGACACTACACTATATTCGTAGGAAAAGAGTGGGTCGGAAAGGGTATATGTCCCTCAAATTAGATATGAGCAAAGCGTATGATAAAGTTGAATGGGGTTTTTTGAGGGGGATGATGAAGACTCTTGGTTTTGCCCATCAATGGATTGAGCTGGTTATGTGTTGCGTGTCTACAGTTTCCTTCTTTATACTGGTTAATAGCAGTCCAAAAGGTCCGATTTATCCATCTAGAGGCATTAGGCAAGGGGATCCCTTATCCCCTTACCTGTTCCTTATATGCACAGAAGGGCTGATTAGCTTATTGAAAAGGAATGCTAATGAGGGAATGGTGGAAGGGGTGAGAATTTGTAGAGGGGCTCCGCGAGTGAACCACCTATTATTTGCTGATGACAGTGTAATTTTTTGCCAAGCGGATGTATCTACTAATGCTAATATTCTATCTCTACTGGAATTGTATGAAAGAGCATCAGGGCAATGCATTAATAAAGAAAAGACTTCGATGGTCTTTAGTAAAAATGTTGATGAGGGCGTGAGAGCAAACATTATGGCAATGTGGGGTGGGAGTAACACTTAGCAATTTGAGAAATATTTGGGCTTGCCTCCCATGGTAGGGAGATCAAAACAAAGAGCCTTTGCTGATATTAAGCAAAAATTGTGGCAGAAAATTCAGATGTGGAAAGGAAATTTGCTATCTCAAGGGGGTAAAGAGATCCTATTAAAAGCAGTAGCTATGTCCATCCCGACATATGCAATGAGTTGCTTTTTACTCCCTAAAACCTTATGTCATGAGATGGAAATGATAATGGCCAGATTTTGGTGGGGTAATCAAGCTCAAGAGAGGAAAATTCATTAGTTAGGGTGGCAGAAATTGAGTGCATCTAAATTTAGAGGAGGGCTGGGGTTCAAAAACTTATATGATTTCAATATGTCCCTCTTAGCTAAACAGGGGTGGAGGCTTCTTACTAACTGTGATTCACTTCTCTACAAGATCTTCAAAGCAAGGTATTTTCCAAAGAGCTCTCTGTTTGAAGCAAAGATTGGTTTCAATTCATCATACGTGTGGAAAGGTATTCATAGTGCCTTACCTCTATTGAAAGCTGGATGTATCAGAAGAGTGGGGAATGGGGTGGGAACAAAGATTTTTAAAGACAATTGGATTCCTGGTATTCAACCATCAGTTTTGCTAGGTGAAACAATAGGTCATCCACAGGAGAATCTGCAAGTGCAGGATTTAATGGATAGCAGCTCGGGTTGGTGGAATGTTGATGCATTAAGAGCTCTTTTCAATCCAAGAACAGTATCTCAGATTTTAAGAATTAATGTGGCTCCCAACTATGAGGATTCCTGGTATTGGTTAGATGAAAAAAGTGGATCCTTTTCAGTTAGAAGTGGGTACAGAAATATTCAAAAAATCCTATGCTCTAATAGAAGGGGAAGGATCTCGGGTCAACTTCTAGCTCCCTTTTGGAAGGGTATGTGGAATCTGAAAATCCCCTTAAAGATGAAGATTTTTGTATGGAAAGGCTTTTTAGAAATTCTACCTACATATCAAAATCTTGTGAGGAAAACAATTCTGGAGAGTGATGTTTGTTTGTTTTGCAATCAATGTAGAGAGGATGCAGCACATGCCTTATTTTACTGTAGTTCTATCAACTCCTTATGTATCCAATTTCAACCTCTGCTGGGGGAGATAGGTTGTGGGAAATCCTTTGGGGAAATTGTGCCGGAAGTAAATGAAAGAGGCAACGAGGAAGAGGTTTTGAAATTTATAGCAATGACTTGGGGCCTTTGGTATAGAAGAAATAAATTTATCTATGATAACTCTTTTCTTCAGTTTTCTTCTGTTGTTTCTACAGCCCTATCTATGCAATCTGATTTCAAAAAAGCTCAGCTTCTGGAGAGTAGCAGCCGAGACACTCCAAGGGTCCTAATCTGGAAACCTCTTCCACAAGGTAGCTTGAAGATGAATGTGGATGGTGCCACCTTCGGTGAGATCGATAAAGCTGGAATTGGTCTGGTTTTAAGAGATCATGAAGGCAATGTTTTAATGGCTTGCAGCAAGATAGAGCACGCGGTTGCAAGCTCTGAATTTATTGAAGCCACAGCAGTGTTGCGAGGTCTCCAATTCGGATTGCAGTGGGGCATTAATAAGTTGGTGATGGAATCTGATTGTTTGTTTTTAATTAATGCCTTAAATTCCTCCTCTGAATGTCTATCTGATTTTGCCTATGTAATAGATGAGATAAGAAGAATTAGATCTTATTTCCAGGAAATCTCCTTTGTGCATGTACGTAGGCAAGGTAACAATGTGGCGCACGGTTTAGCAAGATTTGCTAGGAATGTTGATGATGTAAGTGTCTGGCGTGATGGTTGTCCTTCATGTGTTTCTCAAGCAGCATGGCTTGATAGGCAGGTTTTTGTAAGGACTTGATATTAATGAGATGAGATTATCAAAAAAAAAAATTAAACTGGATATGAATGGTCAAGTGGTGCTATTCCTACAAAACCCTAGATAGATGAAATACACGACCATCCAAGACTTCGTAATAGGTAATCTATGAAAAATTCTATTGCAAAATCAAATCCATTTTACATCACTACACATATTGTAGTTTTTGTGACGAGATAATCCATCACAAAAAAAATAATTAAACTGTCACAAAATATTTTTTGTAATGGTTAAAAACTATCAATGTACAGAAACAACAAGTGCATCACAAAATATATATTGAGTCGGTTTACTATACAACAATCAAAAAAAGTATTTTTTATGACGATTGAAAGTCAATTATTCACTCTTTCGTGTGAGCGTGATGACTGATTTGTGACAGTTCATCTCCATCACTGAAAGAACATTCAAATGGAAACTCGGCTGATTCACATTCAAACGATAACTAATATGATTTACATTCGAACATTATTTCATCCAAGATAAGTTAATAAAACCCCGTTTTCATGTATACATTGTTCAAACTTTAGTCATGTGATATTAGAATGATACAGTATTTTTAGTCTATCATTAGTTTGAACGTGAGGGAATACACGTTAAGATGTTCAAGAATACATGTGCACGTTGTATAACGCTATATGTTCGAACTAATTTCTGTTCGAACATTGTTTTGAACCTGGAGGATACGTTCAAATGTATGTGGGGATTATGCCAATGCAATTTAATTAGATTTAATAAATAGATAGAATTAAATATTTCACTAATTTCTCAAATTTTATCATTCACAAATAACAAAAAATCCCTAAAAATCTTTTGAGACTTAGGCTACAAAATAAAATCAAATGAAAAAAAATAAAAATTGTTTGAAATATAAATATATATATATATATTACCACATCTAAGTAATTTATATTAATAAATTAATATTAATACTCATATTTAAGATTAAGTGTAGGTTTGGAAGACACATCTCAACTCAAAATTCTCATCTTATCATTACAATTTTTTCAAATTTTCATACAAAATATAATAAACAATTTAACTTTTTCAAATTTAAATACAAGTTTTTCAAATTCTAAAACAATAATAATATTCAAAAATGATATTTTAAATTTTCATCTCAATTCAAAACTCTCATCTTACTTACCAAATATGTCCTAAAACTTCATACTATATTACTTTTATGTTATGAGATAAAATTTATATGTTGTATTAAATGTTATATTAAAAATTATAAGATTAATTTTATGTTATTACAAATATTATGTTAAGATTTATAAGATTAAGGCCTTGTTTGGTTATGCATTTCAAACAAGATGGGATATTTTAAATAGTAGTGAGATTTTTAAGATAAGATGAGACAAAATGGTTTCTAAAAATATGTGTGTTTGGATAATGAGATGAAATGAGATAGTTTTTACTTTTTTAGATTTAATAAAAGGGTGGGTCCCACTGTTTGGATAACAACCATTCACTTATTGTTTTGCACTGTTCACTTACTATTTTGAACTGTTTATTTACTGTTGCTCTCAGTTATGCACTGTTCATTTAAGATTTTCTGTCATTTTTATACTGTTTACTTTAATTTTTATTGTTTATATCAGTTATTAATTTTAAAATCGAGAGATGAAATACAAACAACTCATGCCATTTGGATAAACAAATTAGATTAGCGTACAACCCAATTTGTATCTCATATATGCATCTAAATTGGGCCTAATTCTATATATAGATAAAATTAAGACATTATTTCAAAACCTTCCTCAAAATTACCTAACTTAAAACTAAGATCGACAATGAATCATATAGATCTAGTCCAAAGATCTTTGTTAATGAGATTCATCTCATTTATATAAATAATAAAGGTTAAATCTCGTGTTAATTTATATAAATAATGAGAATTTAAAAAAGAAAAAAAAGTGAAAAACAAAATTTAAAATTTAAGTAGGGGAAATCAAATCATTTAAGTGATGTAAATTATATGTTTTATAAACCTAGTAAAAAGTAATAGTTCTTATCCAAAAAATATTCAAACGTATGGAATTTCTCTATCATACGTGTACACGTTAAATACAAAATGTTTGCGTGTGAAAAATGATGTAATACATTCGTACGACTATTTGCGCACACGCACACATGCTCATTTATTTGCGTATGTAAGTTGAAAAGGCACACATTCAAGCACAATTTAAGTTACGTTTACACGTTATGTGCTAATACTTGTAACATCCAAATATGAATCCTTATTTTCAAGGAAACACTTGTTTTACCTTGCTGCTTTTCCTTTGTTCAACCTCGCCTATTATGCTTCTAGGTTGATATTAAACGAAAGCCAACACCATAAGAAGGGTATCCATAATGTAACCTTCATGTCTACGGTATCCATTCACTCATTATTGTCACGGCAAAATGAATCTCATTGATGGTTGAGCTGACTTAGACATCTGCAACATCTATAAGTTTTCATGTGCGAACGTCTGAACATGCAATCTTAACAATCATATGATGTACGAACGGTAAGATACAACGTTCGCACAATAACCAAATTCCATGACAATTTTCGAACGTTATGTAATGCTTTAGAACTAAATCCAAACATTCGAATGCATGTCTGTTTAGTTTGAATTATGTGATATGTTTGAACGAAAATTTACATCTTAATAGTGCAGACGTTATCAGACATAGTTCAAATGTTTGACTTAGTGTTTGCCTGTTAACTTTGTAGTTTGCATGTATTGTTCAAACCTTGCATGTTAGTTAATTAGTTCGCATGTTATTTTCACTAATGCGTACTTACCCTAGTTCGAATACTTGTTCGAGATAAATCTGATCTAGGAAATATTTATAGTTAATATTTATCTATATAGTTATAGTTATTTCAATTTTATTGTACTTATTTGGTGTAACCAATATGTTCTATAAATACAATAGTGTTTCTTACAAATATTGTTATAGGAGATTTCCTTAATCTTGTATAAAACACATATTCTAATTAACGTTTCTAGTTTCAACCTATTACTGATTCTATATTTCATACAAATATATAATGACAAAAGTATTAATGGATTTATTTATGTTTTCATTGCAAAATTTTTATGCTCATAAAAAGTTCCTTAACTAATTCTCCCAGCTTTAGTGACTGTCTACTCAAACCGTCACAAAATAGTATATTTGGCAACGATTTTGAGACTATCACAGAATCTAAACTGACACAAAAATTAAAATATATTATAGTGAATTCCAAGATTAATTACTATATAATTAAGCCATTCATGTTTCATCAAATATTTAGTATTTTCATTTTTACATTAGTTAACACATGCAAGGCACATGATTTGTTTTTCTGTTTTAAGTATTTTAGTTAATTTATAAATATAAAATTAAAAATACAATTAATTTTTTTGGTGGCATTATTTAATAACTATACAAATTTTATATAGCACTGATCCTTGATATTACTCATTGAAGTTAATTTTTAGAGCACAAAAAGAGCAACTCTTTTATAGATCAGTAGTTATCATAATCAGAAAAGTTGCTCTAGCTTTATATATATAATTGTCTTTTTTATATATAACATGTACATATTAAAAAAGATTATGTGCAAACTTAGTGCCATTGTTGCCTGCAAATATATATATGGCGACGTTTGATTGATTTTCCAAACTAAGATAGACTTCATGAAACCTACCTCCATACCAACTAATTGGAAGCTTTTGGCATAATTAAGTAGGCATTGATCTTATATTGAGCCTTTTATTACTTGAATTTTAAAATAAGCATATACAAACAACTTTTTCACTCTATAAATACCATAACTTTTTGAAAACATTATTGTCATACATTAACCCATACATATTTTTCTTGAGAAATCATGTCCCTATAGATCTAGTCATGACAATAATGAAGGTAAATATTGCATACACAACTTTCACATCTTGCTTAAGTGTCCTGCCAAGATTTTGTCCTCACAACTTGTTCGAACGTTATAATCTTTACATGCGAACATGACACTTGAGAGAGTTTCAATAATGTCTCATACTCTCAACATGAGAGTTTTCCTGCTTTCCCGCCATGTAAAATATTATATTTGCACGCAATATTACTTCGTGCGAATTTACTTTAGTTTTAGTTCGAATGTAAGATGGTAGGTTTGAATATTATTGCTAGAAACTTAGTTGCTGCCTTCATTTTCCACTAAAAGTATTGACGTTCGAATGTAAATCACTAATTAAATATATTTTATCTTTTAAACAGAAAATTATATTTACTTCCTAGGGTTTGCTAGCTTCGTGCGATCCCATTGAAAAAAAAGTAAATCTAAATTTATCAACATTTTAAAAAAAGAGTGTGTGAGACATGCATATCATATGACTGCATATATCATTCCACCTTAATACGGAAAATAGAAATGATCCAACAATGTCACAAACCCACTAATAATTCAATTCTAATTCCTTACATGTAATGTATATATATATTATACATCGTGCATAAGATACAAAGAACATCCTATTTTTAAATAGTAAATGATACTAGTGATCACTATATATTATATTGTCACTATAGTATATTAATAACGTTCGAACATAACTCAGCCATACAATATAAATATAATTTTAAAACAATATGTTCGTAAGTAAATCTAGTAATATTCGAATAAACTTCAACATTGTTTATACAAATAAATATATGTTTGAATGTATTATCTGCGTTTGCACATTTAATAATATAACTTTGAACGTATTTAACTACAAAACAATAATGTATTTTTATTGTTGAACGTATAACCTTAAAGGTTCGAACATTAGTCAGATTATCTTCCAACTCACTAAAGGTTATTTTAGTGAGATGAGAATATTTAGTTTTATATTAAAGTTTAAAATATTATTTTTTAAATATTATTATTGTTTTGAAATTTGAAAAACTTGAATTGGGACTTGAAAATGAATGATGGGAACCAAGGAGGGCTTACTCTTAAATATCATTTGCAAGTTCTAGATGGGCCAATTACAAGATCAAGAGTCAAGAAGATCAAGAAAGCAATGCAATGATTAGTACAAGCCACTTGGGAAGAAGCTAGCAAGAGTCCAATACTCAAAATGGACTTGAAAGAAGAAGAACTAGTTTGATCCACTTGATCCAAGCTTCTTCCTGACTTAGAAATATGGTCTTTAGATATTAAGGCTTTTAATTTGTTTAAAGGATTTTTAATATTAGTTTTGAATAAGTGGGCTTGAGGATGCTTAGACCACATATGTTTTATTTATTTGAACTAGGGTTTAGAAGTACTGTAGCACAACAATGTCCACACTACAGTACCCGCGGGTACTGTTCACTAAGGGCATTTTTGAGAGAAAGGGTCTCAAATTTTAGTTTAGGATTTTATCATGTTTTGAGGGGGTATTTAAAGGATGCAACCAGCCATTCCAAGGCAGACATTTGTTTGAATTTTCATTGTGAGTGAGTTTTCTCCTCTTGTTCTTGATTGAACTCTTGAACTTATCAAAGGTAAATCACAACTTTTGTGACATTCCTCCTTCTAATTTGGGTTCTTGAGATGAGATTTCAATGGGTCTAGATTTTAATATAATCTAGGTTTTTGAAACGAGATCTTAACGGGTCTAAATTCTCAATCCATAGACTTGAGTTTAGCTTTCTTATATGAGTTTTTAAATTGATTGTGAGTTCAAGGGATTCTCTTCCCGCGGGTCCATATCAGAAAATATTGAATTGTTTATTATATTTTATTTGAGAATTCAAAAAAGAAAATACTTGTAATGATGAGATGAGATGAGATAAAAATTTTATGTCCCATCCCACTTGCCAAATCTGTCTTAACTGTTGTAGTGCATGTGTCAGCAACGCATTCCAAACCCGCACTAGGTTACAAAATGTGGAGTAGTTTCTAAAATAGGAGCAAATGGTGTAAATCATTGAACTAAACTTCAAGCTTGTTTACTAAGGAAAACCTAAACATATATATTTCTCTTGGAAGATGTTAGAGATAGTGATGAGGACTCAGGTAGGGTGTGATGTTGTTCATGAGAAAAACAATTAATGCATATTCACTTTTGCCTGAAAATTAATGCATATATGTATTTTATATTTAGATTATGTACTTTTTAAAGTTGTAAAAAGAATGTTGTTTAGGTACATTATATATATCAAATTCCTAACAAGCTAGTGTGAATGAGCCCCCTACTACACTAGAATGAGAGTGGGATGTTGTTTGTGTGATATATGAAGTTCGTACTTCATATAATACTGTTTTTTCTATTTTTTAAAAGTTGCGTGCAATGTTACCTTAATTATTTGAGAAAATCTTAAAACCAGCCTATCTGGTTATCTCATAAAATCAGCCCACCAACCATATTGCGACATGGTTAAGGCCTCATGCTGTCAGTGGCCCATGGGTGGCCAGGATGACTCACAGCATAGGCTTCATGCTTGCATGCGTGGGTCTTCAGATTGGCCTGCCGGGCTAGCCTTGGCTGGTCCATGGTCCTTGCATGTGTGGCCCAGGTTGTGTGGGCTGGGCACCATTGATGAGTCGCTGGGTTGGACCGTGGTTGGCTTAAGCATGGCAGGCTGCTGCATGGCCCAGGCCAGTGGGGCCTGGGCGTTGGTCTGCATGGCCCAGGCTGTGGTGCCTGGGCGTTGGTCAGCAAGACCCTGGCCAAAGCTAGGGTGTTGATCAGCATGGCCCTGGTCAAGACCAAGGCGTTGAGCAGCAAGGCCCTGGCCAAGGCCAGGGCGTTGAGCGGCATGCCAGCATGCGTGGGCTTGCTGGGTAGCCGCACCGTCAATTCCAAGATGGATGTGCAAGCGTGCGCTGCGCGGGTGCCTAGGCCATGCATGGGCCTTGTGCCTACGCACAGCCCATGCATGCACGCGGTGTGCGCGCATAGCCCATGCGTGCCCGCTGCGCACGCGCACTAGGCGTGCGTGCAGTCTAGCCGTGCGCTGAGTGTGGTGTGACAACCTCGCTTGCGTGCGCGCGCCGACTGTTCGCTGCCTGATGGAGGGTGACCGTGGTCTAGCATTCACCAAGGGCACGGTCTGTGGGCAATCAAGCGACGCCAACAGTGCTGCTGGCGTGCTGTCCTGGCATGGGCTGGTGCTGGTCAAGGCATGGCCCGTGGCCTCCTGCCTTGGGGTTTTGACATTCCCCCTCCCTTTTAGCATATCCTTGCCCTCAAGGATCAATTGGGGATACTTCTTTTCCAGCCCATCATAGTCCTCCCATGTTGCCTCGTCCCTTGATAATCCTTCCCACAGGATCAATGCTTGCCACACCCTTGGTCTCCCTCGGCCCCTTCGATGTAGCCTATATCCGAGCACTTCCTTTGGCTTCATAAGGATCCTTCCCTCTTGATCCACTGTGGGTAACTCCTCCCCAATGAGACTCGGATCTCCAACCTTCTTTTTGAGTAAGGAAACATGGAATACCGGGTGCAATTGTGAAGTTGGAGGAAGCTGAAGCTTGTATGCAACACTGCCCAGTTTCTCCAACACTCTATAAGGCCCATAGAACTTCTGGTTCAGCTTTGCACTTGCAGTTTTCCTCATGGTCTTCTGCCCGAATTGCCTAAGCTTCAAGTAGACATAGTCGCCTACTTTGAAGGACACAGCACGTCGTCCCTGATCATGGTACTTCTTCATTCGAGTTTGGGCCTTCTTGAGCTCTCTTTTAACTTTAGCCAGTACCTCGTCCCTATCAATCAGCTCTTGCTCTACTTCATTATTACTGGCTGAGCCCTTTTCATAGCTGACCAAGAGTGGTGGTGGTCTGCCATATACGACTTCAAAAGGGCTTTTCTCAATAGAAGAGTGATAAGAGGTGTTATACCAAAACTCTGCCCATGGAAGGTAATCTGCCCATCTCCTTTGCTCTTCATGACAGAAGCACCTCAAATATTGTTCCAAAGTCCTATTGACAACCTCAGATTGGCCATCCGTTTGTGGGTGATAGGAGGAACTCGTCTTAAGCTTGCTGCCTTGCAATTCAAATAGTTGCCTCCAAAATGAACTCATAAAGACCCTGTCCCGATCTGATACTATGGTCCTTGGAAACCCATGCAGCTTAGTAATGTTGTTGACAAAGGCTTTAGCCACTGACTTGGCTGTATAAGGGTGATATAGAGGGATAAAGTGGGCATACTTGCTTAGTCGGTCTACTACCACCAGAATCACTTCATGCCCTGCACTAATGGGTAGTCCCTCTATGAAATCCATGGCCAAGTCCTCCCAAATTCTGTTTGGAATTGGCAATGGTTGGAGAAGTCCCGCTTCTGGCCTAGTGTCATACTTGGCCTTCTGACAGATGTCACAGCTGGCCACAAGTCTCTTGACATCACCCTTGATTCCCTCCCAATGGAAGAAATGCTTCAATCGGATGTATGTTCTCAACCATCCAGAATGACCACCTTCCTTGCTGTTATGGAAATGATTTAGAATCTCATCCCTGAGATTGGGAACGTTCGGCACATAAACATAGTTCTTGTAGAAGATCAGACCATCTCTCACTTTGTAGTTTACAACCCCTTGCCCTTGGGCATCCAAGAGCTCAATGATCTCAAGTGCCCTTGCATCCAATCTGGTAGCCTCTCTGATCTTGTCCCATACTCGCCATTCTGCCCCGCTTAGTGCCAAGTTTGATGACTCCTCATCATCTCCCACTACCTTAAGTAGTTGGCTGCCCTCCCTGCGGCTTAAGGCATCAGCCACCTTATTTTCCTTGCCCGGTTGATAGACTATGTCATACTCAAAGCCTAGCAACTTGACAAGGAACTTCTGTTGTTCCGGGGTGACAATTTTCTGTTGCAATAGATGCCTTAAGGCCTGCTGGTCTGTGATGATGGTAAACTTGCGCCCCAAGAGGTATGGGCGCCACACCTTGACAGCATGCACCACTGCCAATAGCTCTCGGGCATAGGTACTCCATGCTTTCTTCATAGGCCCGAGTGCCTTGGAAATGAAGGCCAAAGGCCTTCGGTCTTGGACCAACACAGCCCCGATGCCTTCACCGCTTGCATCTGTATAAACTTCAAACGATCTCTCAAAATTGGGAAGTGCCAACACAGGTGTCTTGGTCATGGCTCGCTTCAGTTCTTCAAAGGCTTCCCTAGCCTCGGTTGTCCACTCGAAACTGTCCTTCTTGAGCATTGCTGTGAGTGGCTTGGCTATTAGCCCATAGCCTTTGACAAACCTCCTGTAATAACCCGTGAGCCCCAGAAATCCTCTCAAGGCTGAGATGTCCTTGGGTAGAGGCCAATCCACCATGGCCTCTATCTTTCTGTGATCAACTTTGACACCATCTCCTGAGATAAAGTGGCCTAAGTACTCCAACTCCTTCTCCATGAAGGCACACTTGGTGGCTTTGATAAAGAAATGATGCTCCTCCAGAATTGTTAGCACCTTCTCCAAGTGTTGCTTATGCTCTTCGATGGTCCTAGAATAGACCAAAATGTCATCGAAGAAGACAAGCACAAACTTCCGAAGTAGTGGCTTGAAGATGCTATTCATTGCAGCCTGAAACGTTGATGGAGCATTGCACAAACCGAAAGGCATCACTAGGTATTCATAATGGCCTGAGTGAGTCCTAAAGGCTGTCTTATGGATGTCTTCCTCATTCATTCGAATCTGATGGTAGCCGGCCCTTAGATCTAACTTTGAGAACACCGTAGCCCCATGCAGCTCATCTAACATCTCATCGACAGTGGGGATGGGAAATCTGTCCTTGACCGTGGCTTCATTCAAGGCCCTATAGTCCGTACAGAACCTCCATGTGCCATCCTTCTTCCTCACCAACAGCACTGGTGAAGAAAAGGGACTGGTACTAGGGCGGATTAGGCCACTCTTCAGCATCTCATCCACCTGCCGTTCAATCTCTCCCTTCTGAAAGTGGGCATATCTATAGGGTGGCACGTTGATCGGCTTGGTTTCATCCACTAGTCGAATTCTGTGATCAAACTCTCTAGGAGGTGGAAGTGCAGTGGGCACCTCGAGAACCCCCTTGTGGGCTGCTAAGACAGGCTTGACTTCCTCGGGCAGTAGCTCTAAATCATCATGGGTGCCCTCCTGACCCTTGTTCTCGACTTGTCTCATTACATCCTCTTTGGCCACCACGATGGCGAAGCAATGTGCCCCGCCTTTGCAAAGTTTCTCAAACATAATGGCCTCGCATGACTTGATCTCCTTACTGGCAATGGCTGTCCACAGTCGCTTCTTGGAGCCAAGTTTAAACTCCATGGTCATGTTGTGATAGTCATGGACAACCCTGCCAAGGCTCTTCAGCCAAGCATTCCCCAAGACTAAGTCAAGGCCGACCAAGGGCAGCACATGCAAGTCTGCCATAATACGGACCCCCTGAACATTCATCTTCACTTCACGGATGAGGGCCTCACATTGCAGCTTTTCTCCACTTGCCACCTTCACTTCAAATGGGGGAATAGGGCTCGGCTTAAGTCCAACCTTGCCCACAATGCTGGAATTAATGAAGTTGTGTGTGGAGCCGCTATCCACTAGCAAAGTCACTTCATGCTTGCCCACCCATGCCATCAACCTCATGGACGTGGGTTTAGAAATGCCAGCCATGGCATTCAATGATAGCTCAGCCTCCTCTGGTGTGCCACCAGATTCGGTTTCCTCGGTTTCCTCCTCTTGGCTGGGTTCCTCTTGGCTGCTTTCAGACTCATCATCACTTGACTCGTCCTCAAACATAAACAAGGCCTGAGCTGCCTTGCACTTGTGACCGGGGCTCCATTTGTCTCCGCACTTAAAACACAGCCCCTTCTTGATGCGCTCTTGCACCTCTTCACTGGATAGCTTCTTGATCTCCGGTCTCGGTTTGGAGGTGGTGGCTGATGTGTCCCTTCCCTTCCAAGAGACCTTGGTTTGCACAGTCTTGAAAGACTTGCTCCCCATGTCTTTGGTTGGGCGCCGCTCACTAGAATGGCTCTCCTCAAGAATTTCAGCCATCTTCATCACCTCGGGTAGCCTTGTGGGTTGTCTAAGTTTGATCTCCTTGGCAAGCCAAGGTCTCAAACCATCAATGAATGTGCCTATCAAGGCTTCCTCCGACCAGCCCCTAACCATGATCTGTAGCTGTCAGAACTCCTCTATATAGTGCTGGACCTTGCCCTCTTGCCTTAGCTTGGCCAGCTGCCCATGGTGATTGACAACTGGTGATGGCCCGAACTGACTGAGGAGCTCCTTCTCAAAGGCTGTCCAGCCCAGCCTCATATGATCCTTGTCGTACTGGTCCCTTATCCAACGCCACCATTTTCCAGCCTTGCCTTCAAGGTAAAAGCAGGCTATGGACACCCTCTCATGGCGTGGGATGTCATACGTCAGAAAGTAGTGATGGACCTTGTCCAACCACTCATAGGGGTCACCACCGCTATACTTTGGGAAGTCGACCTTAGGGCGCCTGGGTCCCCAATCCTGATATCGGTTTCCTCTTCTATCTTCATAGTCGTCCCTCTCAAATTGTGGCCCATGGTAGCCACGACCATGCTGTCTTCTCCATGGTCCGGGTTGTTCATGTTGGTAAGGCTCCTCATAGCCTTGCTCGTGCTCAAATTCCTGGTGCTCATGGTGAACACTAGGGCTCCTAGCCCGATAGCCAGCCAATGGGTCCTCCCTCTCAAAAGCAGCATTCGGAATCCACCTCTCATGGTAACCTTGGCGGTTCTCTACACGGCCACCATGCCTCCAACCTTGCCTTGGCGACGCATGCATGGACTCGGTTACACTGGCTTCCAGTCCCTCAGCATAGGCATCGCCCCCATGAGGTGGTGTCCCAGGACGGTTCTCGGCTAGTCTCCTCTCTAGCCGCTCCAATGTGGTGTTCGTCTCTCTTCTTATGTTCTCCATGGCCCTCTGGTTATCCTTGTTAGAGGTCTCCATGGCCACACGCAGCTCGGCTAAGTTGTTGGTGACACCATCAAGAATTGAAGTAATCTTGTTGGTGTGATCCTCTAGAACTTCTAGCCGGGCTCTATTGGAAATGCCCGTGGGCTCCTCTACAGACTGCCTCTCTTGCATGTTGATTCACTCTTGCTACTATATCACGGCTGAGTGGCTTGCAAACTGACCCTCACAGATGGTTTAGGCTTGCAAACTGTTGGTAAAAAGGGGTGAAAAACGGGCTGATGGTGGAGGCTCGTGGTTCCAACCGTGGGTCCTTCACCTTCGAGGGTGACCGACCCCAACCACAAAATGAGTCCAACCTTGGGTTGCTCACGTTCTAGCGTGGCAACCGCTCCAAACCTATCTACTCCTTCCTCTACCACAACCCCCAAACTTCACAATGCACAATAACAACAGGAATAAAAATTGCAGCAACGTCGGGATCCTCCGTGGATCCCCCAACCAAACTCACAAAGACAAGTGATGGGTTGCCTACCTCGATAGAGAAGTGAGAACCTCTCTTGAACCTTCAAGCACGTGGCTGCTCTCAATGAAAGCACCAAATTGGTGATAGGGTCCTCGGTCGAGATCCTAGACACCAAGCTGCCGCGCCCCTTCTTGCTCCTCAATGACCGATGTGGGCTGCCACTTGCTTGACCGTGATGGTTATGGGTGGTGTTGGCTGAGTTCGTATGGTTGATCAATGGCTGATGGTGGGCGAGATTCTAGTGACTGGGCGTGCATGCATGCATGTGCAGGAGCTGAATCGTCAAAAACGGTTGTGAGTGGGATCAGGTGGTTAAGTGGCTGGCTGACCCAGTCAGGCACACGTGGCTCCTGCTGGTGGGCTGACCCAGTCAGGCACCAGGTGTCTCCTGATAGTGGCTGACCAAGTCAAGGACAGGTGTCACTTGCTTGGGGGGCTGACCAAGTCTCACACAGGTGTCTTCTGATGATGAGGCACACGTGGCTAAGGGTGGTTTAAGTGGGTTGGCCGAGTGGGTGATGGCTGAGCGGTTTAAGGGATGGTTGGTTACTCCCCTACTTTGTAGGGAGCGGTTGTGGCTAGACAGGTGGCAAGGGCTGGGCGAGTGGCTTGGCTGGTGGGTGGTAACTGTCAGCTTGTCCCTGACCTTGCCCCAGATTCGACCAGGGTGGCCTGGTGCAGACCAAATGCCCTTCAATGGCAACTCTTGGCTGACTTAAGCGATGCCCCACTCGAACGGTTCAAAATACTCAGCAAGCAAATGCGAATGTAATGCAATAGACACAATCCAAAATGCTGAAATACCTCAACAATGCATTAATCAAAGGAAAACAATGAAATGAGTGGGTTACCCTGATTCACGAATTGCACAGGGTGAGCCTTCTCCTTTGGGATTCACGGATTGCACCCAATGGAGCCTAAGTGACAAAGCACCAATGTGTCTATGGGGGCTTACAAGCCAAATTCGTCCAAATGTTCAAAGATAAAACTAAGTGATAGCCTATTGCCTCACTTATACTAGAAAGCAATTAAAATGATTACAAAGAGAAAATGGTTTCGGGCCCACGCCTCCTGGTTAAGGCCTCATGCTGTCAGTGGCCCATGGGTGGCCAGGATGACTCACAGCATAGGCTTCATGCTTGCATGCGTGGGTCTTCAGATTGGCCTGCCGGGCTAGCCTTGGCTGGTCCATGGTCCTTGCATGTGTGGCCCAGGTTGTGTGGGCTGTGCACCATTGATGAGTCGCTGGGTTGGACCGTGGTTGGCTTAAGCATGGCAAATTGCCTCCCAAAGGAGCTGGCGCTAGGCGGCACCCCACTCATCTCGATGGCAAGGAAATCACATTTTCTTGATTTAACCAGATGGTAATTTGTGTATACTTTGAACTTTTCAATCTTCACAGAACTTGTATTGGAGTTTTTGTATTGGATTTAAATCTCATTTCAATGTGATTATAATATGGGCTATGGAAATTTTCTTGGCATATGGATTATACTGATCTTCCTCCATGAATACCAACTATCTGTAAAAAGGTCTCAAAGGCCCTTTGGCCATAGCAGTCGGTTCCATTTGAGTAGCTTGCAATCCCTGAAAATTAATCTCATCTCGTTCCTTTTTTTCCCCCCCCCCTTTTCCCCATGGTCTTTAAAATTTTAACTCTAAACTCTTACTGGTAAAGATACAAATCAAAGAATCCTCTTCAACTGATGTACTTAACAAAATATATCTACTCCACGTAAGATTGTGATTCTAGAAGACCAAAACCGGAGCAATATATTTGCTTCTCAAAGATCTTTTTACAAACAGTTAACGACAGATAAAAAAAGATTCTTTGATATAAAAAATAGACATCCATTTTCAAGATCTCACAGCTGACCCATTTTTTCAATCTTTAATAAAGTTTAAAAGAGAAATTTGCTAAGCAAAAGAGATAAAGAAAGAGATAAAATCAAACCATTGGTGGCAGCGATGGCAGGATCTCAACAAAATTTTGGAGGAAAAATCAGATTGGAAGGGAATGAAGGGTGCGGTTAAGTGATTCACAACTCACTGCAAATGTGGATGCCTAAATGTAGAGGATTTTCGACAGGATCTCATAAACCTTTTTAGGATCACTGCAAATGTGGAGCTTGGGCGTCAAAGCCTTTGCATTGCCGAGTATGGATTTTTAGTGCAGTGTGTTTTTGCAAGTTTCGGAGGGAAAGGAATGGTGCAGTGATCGTTCTGCTATTAGAAGAATTTATTAGCTGGTTTTCATTTCACTTTATTTGGACCTTTTTATCTTACGTGGAGGAAGCCCATTGGTGGGCTGTTTTTTGCCCATTTGCAACCGGGCTGTTTCAAAGTGTCTCTCTAATTATTTACATGCATTGACCTAATGAATCATTCTTCTTACAAGATAGTATTAGAAATTTAGAACAGCCAAAAAGTCTTCATTTATTCGAAAAATAGATGACATTGCATGATGAGATAACTATCCATTCCTTTTCTTTTCTTTTCATTTTCTCTTTTTGTGATCTTTGTGACAACGAAGAAAAAGAATGAAGGTATAACTTGCTAGATCACTGCTTTGATTCTATTGGAAATGTTGGTTTGATTGAAGTTGTAACAATCAACTTATGTGAATAAATAAACTTAGGGTTTTTTTTTTCCATATATATATATATACTAGGTGGGAGCAACGTGCAAAGCACGTTTGTCTAATTTTATGAAATGATTATTGTAAAAAATAATATATATTTTATAAAAATTATTGATGTCACTTAATAATTTAAGGCATATTGGAGAAAATAAAAAAATTAGTTTAAAATATCATATAATCTAGTACATATTTATAACACCCATAATTTTAGCAAAGATGTATACGAAAAATTTAATAAAAGTCTAACACAAACGGTAGTTCAAAATATATGTCGTTTGATGTTTGTATTATTATTCATCAATTTATGTCATCCTGTAGACGATCAATAGAGATAACATTGAAATTCTTATTTTGCTGTTGGTTGAGTCGATTAGGGACAACATAAAGTTAAAACATAATCTTTTTATAAAATTTGTGGTATAATATTTTCTATATATAGCATATATATAAATTCTAAAATATATTTTGAAATTGTTGGCCGAATTTACTCTTTCTTGATTAGCTCAAGGATCACGGTCTTTGTCACGTACCCATCATAGCAAGCCCATGTGTAGAATATGACTTAGTGGAAGCTACGTCCTACTACCATGGGAAAAAAAAACACTTTGATTAAACACATTTGTATTATATATTATATGGGATTTTTAAATTTGCAATACTTAATAATCTGAGTTAATGAAACGTATAGTACACATATATTATACTTAGAGATTTACGTCTTATGCACCTAATACATGTGTATATGTTAAGGAAAAAAAGAAAAATATAATAACTAATCTTTAATTACTTATTATTATATAAACTATTAAGTATTATAATTATTGTGATTAATAAACCATATAACAACATTGAATGCTATCTCTCATAACATTTATGTCTTCATTTTATATGTTAAACCGTTAAAACAAACGGTGTTAATTTTAACGGAAAAACAAGAAAAACCGTTAAAACAAGGTTTTCCGTTTCATACACACTTTTTATATATAGAAGATATATATATTCCATATATATATATATATATTGGGTTTGGCCTACATCTAGTTAAAAATTCACTGGTTACATCATGTTAAAAAGTATTGAATAGATAAGATTGGAAGAACATAGATGGAAAAATTATATTATTCTTCACCTAAAGCAATCCTGTCCATTCATTTTTCAAACAAGATCATGTATCTAGTGAATTTTTAACAAGATGTAAGCCAAAATTTCTTTTTTATTTTTTTCACCGCGGCGACGCCCAGAGGGTGGGAGTAGTGTATCAAATGTTTGTTTGTTATGTAACTCAGCTAGTATGAAAGACGAATAGGGTTAAATACAAAATTAGTTCTTATATATATGATTTGTCTCAAAATCAAATTACTCCGACAAAACCCTTTAGAAAACTATTAAAAGCATCATATTAGAAAACTATCAGATTTTTTTTCCCTCCCCCCTTTGGCGAGACAAACCATATTGACGACCTCTAACCAAACCCCCCCCCCCCCTCCTCTCAAAGTAGCCGATCCGTCATAACACAAGTATTAAACACAATCAGGAAAGTGTGTGGTTTTGAGATCGAGCTAATTAACTAGGGCTCCCAAAAATGAGCAACTGCCTCCAGTGAAAATAAAGCTCCTAAAGCAGCTTGCAAAATTGACTTCTGAACATCGTTCTTTCTAGATGATCCAACGGATACAGGTCAATAGATATAGATAAATTGAAGTCTCATTACATGTAGGTACTGTAACTCGATCTAGCTCTTACACACAATACACACACAGATCCAATCGATACATGCATTAATCCTCGAGACTTTTATTTCAGATTCTTCCCAAATGAAAGGGACTTTGTTGCTACACTTCCCCAAGCCCAATGGCCCATCCACAAACACCATCGACTACTACTCTTGATTACCCATTCGACAAAATAGGATCCATTCTCATGCTTTCTTCTATCTGGAGGCATGCACTACGTACGTACATACGTACATTTGTGGCATGGCTTCCAACATTAAAACCATTTTCACCTTTGGGGTTTCATTGAAATTACATATATATCAACTTAACCTATATATGTAAATTTCCCAGCAACAACGAAGCTTGCTCATGTTCACACGTGAAATGAGACTCCCTAGCTACCTTATCATCCCAGTTAAATAATGGGATGCCCCAACATGACAGATCATTAGTTTACTTGTTAGTTTCTTTTTGGTACTAAAAGAAACTCTATATATGGTTAATTGCAAAGCCAATTCCTGAGTTTTGTATTGATGTCATGTGTCAATAATGTCGTTAGGCATTAGTTTTCTAACGTAAAATTGAAGGAGATATCCTAATTGCGAGTTTTTTGAAACTCTAAGTATTAATTTTACAAAAGTAAAAAATAAATTGGCAATTTTTTTTTTTTTTATTAACACCAATTGTTCAAGATTTTGGGCTAAGAGTGGGAATGCTAAGTTTCGAGCCCATGATGTCTTGCCTGATTTGGTTACTAAATACTAAACTATTTCATCTCATTTCATTTAATTATTACAATTTGTTTAAATTTTCATATAAAATATAATAAATAATTCAAATTTTTCAAATTTTAAGACAAAATTAATATTAAAAAATTATGTTATAACAATATTTTATTTAACTTTTAACAAAACATCTCATCTGAACTGTGTAACCAAACGAGACAGTTTATATGACTTACCCCAACACCCCTACGCTACTACCACATGGAGTTGGTATCTTGTGCATTTCATTTGTGAAAATATATAGATAGCCAGAGACCCACCAAAGATGGGTTCATACCTGTTTGATCAGTGAAAGTGTTTCATCTTATCTTATTTCATCTTATTATTATAAATTTTTTAAATTTTCACACAAAATATAACAAACAATTCAACTTTTTTAAATCTCAAAACAATAATAATATTAAAAAATAATATTTTAATAATATTTTATTCAATTTTCATCTGAATTCATTATTCAAACAGTACCGTAATTGTTCTAAAACTGATTGTAACCCTTTACTTAGTATTATTCATATGGGCCGAGATTTTCACGACCCAGTATAGAACTTAGAAAATGGAGTTCCGGCCAAAACTTATTCCTGCCAAGAACAAATTTGGGCTGGTACCCAAATAGAAAAACCTAGGTACACCGATCTGGGTACCGTGTTTTAAACCCACAACCCGATTGTTTTTAATGTTTTAATGTTTTTTTTTTATATAGTACTTTGCCGCCTCACCCTTACCGCTAGGCTTACCGCCCAGTGTAAAGTTTTTTTTTTTTTTCATTTTTCATTTCACATTTTTTTAATCACTTTCTTAATTATTAAGTAAAAAAAATACATCAATATATTTAAAATCACTTTCTTAATTATTAAATAAAAAATATATATATATATTTTTTTTTTTTTGCCCAACGGTCAACCTCAGTCGGCAAAATAACTTTTTCCTTGTAGTAAAAGCCTTCCCTCCATTCGTGTCCCGATGCCTGACAAGTATACCGGCATACCAAAGAAGCAAACCCCATGCACAAAATAAAAGCCCATACGTGAAGCCTACACTCAGTACTCCTTTTGCCAACCCACTCTTCTTCCCCAGTTTTAGAGCTTTCTTTAGTGGCAGAGTATGCTTCAACAGCTTTATCCTCTACTACAAATGAGTACACTATACGAACCTGCGAAATAACCTAATCCAGAACATAAGAGAATCAGCTCAAATAATATCTATTTATAATAATAAGTATCTATGGCACAACTACAGTAATGAACAGTATATTTTAATTCCATTTTCGTGTTTATTTTTTTCTTCAACTTTTGTGCAGGCTGTCCGTGTTCTGCTTAGAACAGTGTTTTCATCTAACACTTTTTTTCCCATTTTAGCCCTGCTTTATCTACGTTTTTGCCGAGTTGCCATTTTCGTCAACTCATCATTATCTGCTTCAGAGTAATCGGAGAAAGAGAGAGAGAGAGACAGAGGCATGGGATGAGAGGACTTGAGAGGCTAATGGTGGTGGCTCACGGCGGCAGAACCAATGGATTAAAGAAGTGAAAGAAGACATGGAAAGCCAAACAGTAAGAGAGAGAGAGTAGTGGGAAAATGTGTTGGGAAAAAATGGGAGGGGTGCGGCGTAATAGGAAAAGAGAGAGTTTTCGAATTAAATATTAAAGATTCATAATATTTCAAAATAAATAATAAATAAAGGATTTTTTGCAAACTTAATATAAGAACTGCTCAGTAAAAAAAATTATTTATTTTTAATTAATAACTTAAAAAATAATTTTAAATAAATTAATATATTTTTTATTTTTTAAAAATATATAAATATATTTAAAAATATGAAAAAATATTTTTTACTGAACGCCATAGTAGCCCCCTCTCAATATAATATAATTTTAGAGGAAGTGGCGATGATAAATGAAGAAAAAGATTAAAAAAACAAAAAAAAAACCCGAAAATTAGCAACTTTTACTGTTTATTAAAACAGTGAAATATATGATTAAATAAAAACTTTTGCATTTTTCGCTCCATAATTAAAGTAACTTTTTTATCCATTTGATTGTGAATGTTGATGAACAGTAATTTAGTCTAATATTTTATTTTCCTATTTTACCCTATTTTATAAGGAATTTGCATTCTTTTTTTTTTTTTTCTCTCACATTTCTCCATTGATTTTGAGTATATTGTCTTTTTACATTTTTGAATTTTTCGCTTCTTCTCACCAATTGAAATCTTCCATATGGTTTTTGCTTCTTCTCCTCAATTCAACATGTTTTAATTTCAACAACATTATGAAATATATGATATGGATTCTAAATATGCATGATATAGGAAAATTTTTATTATTCGACTTATATAAATCGTTCTACTATATGTCTTGTATAAATTGTAATAAAGTAACTAGATATGATTATAATAAAAAATTCATGTGTTATAATTGTAAAAATATGAGCATCGCACAGCCATGGTAAACATTTTATCTCATCATTTTAAATGATCATTTTTTACATGATAAATATAACATAATAATTGTTAAAATTAGGCAATAATAATATTCTCATTAATTATAGTTGTTGAGTCTATCTAGAAATAAAGGACGATACTGAATGCATCACGGTTGTTGTCTTTGGACTGATGGCAGAAGAAATACTGAATTCTACAACTGTTGATCTCTTTGAATATATAGGCGAGGTAAAATATAAGTTTATGAATTTATTTTAAAAAATTTATTACATTATGTTTTTATATTTTTTTTAATTATTACATGAGCACCTATTATATTTAGCAAACATTGCAAGTTTCGTTTCAAAAAAGGAATAGATTATACACTTATGTATATAAATGAATCAACATGGACAATTACACCAGAAGAAGAGCAACGTGCTCTCCGCCCAATCTATAAATCAAGCTACATCATAAACACTCTAAATCTCTTTTTGTGAAACTTCTTACTAATGTAATTATGTACTTAAATAGAACGTTGACTTGTATGTAAAGTTCATATTTATTTTTTCACTCTTAAATTCATGTAAACTTATCACTATTATAATTATGTACTTATTTAAAATGTTGATTTATATATAAAGTTCATATTTATTTATATTTTTATTTTTATCACCGGGGCATACGTGCAGCGCACGTTGCCCTTACTAGTATTTCAATAGTCAGCAAACATGAAAGTGGATACACAAGAAAATATATATGTTGAAGACCAGTGCTTACCTCTTCTGCAACTTTTCCAGCTTCACCTTTTTCTGATAAAAGGTAAACATGATAATGGTATATGAGCTCCCCCTGCAAAAGCTATCAATGGAACAACAGCCAGGGTGAGGACTGAAAGCTGCCAACAAAGAATGTGATCACTTTTGTGAATTTTAATTTTCAAACAAAATAAAGTACAACCCAAAAATCCAAGTTTCGGAATTTTTAAAATCGATTTCATTCGAGTTCTAATCAAGGACAAGTTTGAAACTTGGACCCGGGCTAGAACTCAAATGAACAATACTGCATTTACTTATTTTTAGTAGATTGGATTTATAGATGGTTACCAAAACATGTAGAATAGTTTTACTATTTTAAATAATTCTTAAAAAAAAAAATTCCTTTATATTAAAAATTATGAGTATTTATTATTAATTATTGCTTTTAATTTTATATTTGTTATGAGGTTGCTTAGTTATATTTGTCTATTAAATATTTAAATTAAAAAAAATACTCCATTGTGTTTTGTAAGAACATGCATTTGTGTAACTTTTTTTAAGTTCTACTTGAGATTTTATTACAAAAACCCAAAAATCATAAAATTTAAAGCTATAAAGTATAGGGGTTGGGGATTACATCCTTATCATTAATATCATTTGACATGCTTCATATCAACTCATGTTGATGCTTTACCTATCAAAAAATGGCCGCTTCGTGACATGATCCCGCACCTAAGCCCACGTGTCAGCAGCTTGTGAGTATGGGAACTAAATTTCAAAGCTCAAAGTCTTCCTTCAATGCACTGATGTGATGTACTGCCACAATCCATAGGCTTTTAAATTATTATGTTTTTGAAACAAAATTTGATCTCATGGCTGATAAGTAATCTCACGTAACTCTAAAATTAACCGATCTAATATGGTTATGAATATCAAATTCCTTAATTATAACGTTTGCAATTCAGGTTTGCATTTTGTATAATGTTAGATATAGTATAATAATTTTGTTTATATGAGTCTCAGATTTATTCAATATCTTTAAAGAGAGTGAACGGAATTTATACTCTTTAATTGCAAATATCAACTTTTTTTTATACAAAACAGAGTTTTTTAGTTGAGAAATCTCAATTTTTGTTGTATGTCAACAATCCAAAGGAGAACTGATAGTGTTGAAAATGATAGTTTTTCATTTGAGAAGTGTTACATATGCAAAGACAGTACATAAAAATAAACTTACAAACTGATATGATTTTATGTGATTCGTTAGATTTACTTTACAATAAAAGTAAATTTACAATCTAACATATTACATCAAAACATATCATTTTGTGTGTCTACTTTTATGTAATTTATTGTGACTAAAGTATTTATCTTTTATTTAGCTCTTTTCAAATTTGAAACATATGAGCACGTGAGAGATACAGACGGAGAGTTTTCTTCCTCATCTTCCTCTCACTCTGTTCTCCAATGATTTGTCTTTCCTACAATATTCTTAGCGGCTGACACAGAGCTTTAGAGGGAAAATGATCAAACCCTGTCTTATTCCATGTGTTTGTTTGGAGGGGAAGAAGGAGATGCAGCAGAATTTGTTTGGAAAGGAGAGATGCGAAGATATGAGAGAGATTCAGATCGCTTTGAAAATCAATTGTTTTTTACCATTCATCTCACCATGTCGGCGCCTCTGTGGTCTGTTTCCGTAGCATTGCTCTTTTAGACGAACGATTCTAATTTTTGTGAAAATCTTAAGACTATAACACTAGACATAAAGCCTTATAAACCTTTACAAGTGGCAATCACCCCATGGTGGCCAGTCCCAGCAAGATCCATTGCGGGGTAGCCTCCGAACACCCACACGTAGGTTGCGAGGGCCACCACTATGCCGGGGCGGGCAAATCTACCCCAAATCGGATGGACAACCACTCTTATTTTGTCTTTCAAATTTTATTTTTATTTTTCTTACTTTTTGATAAATAATACTACGTATAGTTATATAAAATATACAAACACTATATAATCGCTTTAAAAAATATTAAAGTCTATTATTAAAAGATTAATTTTCTTTTCATATGACTCCCGTATTTATTTATTTTTTTAAAAATAATTACACGACATTTACACGTTCACTGTAAGTATCATTTCTCTTTTTAATATGTGTAGTCTAATGTGGACGTACGTGTATTTTAATTATTTAATAAAAACCTCAAGTACCGACTTCATGTTGAAGGGTATAAATTCAATCGATCTGTGTAAAACTTTTATATAAACTTGTATTATTAAGAGCCTTTTAGCTTACTTTTAAAAACAAAAAACAAAAAGCTTTTACCTGTTTCTCTTTATAAATATTTTTTGTCCATGTTTTTATTTATTAAAAAAAAAAAAAAGAATTCACGATTACTTTAAAGAAGGGTTATACGAAATAAATTCGCCACCACATGTTTTATTACCCGACATTAAAATTGAACAACCTTTTTCTTGATGGTTAATGCTTGTTTTTAATTTTTTTTTTTTTATGAAAAAGATAAACATTATATTAAAACGATAATGCAAATGTTGGGATAGGGAACCCAATAAATACTTTAAATAGGTTGACATGTGTTGAGAATTTAGACCTTCAAAATTCACTCCCTAAGATTTACTCTTTGCAAGAATATCAAGAAAAATAGAGAAATAATAACAGCACAAGATTTTACTTGGAAACTCCTGAACCAGAAAAAAATCACCCAACCCCGAGAAGAAAAATTTATTACATGAAAAATTATTATAATCACACAATTTTTCTTGTCATCCATTGACACCTACAAAAACTTCCGTACTATCAAAACTTTAACTCATCTTTTCCTTTAAAAAAAAAAATGGTCAATAGATGAATTTTACTAAAGTCAAAAGTTTCTAACTAAATTTTTAACTAATGCACTTTACCAAGAAGAATTAGCCTCCTTTTATAAGTTTTGAACTTTACTCTTCCTTCACACCCAATCCACGTGGGACTAACTAAAAAGAGCAAAAAACCCAATAACATAAAGCGAAAAAAATAAAAACAAAGTAACGGGAAATGGTTATATAAAAGTTGTGGTCTCATACTTCATAGCATAAAGTGAAGAAAATGTCACAACTTGGGTGGTCTTTAGTGCAACTTAAAGTTGGATATATTGCCAGCTTGAAGAAGAGCATTCCATAAAATCTTTGATTGATGAAGTAGATATTGTTGAAGAAGAGCATGTCGGATAAGCACCATTAACGGCCGAATCATGTTAGAGAAGGTAACATATCAAAATGAACATTTAGAGTCGAAGTTTTGTCATATTAAGTCACCTCAACTTTTATAAATAACCTAGTAAGCACATGCCATTGATTCATAGATCCTATTAGCAAATATAACACTTATTAAACATTGAAGGCATCTCTTATTAAGCACCCAAGTTGTTAGGACAAGCTGTACGCATATTGAAACTTGCATCAACAATAGTTGTAAAGTAGTTTAAACCTGAAGAAAGTCATTTGGGTTATGTTCTTTACGTGTGTGAAAAAATATAGGAAAATATCGCGAGATTTTGTCGGCGGCGTACGGAGGGAGAGGACAGCAAAAACGATTCAATGGAATGCACACACAGCCCCTCGTAATAAACCAGGGAGGCGGACTAAAGAAAGAAAAGAAGGCAACCACCAACCCCTTTACGGACAATCCGATCGCCGACGCCACGTAACTTAATATCCACCGACGGATCTTCCACACTTAATTCCCTTGGACCCACCTGTATCCCCTCCCAGCTGGCCCCTATTTATTGGCTTACACGACCCATATCTCTCTCTCTCTCTCTCTCTCACTCGCTTTCGACCCAGCCCACCGATTGAGGGTAGGAGAAGTTCCCTTTCCGTGTCTGTACTCGCGCTTATTCACTCGCCGGCCGGGGTCTCGGGAGACATGTAACGATCTATCATCAGAATTCCTCCTGATCTCCCTAGTGCTTTGGTTTAACTGGTATTGCCGATTTTGAATTCGATCCCTTTGGAGTCCAAGATCTTATTGTTTTCATTGCTTGGTGCTTCCGAGTCCGGCATTGGTGAAGATCGAAGCTTTTTGTTGGGTAATGCGCGTAGAGATCAGTGTTCTTTTCCGGGGGCTGGAAATCGTGCTACTTGTGGTAAGATTCGGTGAGCTTAAGCAAGGATTTGTATCTTTCTCGTTTTGGAAATTATCACGGTTACGAAGCCGTAATGATAAATTCAGTTTTTTTTTTTTTTTTTGTTTATGAATTTAGGGTTTTGGTTTTCATTCTCCGTTTCCGCTTCCTTATCATGAGCTGATACAACTGAATGACAACAAATTGCTTTGCATGGGGGGAAGAGGAGCGAGATGTGCAGGATAGAGAGGAAGAGCGGTGAATATAAGGAGGGGGAGGAGAAGAGAGAGAGGAGAATAGAGATGGGTTTGAAGGCAATGGGTGGTGGGGGAGAGGCTAGGATTGATAAGCTGAAGAGCTCGATGTCGAGGTCGAGAATGAAGCTATGGATGATACGCGCTACGACTTCGGTTTTGCTCTGGACCTGCGTCGTACAGTTGACGGCATTGGGGGATATGTGGGGGCCTAGGGTTTTGAAGGGCTGGCCCTCTTGTTTCTCCCAGGAGTCCTCCGTTAACAACGCTGTCAGCGTGCCCCTTGTTCCGACCCTTGTTCTTCCGCCCAAAAGTGAGCTTCTTCCCTAATTGATTGGGCATTTTACTAGGATTATGATCTTCTTTGTTGCTTTTGTTTGGGTTCAACGGTTTATACGTTGGAGTGGTCATCTAATCAGAGGCGACTTTCTTGAATCCTGGAAATGTAGTTTTGATTTTCACAAGTTAAATGGGGCTTTTGAAAGCTTTTTTTTTCATTTTCATCCTTGTATTTGGGATGTCGGGAAATTCTCATTTTGGAAGAAATATTTGATTCTCAGTTCTTCCATGTGATAGGATTCTAGTGCCACATTATCATTATCATTATTATTTGTTGATGATCAGTAGTACATCAATCTAAGTTTTGGTGTGTGCCATTTAGGGGTTTATAAGAACAACGGTTACCTTATGGTCTCATGCAATGGAGGACTCAACCAAATGAGAGCAGCGGTGAGTACTTAACTATCATGCCTCCATTTGCAGATGACCTTGTATTGAGTGATCTAAGTTCTGATATTTTAAATATCGAAATATATCTGTATGGTGATCGGTCTTATATTTATCTGTTTACAGATCTGTGACATGGTTGCTATTGCAAGATATTTAAATGTCACACTTATAGTC
Source organism: Carya illinoinensis (assembly GCF_018687715.1). NCBI lineage: Eukaryota > Viridiplantae > Streptophyta > Magnoliopsida > Fagales > Juglandaceae > Carya > Carya illinoinensis. The sequence continues at coordinate 22,605,859 of NC_056767.1, forward strand.
CCTGAACTGGATAAAACATCCTTTTGGGCTGATCCCAGGTGTGTTTAACTTTTCTATCCACCCCCTTGTTATGAAGCAGGGTTCTCTTTCTTTGTTTCAAATGAATATTTATGTATAAATGTTGCAGTGAATTCCAAGACATATTTGATGTGGATCATTTCATTACTTCCTTGAGAGATGAGGTTCGAGTATTGAAAGAATTGCCTCCCAGGCTCAAGAAGAGAGTGGAACTAGGAAGAGTTTATTCAATGCCTCCAATCAGCTGGTCTGACATATCTTACTATCATGATCAGGTTTGTTTTATATTGTTGTTCTGGACCTAACGGTAGCCCCTTCTGTTTGGCAAGAACATCAGATTGCATGTCACAAAACCTAAACATTGTTGAAAATGCCCCTACTATTGCTACCTGTTATGATCCTTTTCATTTGTCAAAATTTCTGTCAAAAGTAATGGTTGCTGTTTGTGTTTGTGTTATACAGATTCTTCCTCTAATTCGGAAGTACAAAGTTGTACATCTAAATAGAACCGATGCGCGACTGGCCAATAATGGCCAACCTTTGATGCTCCAGAAGCTGCGCTGCAGAGTAAATTTTAGTGCTCTGAGATTCACTTCTCAGATAGAAGAGTTGGGCAGAAGGGTTATCAAACTTTTAAGGCAAAATGGTCCATTCCTAGTACTTCATCTTAGGTATGAAATGGACATGTTGGCATTTTCTGGCTGCACTCAAGGTTGCAACAATGAGGAGGTGGAGGAGTTGACGAGAATGAGGTGAAGCTTTGTGTATTTCTCTAACGAGCAATTGGACAGGGCTGTCTGAACTCTCAAAATTAAATTTCATCCTCAGTCCGTCTCATCATTTGCATCATTTTACAGGTATGCCTATCCCTGGTGGAAAGAGAAAATAATAAACTCTGAATTGAAAAGGAAAGATGGTCTGTGCCCTTTGACACCTGAGGAAACTGCTCTGACACTCAGCGCATTGGACATCGATCCTAATTTCCAGATTTATATAGCAGCTGGTGAGATTTATGGTGGAGAAAGGAGAATGGCAAGTCTTGCGAGGGCTTATCCAAAATTGGTGAGTAATAATTTTGAGGCAAAATCCTAGACTTTGGAGTTTGGTTATTGTTCTTTCTCCTCTTTACAGCTTGTCCTGGCGTTCTTAATACAGGTCAGAAAGGAGACACTATTGGAACCATCTGACCTTAGGTTTTTCCAAAATCACTCGTCCCAGATGGCCGCATTGGATTATCTAGTCTCACTGGAGAGTGATATTTTTGTCCCTACATTTGATGGAAACATGGCCAAGGTTGTTGAAGGCCACCGCAGGTATTGTAATTACTAAACCAGTTTAGTGGTTTCTTTTAATTAGGACAAATGAATTTTGCTAATTTAAATCACTGCAAGTGCCATTCCAATTTTCTGTATTTTTTAGCAAAGACTTGTAATTTGTGCATGACACTTAAAGCTATATGTTTTTTTGACTGGCAACAAAGGAGGCTTGTGATGTGGTCTCTCTGTGCTTCTGGATTTACTTTATATTATATGCTTTGAATGCTAGTCCATTTTAATTGTGCTGAAACATTTCATTTCAACTGAGACATCTGTTTTCCTTTTCAGATTTCTTGCATTTAAGAAGACAATTTTATTGGATAGAGGAATGCTGGTAAATTTGATAGACCAGTACAATATGGGAACACTTAGTTGGGATGAGTTCTCATCAGCAGTGAAGGAAACTCATGCATATCGTATGGGTAACCCAACTAAAAGGTCGGTGATCCCAGACAGACCCAAAGAAGAGGACTATTTCTATGCTAACCCAGAAGAGTGTTTGCCACCGTCAGACGAATCGTTCAGTAGTATGGAAGCATTACGTTAGGAGGTTGTGATATTCATTAGTGTACTTCTACAGTGCTAGCTTTTTCAGCATAGATCTTTAGATAGTTCTCCACGCGGAGGTACAATGATAATGAAGAAACTCGTTCCAAAGAGAAGATTACATGGATTTTAAACTTTAAAGAAAGCCTGGGGAGGATCTATGGAAGCAGCTAGAGGACAGCATTATCTTTTTTTATTTGCCAATAATTGATCCAATTCATGTATAGAAGCTACCCTGCCATTACAGGGTGAAAGCAGGCAGATTGATCTGCTGCATTGTACACTGGAGGGATGCAAATATAGATTTGGTTTATGAAATCTGTGGATTCATGGAAGGTTAATACCTCTTCCCCTCCATTTTCTTTCTTCCCTCTTTTTATTTTTTATTTTTTTATTTTACCCTTTCGGATTGGCCATAGTCTTCTGATTTTCTCTAGCATAAATTACATATAATCTTATCCTCTACACATTTCATTGCCACTATCCTACTGCTTGGGCCCACGGGTACACCATGGAATGATATGTGTGTATGCAGTTTTTGCAAACCACTACATTGTTTAATATGTTGTGTTCAATATTGCCTTTTGGGTGTTAAGTCATCAAAAAGGGCTGCTCTTCCAGTTAAATAATGCCCCTAGGGTGGTTGTTATTCATGGAACTGTATTAACTTGCAAACAAAGCATGAAAAACAACTAGGTTTAGGTAAGTGTCACAAGCCTAGCACGTAATAATGACAAGCCAGCCGATGTAGCCAGTCAAATAATATATGTTCTTTAGGACCATAGGAATTCTTTTGGTTTATTCCTTTCTTGTGGTTTGTAGTAGGTGCTTGAATCATTTGGTGGTTTGTGATGCTTTTGTGGGTGTAACACGATTGCTAAATTCTGGTCAACCTGGAGATTTTGTGCATAAATGGTGGGTAGAATATGCAAATTTGCAGATCACATGTGAAGCGATGAGTTGTATAATACTAAAAACAACTATCTTGAACTTTTTTCAGACTATTTTATTGGGATTGAATGCAATCTTAAATGATTGCATGGGGTCCTTTTCTTGATTTGGTGGCATGTGTTTGCTTTTAATGATTTTCCCTCTAGAGAGAGAGAGAGATCAGGTGGAACTTTTCTACTTTGTTGGAAGACGCGTGAGATGTGTGGAGTAATTGATAATAAAGATGTTGTCAAGGGTACCATTAACTTAATTATCGGTGATTGATGAGAAAAGATACTTTTTCTTTCCCTTTTTCTTTTTTCTTTTCCTTTTCCAGTGATATTGACAGGGAAAAGAAGATCCAATTGACACAATTAACTAAATAAATTTGTGAAGCCTATTGTAAGTTGAGTAATGGAATATATTTATCATTTGATCTTATTTATATGCATGTGTGATACTTTCCATTCACTTTAAGATGTTATTTATTTTTTATTTTTAAGAACTCCATTTCATTTTACTTTAGGTATATGTTACACTTTCCATCACTTTTGGATACTCGTTATTTTTAATTTTTTTTAAAATCAAAGATTGATGAGCAATGTCGTGTTATTAAAGTAGAATAGTAGTAAGATTATCGTGTAGTACGTAGATTTTTTTCGTTGTTAAAAAAGGTTGTCGATCTAATAGATGTTAGCTGAAGAATCTCATTAATCCATCCATGGTTTTAACTTTAAGGGTACAAATCCTGCAAAGTGGAATCCATATTGAAAATATATATTATTTTTATGTGAGTTTTAAATTTATTTAATTTTTTTTAATTGAGTATATTTAATTTGTCCAAATAATTTTCATTTAAGATATATAATATCAAAGAGGTGATGGCGAGGATTTAAAGGGTAGTTTTTCAATTAAAAGAAGACTGAAAAAAGGAAAAGCGGTGTGAATTTAATATTAGCAGACCAGAAAGGCAAACGCCAAACAATGATATTGTTCACAACAGCTATATAGCCGTATTAATTATTAATATTTATTGCAAATTAAATTGTTTTATAGCCAGTGACAAAAGAGAGTTTATTTTCATCGGAGTGCTTCCTGGAGTTTGCAGGGATTTTTTTTTTTTTTAAAGGAAATTGTTATTCATTCATCATAGAAATTTACATCCAACCGGATATATTTTGAGATATTCCTATATAAAACATAACATCATAAATTAAAATAATACATTAGAAGCCCCACCACGACATTTTTTTTTTTTTTGTGACTAATCTGGTCTGTAGTATTGATATACTTATAACAGATAAACGTACACAAGATAATATTCTCTGTCTAAACAGAAACTCAATAACATATAAAATTGATCGATAATTATATCAGAGTTTTTTTCCTAAGTCAAGAAAAAAAAAACAAAAAATGGGGAAATAAAATATAAGAAGAGTGAAAAAAATGAGAAAAAAAAAATGGTTATAATTTCTAGAAATGAGTTATTTTATTCTAAACCGATATGCATGTAGAGCACATCATTCATATCACTTAAATTATAAGATTTAACATATAAGATTTAAAATTTAAAATTTATCTTTCAAATCAAATTATATCATGTAAACATTTTACTGAACATGTTTTACACACTGGTTTGGAAAGAAAAATAAAATAAAATTTATCTTTCAAATCAAATTATCTCATATAAGTATTTTATTAAATGTATTGTACTTTTACATACAAATTTGATAATAAAATAAGTGTTCTTGAAAAATCAAAAAAATTAAATGTTTTGGATTATAGTTGTAGGTCCAAAAAATGATAAGCAGAAATCCTAAGGTGTACCTACCCTTGAAACGAAGGCTGTCGGGGCGTTGATTTGGTCACGGAAGGGGTTCAGAATTTAAGATCCATGCGTCTCCAAACATTGTTTTTGTGACGAGAGTACCAATGTTTTCAATGGGAGAATTGAGAAACATTATTATTATATAGTCCACTCTCAAAAATAATTTATTTTTAATAATGTTCCTAGGCTTTCATTGAATGATCCAAGAACCACCTAGGAGGATGGAGGGCCACTTCTTTTAATACGTTCAATTATCACACAAACCACCGCAAAGGAATAACAGTTGGCCCCGCATTCTTTTTATTAAAAAATGTCAATTATTAAAAAATAATTTTTCTATAGGTCACAGATTTACTTATTTTAAGGAAGTGTGTGAGAATTACATATTTTAAAATTGTAAATCCTGAGGGGTAGCTTAGTTAGTCAGATTTTGAATTTGCTCCCGAATGGTCACCAGTTCTAGTCGCTTCCAAGCCACTAAAACTTTACATGACCATTAATTTCAGGACTCTCTGGGATTAGTAGAGGTGCGAGCAAGTTGGTTCAAACACTTACAAATTAAAAATATTATATATATATATATATATATATATAAAAATAGGAAAAATTTGGTTGTAAGCGATCATGCGCATTAATATGTACACTCATCCAATGTGATTAATTAGAAAGTCGGATTTTAATGAAAAATGATGCCAATTTGAATTTTGAATATAAAGGCAACAACATTAATACGTATATTGGTATACGAATTCTCTTATATGTAGCAAAACTCATAAAAATAAGAAGTTAGAAATGAGATTTAATTACACTCGCTAAGTGAAATTACAAAATCTTTTCTCTTTCTAATTAATTTAGAGTTTTTTTTTTCTAAGTTCTATTTATAAGCTAGGATAAAAATATATAGGAAAGTACTTACATAATATAATTTGTTTTTTAAAAGATATATTTTAAATTTGAATATTATAAATCAAGTCTTATGATATAAATGATGTGGATTGTGTGTTCTATATATAGACTTAAAAATAGAGTAACTTTTTTTTTTTTTTAATAAGTTAGAGATCCAATAAAATAAATTATCATGTATATGAGAATGGCGTGAACAGAGTAATATTTTATGAGAAATACTTTTTGTAGTCAGGAGATGTAGTCGGCTGTAAAAAAAATTAATACGGGACCTACATGAAAAAAAAATTATTTTTATAACTTTTTATAATTCATGTAGGTCCCCTTGAATATAAAAAAAAAATTTATAATTTTTTTTTATTCATTCCGTACAGCCGACTGCACGCCGACTGCATGTGGCGACTGTATGTAGCAAAGCTGATATTTTATTTATGTTTGAGATGAATATTTATTCCCATTAAAATATGAATCTAACTTCAACTAAATTTGAACCCAATTCCTTGATTGATATCCCGAATAATAAATAATAAGAAATATTTTAAATATAAAGAGATTATATAAAAATAAATTTATAAATTAATGTGGCTTAATACAGTACATCACCTCAGTTTATAAAATTATTTTTATTATAAAAAAAATTTAACATATTACAAGAAATTACTTTAATTTATAAATTTATTTTTATATTCTCTTTATGTATTTAATACTTCTCATAAATAATACCGATCAAAGAGGAATGAAGGGCTGTGATAAAACTAAGCATATGACTTCATTCTTGGAGTCTGTAGCTGATGAGAGTCGGTGTCCATTAAATGGTTGATTTGGAGAAGAAGACACCAAGGTTTCACTTGATCCAACGTTTTGCAATTTTTGATGCAGCACCTGATCCAAAGTAGTTCAGGATATCACTATTTATGGGGGGACTCATTGGTAAGTGCATGTACATTTAAATGTTAAAATTAATTAATTAGGCTATATATTTCTCACATACCACTAACCAACATCCAAAGTTTCAGCATTTTTTAATTCTCTCTACGAAGTAAACTTGTTAATACCAAAGAACCAATGTGGGAGAGAGAGAAATGTTTGATCTTAATATAAAATGAATGTAAACAGTACTCATCAACATAATTTAATATAATCAATCATATTAGAAAAAATCTAGTTGTAGACAATTCTGTACATCAATACGTATACTCATTTAATGTGATTGGTTAGAAAGTAGACTCTATTGAAAACAGTATCAATTTGAATTTTGAATATAAATGCATAAACATTAATATACAGATTAGTATATGAATTTGCTTGTATGTAACAAAATTTATTATATTATTAAACTCGTTTTATTGTTAAGCAGATCTGACGTATAAAATTAAGTCACATTGACGTGTAATTTTTTTTTTTTTTTATGTAAGATTTGTATATAGAATTAATATTTCTCGTATATACATATATATATATATATATATTAAAGAAAAATAGAAAAGAAAATAGACAAGTAGGAATCTTTACTTCTTTTAAAGAAGTCTATCAACTTGGGAATTTTTAGTATAAAAGAAATTGATCTATTAATTTCCTATTTGTTAATACAAATTGCAAAATCTAATAGAGAGGTTTTGTTTCAGAGAGTAATGTTAGGTATAAATTTCAAATAAACAAGTCATATACATGATATTCTATAAAAAAGTAGGTCCCACTAATAATAAATAGTTTTTTTATATTTTTTAAAATGGGATTCACTTTTTTACAAGGATTTGTATAGGACTTATCTATTTGGGGTTTGTACAAATAATTTCTCCTTATCTAGAGCATGTGATCTTCCAAGTGGCGAGAAGTGATAGGTGTTTAGGTGTGTGTCGTCCAAGAGGCCATGCGTGCATCAAGAATTGAATTTGGTGGGCATTGAGGTTTGCAGTGGATTGGGGCTTTGCAAATGACATTCTTGATCTCCACATGCGAAGCATTGGGTATTGGCGAAGATGGATTTTTCCTGTCCATTGTATGCGGTATTGGAAGGAGATTGATCCCTTACCTCAACTTGCAGTGAGGGAGAAGAATACAACACATGCAGTAGGGGAAGGTCTTTCCTCCACCACTCTTCCACAGGGGTATCTCTCTCACCTACTACTGTACTACATCCATAATGTGGTGGCTGTGGTGGATGTCTCTTGCTTATATGAAAATGAAGATGAAGATGAAGATGAAGATGAAGTTATATCCCACCAACTTTGTGCTGAGACTTTTTAATTTATTATTTTTGATGTTTTCCAATTTTTTTTAATAATCTTAGTACCCATATTGATGACTGGGCACATAATGCCACATGGTCACATCAATTTCCATCAAGGATTTAAGTAAAAGTAATGATATACATATAATTTTTTTTTATAATTATTTATTTAATTATATTTTAAATTAAGAGTATTCGGTAAAATAATATTAATTTTATAAAAATATTCCTCATTAAAAAAAGAATTATAAAAATAGTTGTAGGCATGTATATCATTCCAAAAGCTTGGGTATTAAATATGCGCAATAAAAAACTGTGGTCCAAGTGTCAAAAGGAGGAGAAAAAAAAAATTAGGTGGCTGTCATTAATTTCATAAATATTATAACATGAGTGCCTCTGCAGCTACCCAATCTGGGCCCAAATTTAGGTCTCAGATAGGTGTATTTTATCTATTGTATTTTTTTTTTTTTTACTTTTTTATAGTTTTTTTATCATTTTTAAATATTTTTTTTTTAAAATTCATAACATTATTAAAAAAATACTTCTTTTAAGTACTAAGTGAAAAAAAGAAGAAGAAGAAAAAGAATTGGGACACCATCGAGACCGATCTCTCCGTAGGTTTAGCATCTCTCTTAAAACATCTCCCTAGGAAAGTATGTGATTCAATCCGTAAATGCTTGTTTTATCAGGTATTCGAACATGTCATGTTGGCCTTTTTTTTTTTTTTCTCAATCAAGCAAATTCATATATAAATTAAGTGATTACAAGATATTAGATCTAATACGACAAAATTTTTCAACAATTATTTCAAAACAAGCAAATGCAACAGAAGACGAATAAAAAAAAATGATTTGGAGCCAAGAATTAGCTCTCACCAATTTCTTACTAAAGGGAAGCCGCTTGAAACAATTTTTGCATAGTCTAATAAACAAAGTATAAGACTACGACTAAAAGTTGCAATGAATTGATATGTGCTATATCTTGTTTGTCTATACTGACTGTAGGAAACTTTTACGACCACTTTATTTTGATCATTGGTTAGGAAAAATAAAAAATAGAAAAAAATAACAACCAGAAGATGAGTCAATACGCCGACATAAGGCGATCACGGGTTGTGGAGGTGTGTGTAGTTCACACGCCACGCTTGGAAATAAGGTGATGGTCAGATTTGAGAGATCTGAAGTCGTTGATTCCAGTGGTGCCGCACCTGCATGACGGCAATAGACTCTCCCCGACATGGCGGTGCGTGTGAGACTCACACACTCCTCTTTTAATCAGTTTTCTTCTACTTTTCGACAGATTGGCTACAAGAGAGTCTACTGGTGAGGCACATGGTGGTCGTACAAGGCCGTTAGGAAGTAGATCAGCACATCTTTGGTGCTACAAATGGAAAACTACGGAAAAAGTGGGGAAAAAAAAAGCTCTAGACAGTTCCCAATTCCGGCATTGGCCGGACAGGAGGAGGCCCCCCCTCTAGGAGGAAGAAATGGGAAGATGGCCGGAAGTTTGTTAGAGAGAAAATAGCCTCTGGAGAGAGAAACGCTGTCTAACCGTGGGACTCCCAGCTGTCTTTTTGGTACATGTCATGCTGGCTTGTTTTGGGATGAGAATACCCAAGAATCAAAAAAAAGAATGAAATTTTAGTGCCAACTTGAGTCTCAAAACTTCAGAAGATAGAGATCGGCCCAGATTAAGTGGGTGTCTAAAACACTGAATTTAAAAATATTATAGTCATTTTTATGGAATTTAATGAAATAACAAAAAGGCTATAGCAGACCCTTTTCGATATATATAAATTATCCAGTAATACTTCACAAGTCAAGAGAACTAGTTCTGAAATAAACTTTACATGAGTAGAAGAAGCCTTACATGAAAAAAGAGCAGCTTCTCGACATCAATATGGAAGCCTCTGTGATGATGACAACAAATAGATGAACAAATAATACATTATGTTTCCGGGAAATCTGTGGATCCAATCATCTAACCGTATTTTAAATCCCACTGGAAGATGTGAATAAACCCTCCAAGATATATAAATAATAATAAAAAAGAAAAAAATGGCATTGTCAAATTAGGTTTTGCCTGTTTTGAGCTTCTTAAAATCTCGGTCAGAGTCTTCCGCATTTGCAACTCTAGTGCATGTTGTTCCTTGTTTGCCAGAGGGAACATCAATATCCTAGGGGAAAATGGTTGACAAATTTTAGGCAGATTTACATAGTTCCGTGAAGATAGAAATTAAATCTTGCAGTTAACTGTAGAAAATATCCACTTGAAAATAGACTTCCAATAAAAGAATTGCGGGATCAATATACCTTAATGGCAGATGGTGCTTCGGTCGCTCTACTGTTAGATTGTTTCCCAAGCTCAATTTGCACTGAGATACTAGCCCGCGATAGATCCACTCCGGAGTTCTGGAGTGCTTGTGTCAGAGTACTCAACAATCTGTTCAATATCAAAGATACATTCATTATCTTGATTCATAATCAACACATGCTGTTACAAAATATGGTTCTCAAATTCGTCTACAACAGTTGTTAGCATTGAAAAATTACTATAAGACAATCCCCTTTTTCCAACTAATGAAGGGTGTACAAAGTTGGGTCTACTATAATAGATCAGCATAACTTAAGCAGATGCTTACGGTAAAAAGTGGCAGAATGAAATTTTCGGTAAACTAGAGTTCAGCAAAATTTCATTGCACACACAACAAAAAGGTTTAATCCAATAATCTCCACCTTATAATGAATAAAAATAAAAATAAATGCTTACAGCTATGCAATGCTACTAGCACTTGTGATAGCATCTTACAACCATGTTGAAAACATGATTGCAACTACAACATAGTCTATATATTCAAATTTTAAACATGGTGCTAATCAATACATGTTGGCATGAGTTGCATCTTCTCCCTAATATGCAGTTCTGCATACATGTTCGCATGAGTTGCATCTTCTCCCTAATATGCAGATTGCAGAACTGCTCATTAAGCTAAAGGCAAGATAGCCTAAAACCAAGATCAAAGGATGTGGTCGGTGCAACTGTTCAATCCCCATCTGTAACTTCTGACCTCAAATGATAGGAGTCTGGTTGCATGCTACAAGAATAATTGTACCCTAGAAATCATGTCTGACTTTTAGACTTTTTCATTACCAAAAGGCCAAATCTGTGATTCAATAAGGTTTTTCAACTTTTCATGGTGTCTATACTAATTTTTATCTGACGTGAATCTGCAATATTAAGAAGCAAAGCGAGATACAGAGTTTGAAGTACATGTGCACACAGAATAGACTTTCCTTTTAAAAAAATGCAAGATGCACAGGCCTAATGATTATGAAAAATGCAAGATGCATATATCTAATGATTATGTAAATTAAACATACACTTTACCTTTGGGAGTACACACTTGAGATGCTAATGGTACCACCTTCAACAGTCAACACTTGTTCTTTCCGCTTATCACTAGTAGTAATGCCCCCAGTAGTGCCTGATCTAGTCTCAAATAACCGTTGTTGAGGCTGAGACAGAATGTTTTCTGCATCCGATGCCAATTTAGAAAGGATTTCATGTACTGCAGTACTACTCTTGGCTGTAGTGAAGAAGCTTGGTTCTGCTTGATTGGTTATTCCAGGATGGTGATCCACCTGTTTATAGGTAGTGGCAGCACTAATGTCAGGTTTAATTGGTTTCTTTGCTCTTCCAGAAAAAGTTAGAGAGACAGATAGTTTTCTTATCAAACCTCCCAGCAAAAATTAATGCAGGAGCAGACACACTTACTCGAGATTGATCAACATGACTTTCAGCCGGCCTGTGATTGTTTCTCTGCTACAAACAAGCAAACACCGTCATATCATTTTTAGCACTAATATGAATTAATATGATCTGGCTTAAATTGAAATATAATTTCCCAAAATACATGAATATTGTGTGTGCATGCATAGGCATACTTATATTTGGAGGCCCAACTCACTTCTGAAAGACATATCACCAGATCTATTTGGACACAGGCACAAAATAAATAACTACATGTGTATAAGAAGCAAAGAAATTTACCCATGGCATCACTTTACTTGGCTCATGATTCCATCCTTGGTATGCCCCCTCATACTTCTCTACTTTCTCCTGTAAGAACTGAATGTACTCAATAACCTGCAAAAAGATTGAGAACCCCCATATCCAACTGTTAGGACATTGCAAGGTGAAGGAAAGAAATCAAAGAACAAATTACTACAAAAGAAAAAGAGTCAACGAATGGATTACTACAAGAGATTGGTTTACCTCAAATAAAAAGGATGCCTTATCTCTCTTTTGGTCACTAAGAGGAATGAGTTCTCGCAGCATCTGAAATCTGCATTCTTACCATAAATAATATAAGACATCAGTAACAACCCCATTGGGCGGTAAATCAACTAATTGCCTCCAATCGTGCCTTTGATTCTTTCATGTCACTGAAATAGTGAAATGTTCTTTTCTGAGATTGTGTTCAAAATATCACAATGAATTAAAGCTTGTTCTTTGGTAGCCCTGTTTATGCATTCAATACTATGAAAGGATGTGTATAAATGATTTGTGTGTCTGCTTCCTCTATGTGATGTAATTATAGTATATACATGTGTTAAATGATGAGTGAAAGAGCGGAAAAGAATCAAAGGAAAGAAAAAGGGGAGGAAACGGAAGGAAATGGATATGATGTATGAATGAATGTCAACGAATTTTATTGTTTTCCTTGGCTTTTGACTGTTAAGGAGTAATGGTACCAGAGGATGATGGGCAGATGGCAAGCTATCGTCTATGGTCCGCCAAGAATGGCTTACTCGATTGCACCTAGTTTATCAAGCGATGTCCATGTCCTTGACTAGGTTCCACCTGCGGCCGCAAGCATGAAATCATAATCTTTGAGACTGCCAACCCTTACACACAGCACGTAAATGCGTGTTGGCCACCAAGAGATTAGAGGAAAATGATTTATAATGAGTGAACGCCATTAAACTATATACATGTTCTTTCAAAAGTGAAAACTTAGTTATTATCTTTGAGTAATCGACTCATTTTGTTTTTATGTATTAAACATCTCAGGTATCGGGAAATTGAAGATGGGTCTGCAAGCCAGACTTAGCATGGGAGACCATGACATGGCCTTGAGTGTTATCTTATTATTAGAGAGCTTTATTTATGATGCCTTTTATAAAATTGAGAAACTTTATCAACTTTTCAGCTCATGGGCTTTTCTATACTTGCTATTGTTTAAGTTTTATTATGAGATTTCAGTTATATTTGAGTTCTTTATGGATCTCTTATAACTTGGCTTATGGATTGGAAATGAAAGTAGCATATCTGACCCGGAAGAGGGTCTTGCACGCTATCAATCTACCCCCCAAGTACAATGAACCAAAAGAAAGTTCGTGTAGCAGATAGTTCAAACTCCCGGGCATTCTATTCATTGTGAAACACGGTACGGTGTTTTTTGGAAAAGAGAGAAAAAAAAAAAAAATACGTTGATTACAACTTTGATGCAGGAATTGGTTGAACTGGTCTTTGTATAGCGATACATCACAAATAATATGCATGAAGATGAGGAAAAGTATAAGAAAAATAGAAGTGAAAGAACATTAAACAAGCAGGGATCAGGAATGCTTAATCACTATACAAGTTTAAAATAAATTCAAAATGCAAACTCTCAGAAACATGCAACAAATAGAAAGATAAATCTACAAACGGAAAAGAGGCTTCCAATGTGAGGGAGGAAAACATGCCTGTCATTGATTTTGCTCCTTCTACGCTGTTCCGTGGCAGAATGCTTCGACCGTGGCGTGTTAACCTTCTGATCAGAGATTTTCCCGTCCACCTTTACCTTTAATTCCCCTGTATAAACTTACACTTCTTCAAAACAAATGAAAAGGAGGGAACCAAGAAGCAATCTTTTTTCATGGGAAAAAAAGAGCAGCAATTTTTTTATTGCATATTACACTGGCTATGATTCCTGGAGTAGTAGTACGAGAAAAAGTTTAAGAATTGATGGAACCCGAGCTGGTTTATTAACAATACCTTTGTGGGTGGTACCGACTATAGCGGAGGGCTCTTTCTTTGGGACAAACTCTTCTTCACCGTCCAAATCATCTTCCAGGGTAATACCCTTGGCGGATGTTATAACATCTACGAAGCTCTTGTTGTTCTGCCCCATTGCTCTGTTTACATTCCCATAGAAGTGTATCATCCCTTTGTTCATTAAACCAAAAAGGAGCTAATAAAATGAAGAGATAAAGAAGGAGAAAGTGACTAACTCGGAGGAAGAGAGACAGCTGAAGCTGTTACGGTGGTGGTTGTTCGTAGACGACTGTGACGGCCCCTCCACCTTTGTCTGTCGCCGCAACTTCGGCCCTGCCTCTGTCGATGCCGAAGTAGACGACGTGACAATCAGTCAAACTTTATCATTATTATATTTTAATTTGCGTCGGCGCAAGACCGGTTACACCAGACGGTACGAAATATAATTTAAAAAATAAAAAATTAAAAGCATTATACTCATCATTTTATTTAATTATTTTATTTAATATTAAAGAAATAATTTTTAATATATTGAGATATTTTTTTATTTTTTAAAAATATATAAAAAGAAAAAATACAAATATTATAAACGGCACATCCCGCGGTCATTATTAGTCTAACACAACTCTTAAAAAATCAAACAGTTTGCGCATATAAATGAGAAACCAATCCATGATTTTAATTTTTTAATAAGGATAGGTTTGCTATTCTCTTAATACTCTTTTAATTTTTTTTTAATTTTTTTATTTAATAATTAAGAAAATAATTACTAGTGAAGTTGTATATTTTTTTAATTTTTTTTAATGATTAAGTATGTTAAAAAATTACTTAAAAGAAAATAATAATAAAAAATTTAAATATTCTATAAAGTAATAAACGGATAATAAGAAGATAATAAGACTATCATTATTCCTAATTTTTATCCCCTCCGTTATGTAGTTTATGTATTTTATTTTTTTAATTTTTTAATAATTAAAAAAATGACTATTAATGAATTTGTATAATTTTTTATTTTTTTATTAATTAAGAACAAAAAATAATTAAAAGATAATGAAAAATAAAAAAAACATAAAACTAGTGATAAATGCTGGCAGGCGACTAGCATGACCCTATAATAGTATAGAAGCTATTCTCCTCATCATTTCCTATACCACATACCACACTATATTTTTATTTTTTTTTATTTTTTGTTTTAGTCACTAAATGAATTCTTCTACTCATTATTTATTTATTATATATTTGATAAGAGAAAAAAATAAAATATAATATATGGTATAAGAGACAATGAATAGAATTTTTTCAAGTTTAAAGTAAAGACAAAGTACTATATTTAGATCGTGACTCTTTAGCATTATTAGAACGAGTGATTGTGACAAAAAATTATAATAATATAAAGTAGCCAAAGATTTTTGAGGTTAGACCAAAGATTTTTCCATGTGAGAAACATTTTATTAATCCATTCTTTCCATTTTTCTCCGTGGTGCAAGCCAGCTAAAATTATGGGTTAGTGGATAGCCACAAGCCGGAAAAGAAGACCGAAAATTCG
The DNA here is from genome assembly GCF_018687715.1 of Carya illinoinensis. Classification (NCBI taxonomy): domain Eukaryota; kingdom Viridiplantae; phylum Streptophyta; class Magnoliopsida; order Fagales; family Juglandaceae; genus Carya; species Carya illinoinensis. The sequence goes on from NC_056767.1 coordinate 22,621,218, forward strand.
AACAAGTGAGGCTGTGAGAGTGGCAAATTGATTGTTTTTTTATAAGAATTGCATGCATGAATGTCTAATGTGAATCTAATGTGAAAACAAAACCGTGAAAATAAACCATGACCATACCTGGCTTTTCTCCCATATTCTCCTTCCTTGTCTTTCCCTTTTTTAAAGCACGAGATTCTTCCCACAATGTAAAACCATTAGCTGTATAAGAAGTATTGCAGTTGGAATTCTCATCATTCCTATCTGAATTTCTTGTTCGTGCAATCGTAAATATTGATCTATCTGACTTAAGAACCGACGTTTGATTAAAACAGGACATGTGACTTATACTGTAACTCCCGATTCCTCTCGGGAGAATACGCTCTTCCGAAGGAGGCGAAGCTAGCCGTGGCGGCCTTTCCACAACTGATATCTCAACCACAGATTCTTCCTTCGCACCGGTCTTTCCTATCCGCTCTAGTGGTTGTAGAAAATCATGAGTTTTGAGTTGCCCTCCTGTTCATGAATGAATAAACAAGAAGGTCATCAGGGACTTCCACTGACATGTAATGGCATGCAGAGCAGTGATTTTTGTAGACGGTGAAAAATATATGAAATTATATTTTGCGCACAAAATCGATCATTAAAAACTATAAATCAAATATAATTTTAGTAGGAGTAATTCTCATGTTAAATTATGATAAAATATGGATGGAAAAATTTAGGGCTAGTTTGGATACCAAAATTTAAATTGTCTCGTCTCATCTCATCTTATATAATCATTATAACTTTTACAAATTTCTATATAAAATATAATAAACGATTCAATTTTTTAAAATTTTAAAATAAAATTAATATTAAAAAATTGGGTACTGCCACGTGGATGTAGTCTGAATACCCACAAAGAAGACAATTTTTTTTTTATATTCTTAAATATTTTTAAAAAAAAATTTACATCACTAAAAAATACTTCATTAATCACTAAATAAAAAAATAAAAAAAACTTTCGGGATACAATTTGGGCCGGTCACGAATTTGGGATCCAAAGCATTTCTGTAAAAAATTATATTATAACAATATTTTATTTAACTTTTAACAAACCATCTCATCTCATCTGAACTGTATAACCAAAAGATGTCTTAAGTGATCAAGAACAAGAAAGTAAAGTTTTTTGGGGAAGATAGAATAATGAGTTGAGATGAGAGTAAGTTGAGTTGAAATACTGAGTTAAGTTGAGATGAGAGTTGAAAGTTGAATAATTGTTATTAAAATATAATTTTTTAATATTATTTTTATTTTAAGATTTGAAAAAATTAAATTGTTTATTATATTTTGTTTGAAAGTTTGAAAACGTTTTAATGATTAGATAAGATAAGATAAGATAAGATAAGATGATGAGTTGAGAATGTTTTTTAATACAAACAATGCTTTATGCTTATTATAAGTGCCGTTTAAATAGTGAGTTGAGATGAAAATTAAAAACTGAATAAAATACTATTCTTATTTTTAAATTTTAAAAAAATTGAATTATTTATTATATTTTATATAAAAATTTTAAAAAAATTATAATAATAAAATAAAATAAATTAATCGTTTCTCAATCCAAACTGGCAATAATTGATTAATTAGCTTGAAAACAAGATTGCTAATCCAAGAAAAAGGTAATCCTCTCATTCTCATATAAAATATAATAAATAATTTAATTTTTTTAAATCTTAAAACAATAATAATATTAAAAAATAATATTATAATAATATTTTATATAACTTTTAATTTTTATCTTAATTTATCTCATTTAACTTACTACTCTAACTATAGAGTTTTATTAGATATAAGTAAAGTCGTGTATTAATCTATATACTAATACTAATTTTTTTATATTTAAAATTTAAATTAATACTATTTTTAATAAAATATACTTTTTAATTAATTATATTAAATTAATATATATATTAATATATAATTATTCTTCTAACTAAAATCTTTTCCTATCTACATGCATGAACTGAAGTCCGGGTGCATGACGTGACCCAATTAAATAAATCATATCGTCTAAAAATCCGTATGGGTCCCATTACAACCCAATTAAATAAATCATATCGTCTAAAAATCCATATGGGTCCCATTACAACCCCCACCCGACCCAACACAACCCGTTGTCAAATTTCATAACAAGGACACAAATTTTTTTTTAATCTTTTACCAACCATATTTTAAATATAGAATATTTTAATAAAATAATTTATAAATAAAATATCATTTTATAAAAAAAATTTAATTTAAAAATATAATTATAGATAATAATTTAATAAAAATAATTGTGCGCTATAAAATTTGACGACCTGGCCCACTTAAATCACAGGCCCTGATATATCATTCAATGCTCGTCACGTGTCCGCACAATGGTAATGCGAATATTCTGAAGTCAGAATTAGATGCATGGCGACGGGTACGTGTCAATAAATTTACGGTTCCTCCGCCCTAGTCCATAAAAATAATTTTTCACAGTATTATTTTATTTATATTTTATTATATATATAATATAACGTATTTATCACTATTAAATAATAATAAATATATCATTATTAAATAATAAAAAATATATCACATCGTATTTGATAAGATATAAATAAGATGATAATATAATATATAAAATTTTCTTTTCATAAATATAAGATTTAAGCCACCCTTGCAAGATTTAACTAAAATCAATTCTTTTTTTACATCAATTTTATTTAACTTAATTTTAAGGTAAATTTAACATTTAAATATCCAATTTTTAATTTACTAAACTTATATAAACTCAAAACTTTATTACACATAAGGCTCACAACTTTTTTTAACTTAACGAATTTTTATACATAGAATTTAAACTTTTTTCAAATTTTCATAAATAATTTTAAACTCATCCTAACATCTAAATTCATTTTAGATGAGTCTCATATAACTCATTCTACCAATTCAATTAACTATTATTTATAAAAAAATTCAATTTAAGTCAATATCTAGACGCAGTTTTAATGGAACACATGTTACTTTAAAAAAAAAAAATTGTTATTATCTCTATATAATATATTTTTTTATTTTTTTAACTAATATATGATATAAAAATAATAAGTAGAAGAATTGAAATTTAAAATTTAAAACTCGCGGAAAAAACAGAATCTTTTTCTTTTAATTTTTAATATTTAGGATTTTTAAAAATAGCATAAAAGAGTTAAAAAGTATTAAAAAAAGGTATTTACAATTCTAAAATGTACACTTTTTAAACATTCTTTTAAGAAATATATCATTTTAAAACTTACATAAAAGATTTTTTTTTTTAATAATAGATTCTATTTTTTATAAAAAATAAAAAATATATGTAAAATTTGTTTGTTCTAAAATTATATATAATTTATTTTAAAATATTAGAAAAAAGAAAAATTTTATTCATTATTCTTATATAACAAATTTGTTTTTATTTTTATCTTTTCAATAAATATTTAGTATAAAGATAATGAATAAAAGAAAGAATTGGACTGGTACGTGGCTTGCAACTTACCAGTGCAAGTGATGGCTAAAACTTCCTTTTTTATTTTTATCTCATTATTTAATTCACATTTTTTTATTATTTTAAAATATTTTTTAAAAATAAAAAATAGATATTAATATATTAAAAATTATTTTTTAATTATTAAATAAAAAAGTATTAAATAATTAAATAGAGCTGTCAACTATAGACGGCATTCTAGCTTTTCTCTAAAAGAAATTGATGAAAAGAATTTGATTAAATTAACAAAAATAAAAACAGTGTGCGCTGTAGGCAAGTGGGGAGAGCGTGTACCTGGGGAAGGTGGGCTTGGATCTTGTTGGACATCAGAACGACTGTACAGTGACAGAAAGTCGTGTGTTGGTTTTCGTCCTGTACCCCATATTTTTTTATTTTTTTACAAAAGGGAAGAACACAAAACATTTTCCGTGTTACTTTTCCGAAATGTTAGTCAGTTATATCGACGAAACAAAAATTGGAAAACGAAAACTTTTGTTCCGAAAATACCCTCGGTTTTACTGGGACGTGGTTGAGGATGCTCCATCCACGGCGCAAAAATCCGTTTCCCGATGTGATTCTTTTCCGGTAATTCGACCGAATTAAGAAAAGACGTCCTTCCGAAATCAAATTCTCAGGGTGATTTGAGTGAATTCTCCTTTAAATGATAGATGAATCCTTTCGAAATTTCGGAACTCAAAAGACATATCCTTATCGGTTCTTCTCAGATCCTTGTTAGTGTAGAACAACAGAATCTTCTAGGATAATTTACTCCTTCGCTACGAGATCAGAGGCGCATTCATTTCCTGGAAGTAATCGGATTATGATTTGGTGGATGAAAAGGATGTAATTGCTCTGAAGCAAAGCCGGGAAACGGAAAACCGAATCACAGAACTCAGTGAATCTGCTATCGGGCTTACCGTTTAAATCACATCAAAATCCTCGAAAATAAATTTCAGAAAAAAAAAAGACTAGTAAGAAATACGAGAAATTCAAAGTGGAAAGGTATGGAAAGAAAGATCCATAAGATAAAAGGAAAATGATTGCTTACTTTTTTATCTGAATCATAAATTTCAGAAAATGAGTGCTTACATTTTCAGCCCCCAAGCGCTCAGCAAAACGAACTGAATTTGCATCCTTTTACTCAACTCTCTCTCTCTCTCTCTCTCTCGCTATCTCTCCAAAACGAGCAGTGCGGCGAAAGGCTGGTCCTCGGGTCTGGACTCTCTCTCTGTCTGTTTGTCTGCTTCGTTCAACATCTTTTATACAGTTTCTTCCTTTTTCAGTTATTTACTCTAAAAAAATAAATAAATTTATTATTAAAAAATTAAATTTTTTATATAAATTATATATTTATCTATTTTTTTAAAAAGAAAATGTTCGAAACTTATATATTTGTAAATATGATTTGTCTTTAAATTAAAACACTAAAATTACATAAAATCGTTGGCTTGTGTTCCGTTAGGTTACTACCATGCCGTCTAATTGACGTCGTTTTGGTAGGGAGACGGTGCTACTGTTATCACAAATCTATAACATATCCTTAAAAAAAGGAATCCTATCATAAAAATTATGATTATGAATTTTGTTTATGACCCATATTTTTATAAAAAAATTTGTATAAGTTTAATATATTTAAGACTTATATGTAACATTACTCATATTATTAATAAAAATTAATTTTTATAATACTAAAGTTTGTCTTATCGGCACAATGCCTTTTGAAAAAAATTAGGACACAGCTAGGATTTACATGAAAAAATATAATTTATCAAATAGTTTAAATAGATTTCAAGGGATTTATGTATCTTAAAACTATAGCTAGTATTATTTTTTATTTAAATGATATAATATAATTATATATTTTTAAATAACTATTTTATTAAATAATTTATAGAATAATTTATTTACCATATCACATTGATTAGTGTGATTAGACATATTAACTTTAGAATGAACCCCTTTAGCGTAATATCTAAGAATAATAGTGCTTGATGAGCAGCTGAACTAATAAAAGAGAAATATTTAGGCCAACAAATGAGATGAGATATCTGTAAATGATAGTGAGATAATTTGTGAATATAATTAAAGAAAAAATTTAGTTATAAATATAATTATGTACTAATCTGCACATCAATTTAATTTGATTGATCAAAAAATAGATTTTATTGAAAATAGTGTTAATTTAAATTTTGAGTATGAAAGAATCAGTATTGATACGCAGATTAGTATGCGACTTTACTTGTATGTAGCAAAACTCATAATTAAAATTATTTGAATTATGATTTTTATGGAATTTTGAAAAAGAAAAAAGAAAAAGTTAAATAAAAAATTATAAAGTTAAAAGATGGGCTATGAAGTTTTTTTTTTCGATTTAAAAAAGTTGAATTATTTTTAATATTTTATTTTAAAATTTGAGAAAATTATAATGATTATATAGTTATTAGATGAAAAAGTCACAATTTTATAATTAAAAAATTATGTTTGAATGGCATGTGGATGTTCAAATGAGATAAGATATAATAAGATTAAATGGTTTTAAAAGTTTATGAAACCAAACCAGGTCGTCTAAATAGAAGTCTTATAAAAAAATTTAAATTGATTTGATTTAATAAAGTATCTTATATTATAAACTTTATATTATTAAGTAAGTTTCATGTATGCAATTAAATCAATTTAATTTAGGCAAAGAGTATTGTCTCTTATACGTATATTTATAAAGAATATCAGTAATAGTGAAAATCAGACCAATTATAAAAAGAAATAATGTACTGGTAGGGCTATAAACGTATTATTTTAGTTTATGATATCATATTTCATAAAGAGATATTTTAAAATGTATTTAGTTATAAATGTAAGTTTTTTTTATAAAAGAATGATGATAATTTAAAAAAAAAATTAATTCAATTTAAGATTTTAATTTTATAAAATATATTTATATAAATAAAGGAAAATAATTCACATAATAAAGTGTGGTCCAATGTCTGTACAAAAAAAAGAAATATTATGGGATCACGGAACTCAATGATGTTTGATGTTTCTACTTTCTACGTGTTTGATCGGCTTTCAATGTTTGCTCGGCAATCCTGTTATTTATTTATTATATTATATGTTATATTTATTTAATGTTTCAGCGATCCCATGACAGATTTTCTCTGCCGTTTGTCATTTGCGGATAACGAATCTACGACAGTAAAGATTCTGAACAGCAGATATCTAGTCACGTGAATTTGGAGTGAAACATAGTTTTACGGGGTAGAGTAATAATATTATTTTTATTTTGGGTAAAAATACTATATAATATATTAAAATAATAGTGAAATTATTATTAAAAAATTTATTTTTTTATTATATAAATTTCGTATTTATTTAATTTTTTTAAATAAATTATACGACGCTTATAAATTAAACTACTGTTAAATATCATTTATCTTTTATCTTTTATTTTAAATTTATTACTTTTAATTAAATAATGAGATTGCAATTAAGAATAAAAATAATAAAATATTATAAAGTGACATAAACCATCCTTATCTAATATCAAATATTAGAAAATATATAAAGGATTATAAATAATTTAAAAATCATAAACATTCAACTATTAATAATCTTTTCACAATTATCTAATAAGATCTATATTTTTTTAAATTAGTTGTTTATCTATCACTTCTCAAAGAAAAAATCTATTCATTATCATCTCATCATCCCATAATGTGGTATTAGATAATAGGCTTATAAGTAAAATATAATAAATAATTTCTAATCATCTAATATCACATCATAAAATGATGAGAGAATAATGAATAACATTACTCATTCTCGAAATATTTTTTTAATAATTTGTTCATGTAATGTGAGAATGATATTTTAAGATCTCTACACCACATATCATTTACATGATATAATTTAATTTATATGATTAAATTTTAAAATTAATTATTTAAATCAAATTATGTCATATAAATAAAGTGTGGTGTAAAGATGTTAAAATAAAATTGTTCGTAATCTCGGTGAAACCTTTGGTCTTAAAACAAAGTTATTCATAAAAAAATAATTTTAAACAAATGAGAGGCGAGAGAGAAGGGATTTAATTATTTGACTTCCCGTCTAAAAGAAAAGAAATATAAGAATAGTAATAATTGGCTTACAACTCAAATGTCACCATGTTTATAATTTTTAATAAAATAATATTTTTAAATATTTAAAAATAACAAATTAAAATAAAAAATAATATTTACAATTATGAAATAATTATTTAAGAAAATAATTAAATACAAGAATTACATGAAAGAAATTAATTTTTTAATAATAAATTTTATTTTTTTTCAAATTAATTATATAATATTTACAGGCTTTATGATTATATTTTACGTTAATTTAAAATAAAAGTCAAACTAAAATTTAAAAAAGATATATCATTTTAAGATTAACAACACGAGATGAGGGATGACGAGTATAGAAGAGGACCTTCGAAATGATTATTAAGGCACATGTCCCAACCACAGTGCTGGCCGTTAAAGTTGGTTTGGAAGGATGATGTGATCCTGAAAGACAGAGAGGAGTCACGTGCTGTGGCTCCTCTATGATCCATCTTTTGCAAATTGTGCCGCAAAAACCGGGGACCTCTTAACTTCAATCTTTCATCTTTCATTATCATCTTGCAGCATTGAGGCTTCTCCACGTGCTCCTCTAGATTCCAAAATCTCTATCTCTTTTTATGTTTATGTATATATTTGTCGTTAATGTTATATCCAAGTCTTTGTAAGCATATTTATGTATTAATATATATATTAATTTATTAATATTAGTTAAAAAGTAAATATTATTAAAAATAATATTAATTTAAATTTTAAGAATGAAAGAATCAGTATTAATATGTAAATTAATACGTAACTTTACTTATGTATAACAAAACTCGTCTTACAATATGCAATTTTTACACACTTTTTTTGAACAGAGTAATGCAAGCCCACGCATTTCTTTTAAAAAAAATATGGTTTATCAGTAAAAATTAATTCTTTTTATATAAATTATATATTTAACAACTTTTTTCAAAAGGAGTAAGGACTTACATATTTTAAAATTGTAAATAATATTGTTTCTCTTTTTAAAAAATCGAGGTCTACCATGAAAACATTAGTTTTGTTTTACATGAATCCTATATTTCTTCTACCTTTTTCAAATAAAATACATGATACTTATAAATTCTAGGACGGTATAAATCTTTTTCCGCTGAATTAACTTTATCTATGCTAAATTTTTAATTAGAACAAATATTTATTTTAGTTCTTATATGGAAAAAGCGGGCGTTGGGGCTTTTTTCTTTTCAAAATGCAATATTGAGTAAAATCTCGAATATATATGTAAGTAGGTCTTAGAGGAAGTACTTCATGAGATAATTTCAAGGCAGCTCAATACATGGAATTGTGTAAGCTGGTTAAAGGTTTCAATGTTACAATTATCAGTACAGACAATAATCCCTATCATATTTGAGTTTGATCATTTGAAAAATAAGAAACAAAAAACATGCCTCTTATGTTTTTTGATAAAATATTGCGTTGACGGCGTGTTTCGTACGCTTTTGAGCCGAGCTCTTGGCAACTCGGGTTTTCAACCTGTTTCTGCAAGCACAAGACAACTATGGGGCCTAGCGGCTGGGTGGCAACTGAGTGGAGCCTCCGATACTTAAGCCAATGAGTGTGAAATGAGAAAAGCCCTGGACTATTATCGATAGAGGTGGGAGAGAAAAAAGGAGCCAGCCCCCTTTTCAATAGTTGAGAGCTGCCTTTATACCTGCATCCAGAGTCAATGACGCCATGACCTGCGACTGAGCGAAGGAGTGTCTCATGACAAACCTCATTTAATGCGGCGTGATTATCAGGTGAAACAATTAATGCGGCGTGATCTCTTGGTGTTACTTTGGAGTTCTGTCTCTTCTCTTTGGCATGTTTCTATTCATTTTCTCTAGTTTTTCCTCCTACGCTTTCTGTGTAATGTCCCATCTTGACCCAGACAGTTAGACCATATTTGCACTAGTTGTGGGTTGTCCTTTGGGCCAATGAGGGATCCAATGGGCTTGGGTCAGGCTTTTCGGGCCTTCTGGGGCATGGGGTGGCCCTACTAATAATTGGTCTGGGCCAGTCTCCATGGGCTTCATGCCCTTGGCAAAATTCTCCCAAAACATTGTATATATATAGTAAGGTGTGGTCAGATAAGAAAATAACAAAATCAAAACCGACCATGATTTTGCATACATTTAGGGATGAGAAGATGACAAGCATTCATGTACATAGTGGTGTCCATAAACTCCATGCATAGATAAAACTTGGAGAACATGGCACTGAATTCATAATTAAGTTGTACCATATTATCGACGACATCGTTGCCATAATACTTTGATCACTCTCTCAAATTAAGAGAAATGACACCAGTACTTCAATCTTTGACTAGCTTCTACGAATAATTAGTGTTCAGTTTTGGATATGATACAATATTGGGGGACATGCATTAACCCTTAGGTGTATACATGATAAACAGCCCATAACTTTTGTTGAAGGTAATAAAGTCAAATAAAATAAAAATTTGAAATAATTTACAGATTTTTGTACATATGTGGCCAAAACATAGGAAGTTTCTTGATTACTTTTTTCTCTTTTAAAAATGCCATGAGCTAGCTAGCTCTATTTATAATGACCCAAAGTACAAGATGTTAGTTTCATTTATTTCCTATATCTATTCTCATCTTATTAATTGGTATGAAATGATCTTACAAGATAAAATATTCAAATGTTTAAGTGATAACAAAAAATGAAATAATATAATTAAAACGAAAGACCCTACGAATTGATTATTAGGGAATTATTCCTTATGGTAGTTTCACAAATTTTTTTAAATCTAATACCATCTCCCTTGACCAAGTGTAATCTATATGTAGTAGTTATTACGTATTAATATAGTTTTAAGATGTGCAAGCCACGTGCACTCTTTTTTAAAATAAAAAAAAAAAAAAGAACCCACTCTTAAAAATTGAATTTGTTGTATAAGTCTCAGATTTATTTACTTTTTCAAATAGAGTGCCAAGAGCTTGGTTACCTTAGACCTGCAAATATCATTGCTCATTATGTATCTTTCTTTTCTATGAATTTCACTTCTTGTGTTATTGTGCTTGTTAGAAGATTCTTCCTCATAACCCTCAAATAATTGCAATATTAACTCCTTAATTTACTCTGGTATTTAGAGCTTACAATGCGGTTTATATGTCAAAAGAACCATTTTGATCTGTGTAATTTAATATTCATATCAAATTCATGACTCGTATCCACCATTTGGAAAGTAGTGAGGCCCCTATCCCAATTGGTGAGCTACTCATGAAGGGAGAGGGAACCTCAACTCCCACGTACGCTAGATGGTCATGCGCCACCCGACCATTAACTTGGGGTTTCTCTACCCCTTGTTGAAGAACTAAGAGAGGCATGATAAGTGTGTTGAGGAGATGAAAAACCAGATTGATGAGTTGAGGAAGAGAACCTCGAGACAAGACAACAATGGTGGAAAAAGAGAATTGCTTTTTCTCATTACCTTATCAACTGAATACAAACTTTCTTATATAGAACATATACATAAGGCATAGTGCCAAAAATAGAAAAGAAACAAAAAGAGGAACCAGTTATGCTCACTGTACACAAAGGAACATTTTGTCTACTACATTTTTAGCTAACTTTATCAAACAACAGCTATGTTATGTGCCCACTACTTCTTTTCTTTCTTTTGTACAGAACACAGCAGGTGCCCCACCACAAGGTGCATTACTTGCTGCATTGCTCAACCCTTGGACAACAGCTACATGTTGCAGACTTCTTGGTGAAGTTTGTGACTCCCCCTCAAGATGGGCATGGATGTTCAAGGTGCCCATTTTGGATAGTAGAAAATAGAAAGTGGCAGTAACGAGGGCCTTAGTGAAGATGTCTGGCAGTTGAAATTCTAAGGCTATATGTATATGTGTAAGAACCTTAGACAATACATTTTTCCTAAAAAAATGGCAGTCTAATTCTATGTGTTTGGTCCTTTCATAAAAAACTAGATTTTTGGTCAACTAGATTGCTGATTGGCTATCACAATACAAGAGTGCTGACCTTGAATGATCTATGTTAAGATCCTTAAGAAAAGAGACCATCCACACAATTTCACAACTAGTATGGGCCAAGAACCTATACTTTGCCTCTACAGAGGATCTAGAGATGGTGGCTTGTTTTTTGGATTTCCAACTGATTAAGGAATCTCCAATGAAGATGCAAAAACCCATCATAGAACTTCTAGTTTCTGAGCAAGCTACCCAGTCAGAGTCACGAAAAGGCCTTTATATGCAAAGTTGACTGTGAGGAGAGGAGAATACCTTTTCCTATGGAACCCTTCACATACCTTAGGACCCTATGAGCTGCAACCATTGGAATATGAGATGATTTGTCCATGAATTGGCTAAGAATGTTAACAGCATATGTAATATTTGGTTGAGTTATGCTGAGATAAATCAACCTCGCAATTAGTCTCCTATAATCTATTGCCTCAATTAAGAAGTCTAAAGATGAATGTGATAGCTTGTGATTCATTTATATTGGAGTGTTGGCTGGTTTGCATCCAAGTAAACTAGCATCTTCAAGGATTTTCAATATATATTTCCTTTGACATAAGTGAATATCCAAGGCTGATATGGCAATCTCCAATCCTAAAAAGTATTTTAGGTTGCCAAGATCCTTAATCTTAAATTGAGAATGGAGCTATGCCTTCATATTGTCAACAATAGCCATGTAAGAGCTTCTAATAATTATGTTATCGACATAAACTAACAAAGCCACAAAACCTGATTTATCATTCCTTGTAAATAAGGAATAATCTAACTTGGACTGTTGGAAACCAATTGAGGTCAAGGAAGATGAAAGTTTTGAACACCATTTGCGAGAAGCTTGCTTAAGTCCATAAAGAGACTTATGCAACTTACAAACCAACCTTTTATCTTTAGACTGTGACGACTCCCGCTGAAAATGATACCCTAAAGGCAAGTCTATGTAGATTTCTTCGTCCAAATCCCCATGGAGAAAGGCATTGTGCATGTACATTTGGTATAAGTGCCAAATATAAATGGCTGCCTATGTTAAGAAAATTCGAACTGTTGTGAGCTTGGCTATAGGACTAAAGGTTTCTTGGTAGTCAAATCCTTCATTTCTTGATAATCAACCCATTAAATAATCGTGTCTTAATGGGTCAGCACGTTTTGATCTAAACCCGTTAAGACTAAACCTATATCCATTATTATCGTGTCGTATTATTGTTGAATTAACAAGTCGTATCACATATTGATACCCTACATTTTGCACACTAATTCAATTAATTAATTTAGATAATGAGATCTTAAACAAAGCTGCAAAATATTAGTTTCTTGTAATTGGAAGATACAATATGTTAATTTTGTTAATTTGGGATGTAAAGTGCAAAGTGCAAAACCATTATTAGTTTGGGAGATTAAAACGTATTTACCTCCCATTTTTAAATTGGCACTAATTTATTGCAAGAGCAAACAAGTATTTGTTAGATTTGTTCTACTCATTATTTTTATACTATATATCTATTTTTATCTTTTATTTTTTTAGCATGTGTGTGATATAGAGATGATGAATATAATTTTTTATTTAATTAATGCCGAAATCATATTCTCATACACAAATAGATACGGTTGTCGCCAATTGATGGGGTATTCGTCGATTTTGATGGGCTTTCCCCTCACAAATAAGAAGATGGGATGTGATCCATTTTTATTTAACTAATTTAATTAAACGGAAAAAATTTCTAAAAATCTAATCTATTAATTACGTGCCAAATTTATAAAGAAAAATGATACTTTATCCCTTGAGTTTGCTCTTTTAATTTGACCGTTTATGTACTATATTTTATTTTTTAATATATTTTTTATTTAATGGTTCAGGAAATGACTATTAGTGTATTAGAGTATTTTTTTATTCTTTAAAAATGTTTAAACATGTTTAACAAATGTTTAGGAAAAAAAATTATAATTTGTAGTACTACCCATTTATAAATTTGAATCTTGTGAATCATTTATGAGTCTAATACCTTAAACATACTCTTTAATATGAATTAATTAATTAATTTTTTTAATATTAAAGAATCCAAGAAATCAAAAAATAAAAATACAAGGTGCTAAAAGGTGCTTTTAGGAACATATTTGGAGAGCATCATATTTGCTATGTGTTGAGGGAAAAATGACCGTATTGGCATATTTTTGTGAAAACCTGTGTAAAATAGTGTTGTAACAAGTGTTGTTGTGGAAAAGCTTGAAAATTGGTCAAAGAAGGCGACTTCGCTCGACCATCGCTCGACCATCGCTCGAGCGAACTTGGGCAGATTGCACCGCTTGACCTTCGCTCGGCATACAGCTCGAGCGAACTCAGGCAGATTCAACCGCTCGACCTTCGCTCGACACTGAGCTCGAGCGAACCCAGGCAGAATGTGTTGCTCGACCCTCGCTCAACACTGAGCTCGAGTGAACTCAGGCAGAGTCGACCGCTCGATACTCACTCGACAGGTCGCTCGAGCGAACTTTGGCAGATTGTCTCGCTCGAGCCAATGTTCCATATCACTTACAATGTAAGATTTTGAACGCCTCATTTGATGGGAACTATAAATAGAACAGGTTAACTTCTGTTCTTGGTGTGGAGAATCAGAGCAAAAACCCTAAAGGCCTCCAAGAACTTCTTACCCCCATTTGTTTGATTCTCTCTTGGATAAACATTTCTCCACCACAACACATTCAAAATCAACTCTTACTTGAGTCCATTGAAGTGGACATTTTTGTTGGCCGGAAGAGTCCGGAGCTGCCGTTGATGCAGAGATCGAGAGGTTCTCGTGGGAAGTTATAGGAAGGTCGGAGTTCCGACACTACATGCGTGTAGAGATCGAGTGGGTCACTCGTGGTGTTGCAAGCCAAGTTTAGTTACTACAAAGGCTTTGTGAGTGTCTCTAAATTGATTGTAACAAACTAAAATTTCTATAGTGGATTTGAGGTGGTGCCTTATACTCGGAGTGGTTTTAGATTTTGAAGATGTTCTTCAAATGAGTTTCCACTCCGTGATCAAAATCATGTGTTGATTATTTGTGTTATTTAATTCATTTATTAACTGCTCGTTTGTTTAATTTTCAAAATGTCATAAAAATTAGATTACACCTATTCACCCCCCTCTAAGTGTACTGTTGGGTAGAACTACTGCTTTTTCACTATGTACAATCCTCAAATAAATAAATTTTATATAATTATTTTGTAAAAAAGTGAGTTTTATTAATAAAAATTAATTTTTTTCTATGTTTTTAAAATAAAATTTACTTTTTCACAAAAACATAAATAAATTCCAAAGCACACAATCACGTAACCTGAAGGGGTTGGAACGGCCGCAGACCCTGCTTATCTCGTCATGTCGGCACTGGTCGCCCACGTGACCTGAAACTACCCCCAACTCGTCGTGTCATTGTCGTCATAAGAATCAAGATGGCCCAAGTCCAACCACTCTAGTGAAAGAATGGACGATATTGATATTAGTTTTTTTTTTTTTTTTTTAATCAATATATCGATCGTAGTTGAAGTTTTACAAAACTCACTTTATTATTTTTAAAAATTCAATTCATTTTAACTCAATTTATCATTCAAATAGAGCCTTAGAATGAGTAAGTTTGGCATATTTTTTTAAAAAAGAAAATGAGTAAATTTGAAATTTATGTAAAAAAAAAATATTATTTTTTTAATGATGAATTTTATTTTATTTTTTAAAAAAAGAATATGTGGAGCTGCACATTTTATGATTATATCTAGCGTTATTCAATGAAAAATGAGAGCATAAATTTAAGAAAAATTTTATTTAATATCCTTTTTATTATCATGTTATCAATATTTTGACCTAAATGATTTGTTGACAAATAAAATATAAAAAATAATTTTCAGTCATTTAATAATACATTATAAAATGATAGGAGGATGATAATAAAATAAATGGTAAGTAGCGTTACAGTTTAAAAAAGTTAAACTTATTTGTAAGTCTCTTTATTAACGCACCAAAATTAACATACAATTTATGTACAAATATGACACATTGACTTGTGTAAGGAAAAAAAGTATTAATGATATTTTAATTATTTTTATTACTATAAAGATGGTATCTAACATTACTCTTATATAATTTATTAGAATATATAAAGTGAAAACAAAATCCATGTATCCTTGTTTGTATTTGTGCATGCATGCACAAAGGGCCAAGAAAATATAATGCACACAAAATTAAAAGAAATGAAATGCGTAGCGATGGTGCCTATCCATGTCGATCAAGATCTCTAACATCAAGCATGAAATCTTGTCTCTATATAAGTTTAATACGTTATATATAGCATTCATTGTGAAATCTTGAAGTATAAACTCAAGCAAATAGTAATTTGTTGGATTATCAGATTAATGGAGGGTTAAAGCATAAAAGACCTTAATACTACTTGATGTTTTTACATAAATTAAGCTAATAATTTTCGCCAAAGATAAAACAATAATAATATTTTTTCTTGGAATTTGTAAAGAATTTAGTTGTCTATTTCTCGTTCTAATTAATCAGATCATTTAGGCCACTAATTTGCTTCATAATTTATTTAAATTAATTTTTTTATGTTTCATTATTACATGAGTGGAGGTGAAAAGGAGAAAAATCTCGTTCTTTGGTGTTTTTTTTTTTTTTTTACAAAAAACTACTTTCCTCCATATATATATATATATATATATATATATATATATACATATGGAAAATGATAATTGTAGTCGTGAAGGCTCAAGTGCTATGCAATCATTTTGAAAAAAGTAAATAATTAATACATGACCCACATGAAAAAAAATTAATTTTTTAATAATAAACCTCACTCTTTTTCAAAATAACTACACGACATTTACGCATTCTATGACTATATATAACTATATATATATATAATAGAATAACCTCATTTTTTTTCTACGAGTTCATAAATTATTGTTTGATATATTCATCCATGCATTATCCTCAGTTATAAATAAAGATAAATATATAAAAATTAAATCAGTAAAATTTCATATAGAATAATAGCATAGAGTATAAAACATTATATTAAATTAAGACACACAGTAGCTAAGGTTTATTAAATCATCATTTGTCTCAAAAATTTCAAAATCCTAACCTATCTCAAAATTCGAAAAACCCAAACTAATGTAAATAAGTAAATTTTATTATTTATATTATATCTTAACATTCTCCTTCATATGTGGGTGGAAGTGTAAATGACTCTACACGTGTGGATTAAACTACCCTTCTAAAGTCAAGTTTTCCATATATAGAGATATAAAGTGGACAAATGAGTGAAGTTCTTTGTGTTAGATTGTTGAAAGTTGCATTTGGATAGTGAGGTATATTAAGGAAACTGAAGAATTCAAACAAATGACAACTCAAGCCCAATAGCCAGATTTGGTGCCTTTCATGATTCTAGGATCAGTTTTTTATTCTGTGAATATTGCCATTTATTGTATTATAAACTTCCATTTCAATTACATATCTTGTATGCCTAAAATTAAGCCTCTCGGATTGTATATATATGCAAAGCATAAATAGAAATAAATGTGAAATCAAAATCATAATAGTGTCAATTCTCTATATGGTATCAAGAGAGCCAAACCTCTAACGAGTAAATTTCTCTTCTCAATCCTGTGACACGATTGCCACCCCTGCATCTACAATTGATTCACCCATTGTCACCATCAATGCCGCAACTACCATCAATGAAAAACTCACTCCCTCTACTTTCCCTCAGTGGAGGGCTCAATTTGAAGCTTTGCTCACTGGTTATGATCTCATTGATTTTGTCACTGGTGTCAAACCATGTCTTGCTATTGACGCAATGAACTCCGCTGCATCTTGAGCCGCGAACTCCCACTGGATTCGCCAAGACAAACTCATCCTCCACGCCATTCTTGCTTCCACCTCCACCACTATCACCCCACTTCTTGCTGCTTACAAAACCTCTCATGAAGCTTGGAGAGCACTTACACGTTTATATGCAGGGAAGTCACGAACTCGTGCGATGCAGCTCAAGGAGGACTTGACCCTGAGCACTCGTGGAAATCGCATGGTCACTGAGTTCCTTCAGACCATCAAAGTGCTTGCTGACAAACTTGCAATCATTGATCATCCGATTTCTGATGATGACCTAACCCTCTACATCCTCAATGGATTGGGTCCCGAATTCAGAGACATTGCGGCACCCATTCATGCTCGTGAGACCTCTCTGAAATTTGAAGAAATACATGACCTTCTTGTAGGTCATGAGAGCTATCTTCGCTAGCTGGAGAATCAATCGGCACCTACCTTTGTTCCCACTGCTAATTACTCTAATCGACAAGGAGGCAACCCTGGATAGCACAAATAGAACAATAAGCCCTACTCCAACGAGTCATTCGGGCTTCCGGACATATAAGCCCAAGTGTCAGTGGTGTGATCAACTAGGCCATACGGCCAAAAGCTGTCCAAAAATGCCTTCGACTGAATTTACAGCCAACTGTGCTGGATCCTCTCAAGGAAAAAATCAAAAGTGGCTCGTTGACTCGGTGGCATCTCACAACATGACCACCGAGCTCTTGAATCTGTCAATTATTCTAAATATGATGGTACTGATGAAGTGGTAATTGGTGATGGATCAGGTTTGCCTGTATCTCACATTGATTCCTTATCTCTTGCATCATCTAATCGTGTTTTTCATTTACGTGATACCCTTTGTTTTCCCACCATTCAAAAAAATCTTATCTTTGTTCCTCACTTCACCAAGCATAAAATGTTTATCTTGAATTTCATCCTACTTATTTTTTGGTGAGGATCGGATCATGGGGGCGACACTATTCAAAGGTGAATGTAAAGATGGAGTGTACCTATTTTCGAAGAATCTACCAACAACCTCCACAAATGTCGTTGCCTATGTTCGTGAGCGTATCACAACCAATGGATGGCACAAACGTCTTGGTCATCCCTCGTCCAAAATTGTTCATCATTTAATTAATGCTTTTTCTTTACCAACCAATAAGAATGATCATTTTTCCCTTTGCACTTCAAGCTCATCGCCAACCGTTTCATTCTTATGGTCTCTCTAGCACCGCTCTCATGGAATTAATTTACATAGATGTATGGGGTCCATCTCATGAAATTGGTATTGATGGTTCCAAATATTATGTTATTTTTGTTGGCCACTATACCAAATACATTTGGCTATATCCTATGACTCTTAAGTCCAATGTTCAAACAATTTTTCCTTAATTCTGAAATCTTGTGGAAAATAAGTTTAACACAAAAATAAAGAGTCTTTATTCTGATAATGGTGGAGAATATATTAGACTCAAATCTTACCTTTCCATTCATGGGATTAGTCATTACACAACGGCTCCCCACACTCCACAACAAAATAGTATGTCCGAAAGACGACATCTTCATCTTGTTGAGACCGGTTTTACTTTACTCACTGATGCTCACATGCCTCTCTCATATTGGTTGTTGCCCAGATGACTAACACAAGAGGGGGGGTGAATTGAGTTGTATTAGAAAAATAACAATTATAAATCAAATATATAATATAAAATATAAATAAAATATGAAATAATAATAAATATAAAGAATAAGGGTAAGAGAGAAGCAAACTTAGTATGTTAACGAGGTTCGGCCCTACTACCTACTTCCTCGCCTCAAGCTACCCCTTGAGGATTCCCAAATTCACTATTCAACCTCCTTCAGGTGGAGATAGAAACCTATTACACCTTTGAACAACACCGCTACAAAGGATCCGTGTAGAACACCCTCAACACTTGCAATCACCTTACACGTGGTAATTCAACTATTCCTCGTGTAGAATACTTTCTACACGCACAAGGGTTATACACACCATTTTTCTGATACAAGAGCTGATAGTGGGTAGGTTATCAGAAAACACTTCTCAATGAGTGAAATAAGAACAATACAGTGCAAACTATATCTCTCAAAATGAACAAAGATTAAGGCTCAATGCTTAGAGAAGAGAGAATGAAAGCTTTGAATGAATGTTGTATGCTCTTGGTGTTGTAAATGTGAAGCTCTCAAATGATCTATTTATAGGCATATGAGATTTCATATTCAAATTAAAAAAGATTCACATGTCAAAAACAATATCATTCACTTTTTCAAAAAATTCAAATAAAAGGTTCTTCTTTTTCAATTGTCAAAGACAACATCATTCATTTTTTTTTAAAAAATCAAACCTAATATTTTACTTTTGGCATATGACAAAAGGAGCACACTTTCCTTTTCAAAAAATTCAAACCTAATCTTTTACTTTTTGCATATGACAAAAAGAGCACACTTTCCTTTTCAAAAAATTCAAACCTAATCTTTTACTTTTTGTATATGACAAAAGGAGCACACTTTACTTTTCAAATTTTTCAAACAAATCCATCTACCTTTTGTATAAGTCTAAAAAAGTATCAATCATTTTTGAAAATATTCAAATAAAACATGCACATGTGAAAGATGACAATCAATCATCTTTAATATTTTCAAAATTCAACCCTTTAATCAAGGCATGCACATGTAAAAGATGATAATCAATCATCTTTAATATTTTCAAAGTTCAACTATTTAATCAAGGCATGCACATGTAAAAGATGACAATCAATCATCTTTCAAATTTTTCAAATTTAATTTTCAAAAATATTCATGCACATGTGGAAAATATATTTTAATGCTTTATGATAAAATATTAATTTTGAGCATTAATCCTAATTTCAAATTTTAAGAGATTTACAATATTACTCTATGATTTTAATGTGAACTTGTTTCCTTCTTGCTCATGCTTGGTTCTTTGATGTGCTTGACTCCATTGTGTGAATAACTTGAGCTTGAAACTCCTTTATTCTTTGAATTCATTTGTTATCATCAAAATCCATGTGTAGATTTATAATCACATGAAACTTGAAACCTTAGGTTCAACATTGGCCATATGCATTCCAAACGGCTGCCTATTTAATCAATCAGATGCCCACTTCGACATTGAACAATCAATCTCCATTTGAAAAATTGTTCAAACAAGTTCCAAATTACCTCAAGCTCAAACAATTCGGTTGCCTATGTTATCCACTAACTAGGCCTTATAATAAACACAAACTTGAGCCCAAGGCCCAACCGTGCACATTTGTGGGCTATTCCCTCTCCCAAAATGCGTACCTTTGTCTTGAGCCAAGCACACGCAAAATATTCCATTCTCGGCATATAATTTTTCACGAAGGGACTTTCCCTTTTAACACAGCAAAACCTATGTCTTCGGTGCCGACATCATCTTCCTCAGGGAAAGAAAATCCCTCGGTCACAATTCCATTGCTGTATGTTCCCTTGGCTCCAATTCAAACTCCCGAAGCTCCGGTCTTGGGTGCTAAAGTCCTGCCGTCACCTACACGTGGGTAATCCCCTGCACCGTCTCCTCTCTAGATAATCCTTCTTCTCCTCCTTTGATTTCGAGCCAAATTTCTCCATTGCAAGTGCATGAACCCGAGGGTCTTGAGACCAATGAAGTGTGAACCCATCACATGACTACCCGATCCATGAACAATATTTATAAACCAAAAAAATCATTTGTAGTCACTAAACATCCTCTTCCACCCTCCTTGGAACCCACGAATGTTAACGAAGCCCTCAATGATCCTAAATGGCGTGATGCCATGTCCTCTGAGCTGATAGCTTTAAGGAATCACAATACATGGCAACTAGTTCCAAGTAATTTGTGTCATATATTGTCACCCTTATTTCCTAATTCGTATTATTATTAGTATCTTACTCGATGATGTTTTCATTCTTTGTCTATGCATTTAATTTGTTGCTAATATTTGTTGAAACTGGTTTGAGAATGTACATTTTGAAAAGAAGTAACATGCACGCACAACAATATATATATAAACAACTTCTATTATTGACATTCATGAGCAGCGTAAAACAATAATTAGGAAATTTAAAAATAAAAAAAAAAAGTTCTAATGATAATGATAAAACCACAACAACAATCAAGTTGCATATATGTTCTCATCCTCATTTTCTGTTTAGGAATATGGCCATTAAACCGAACCATATATACATCATGTCATCCTAATATATGGTAAAAAATCAAAATATAAAAAGAATTAAATCTCTAGAACAAAAGTCGTAAGAAATCTCCTAATGATTTTAAATTGAAATGGTTACCAAGCATTAAGGAAAAAAAATCATAAAAAATAAATTTTAAATTAATTAATTTAACAAAATTAATTTAAAAAATACATGTATGCAGTTAATTAACTGCATACATGTATACCAAAATTGATTTGTTTGGTTTTAAAAGCATCCACTAATTAAAAACAAATGCTCTCATAACATTTATTTAGAATGTGTATTAATTTTCATTAAAATTAAAAAACTGAAAACAAGAAAGAAAAGATCATGTGGAATTTATGAAGATTTTAAACCCACCACAAATATCTCGACCAATTGAGCGACATTAATTTGCGTGGGTAACAACAACAATAACAACTAACACGTTTCCACATAGAGATTAAATTATGATCTTACATTATTCTAGCTAGAACGTACACTGTGTACATATTCATTGGACTAATAATTAGATGGAGAGGTGTACGTACGTAATTCAGTCCCTATAAATAAAGGGTTGTCATGATCATGTTTAATCAACAACGAGCAGCACAAGTATTACCTAAAGTAAAATATTTCGAGATCGAGTCTGAGTTGAATAAGAAAATTAAAGGAGCCATGGAAGGAACAATTGGTGCAACAAAAAGGATGCTGGTGGTGATGATGCTTTTACTTGCAATTATTGTTGTACAAGGACAAGAAGTTGTTTGCCCTCTAAAATGTAGTATCAAATGCATGCCGAGCATTAAATTTGGTCCTACAAAGTACGGATTTTGCTTAGGTATATGCTTGGCCGGATGCAAGCATTCTCCTCTGAATGAAGGTGACCTTGATTGTACTGAAAAGTGCGCTGAATCCAAGACCACCATCTATAAACCTGGTATGATATTCCACTTAATTTTTCTAATAATTTTACTCATCATCATCATCTCGATCTCTCTATTTCTATTTTATACTATTTGGTTGAAGAATATACATATATATTTGTTTCTTTGTGATAGATTCATATTTTGAGGAGGGAAGTTATATGGAATCCTGCTACAAAGGCTGCGCACTCAAACAAAATTAGTATTGTTGGACAATATGGATTTTAATGCTTTCTCCAGCTGTAATACCTTAATAATTAAACATATCAATCGGCATGACTAAATGGTATCTCATATACTTATCATTAAACATGATCGAATTATGGTATTTTAAGATTATCCAGATTTAACTTATGCATTGATCAAGAGTTAATGTCTTGGACTTATTATTTTATTAAAGAAGAGTGATTTTCTTTTTCTCTTTAATTTGTGTTGTACGTTCAAATTAAGAATAAAGGATAAGTGTATCCATTATTAAAGTCTTTATTTCCTAGCTAGCTCATTAATGAGCATTATATATTAATTTATGAGTAGTATTGTACTGATCAATCTATCTGAAATGAATGCTACATATAACATGGCAGTCGCCATGCACCCTCTTTGATTCTAATTCTTTGCTCCACTTTTCATTAGCGTCGTTGATTAAGAATATCCTTTGCCCGTAAATCTTATGACATGGACGAATCAAGTTGGCCGTGGTTTCAGTAAATAAACATGTTGAATAATCACCACTATATTATTTGTCTAATTCTGTGTAACATATATATACGCGCAATTATTATCTTGATGAGAAAATAGATGTGATATGTTAAATTTACTATATTATAAAAATAATTTTATAATTTAGTACTGTACCGCAATGAGTCATATTAGTTTGTGAGTTTTATTTTATAAGATTTCTCTGTGAACAAAAAATTTCTTATGAAATAGAAGATGTATCTTTCAAAATAATCACCCATTCTTGAGATAGAGACAAGAGGATAAAGCAAGACATGCTTTTTTAATCAAGAGAATGAGACTCCCATTTTATTAAGAGGAGTGAAACAACCACAAATTAAGGGATTACATAAAAATAATTTCACAAACTAACGTGATTTTATATAATCCGTTAGATTTGCTTTACAATAAAAGTAATTTTTCAATCTAACAAGTCACATAAAACTATATCAGTTTGTAAAATTATTTTTGTATAGTCATTTTATGGCTAGAATATTTCTCTTTTATTAATCAACCATCTCTTGACTTAGAGAAATATAAAGAGCAAAATCGCATGCTCTTTTCATTATCTAAAAATTGATCAACTTTTAAGTGGAAATAACTTTTCTTAAATCCGATATTCATAAGAGTCCGAAACCTCCCAATTTTCTCCTTTGGATAAATGGAACGGTCAAGGTTGATCACTCCTAATTCCTAAATTGGAAATCCGATCAACTCAATTTTAATGGATATTAGGATGTTCAGCGTTGACTTTGTTTTGAAATCGGGGGACCGGGCCGGATCAAGAAGCAGACAACATGGGCCAAACTCAACCCAGCCCACCTCTTGGTCAGACCTGCCTCCACCATGGTTGGCTACGCTGTTTATTGACAAACTAGGAGCGAAACGAAAGTGAAGCTCTCTGAATTTCATTCTTTCTAATTTCTTGTCCTCCAAAAGCGTAAAAAGAAACTACTAGTAATGTGCTCATATTCTCTGCTTTGGTTAGTAATTTACTTTCTAAATTTGCTTCTTTGCCTCTCTGCAACTTGCTTGGTGATTAACGGTTCTATTATTCATTTCTAGGGTTTTTTTAAATGGTTCAGATGCAACTGAGGCTATCTACCATGCAACTTCTGTTGCTTTTGATTGCTTGTTTTATGTTCCACATACAAGCTTTGGTAAATCGGGTAAAAGTAGTTTTGTGGTATTTATATTGAAGTAATTCACATTGTTATAAAAGCTTAGTCGATGCTTCTATTCTTTTATTTTTAGGGATTTAAATTTCCAACACCGAATGATTGTAATATTGTTGGCTGTAAATGGGTGTTTCAGATTAAAAGGCATGCAGATGGATCAGTTGATTGGTTCAAGGCTAGACTCGTGGCCAAAGGTTTTAATCAGAGACCATGACTGGATTACATAGAGACATTCAGCCCTATTGTGAAACCAATCACAATACGTACTGTACTAATCCTTGTTGTTATGCAAGGTTGGTCTATCAGGAAATTAGACGTCAATAATGCTTGTTGAACTCAAGGTTTCAAGTTTCATGTGATTATAAATCTACACATAGATTTTGATGATAACAAATGAATTCAAAGAATAAAGGAGTTTCAAGCTCAAATTGTTCACACAATAGAATCAAGAACATCAAAGAACCAAGCATAAGCAAGAAGGAAACAAGTTCATATTAAAATTATAGAGTAATGTTGTAAATCTCTTAAAATTCGAAATTAGGATTAATGCTCAAAATTAATATTTTATCATAAAACATTAAAATACATTTTCCACATGTGCATGAATATTTTTGAAAATTAAATTTGAAAATTTTGAAAGATGATTGATTGTCATCTTTTGCATGTGCATGCCTTGATTAAAGGGTTGAACTTTGAAAATATTAAAGATGATTGATTGTCATCTTTCACATGTGCATGTTTTATTTGAATATTTTCAAAAGTGATTGATGCTTTTTTAGACTTATACAAAAGGTAGATAATTTTGTTTGAAAAATTTGAAAAGTAAAGTGTGCTCATTTTGTCATATGCAAAAAGTAAAAGATTAGGTTTGAATTTTTTGAAAAGGAAAGTGTGCTCATTTTGTCATATGCCAAAAGTAAAAGATTAGGTTTGATTTTTTTGAAAAAGTGAATGATGTTGTCTTTGACAATTGAAAAAGAATAACCTTTTATTTGAATTTTTTGAAAAAGTGAATGATGTTGTCTTTGACATGTGAATCTTTTTAAATTTGAATATGAAGTCTCATATGCCTATAAATAGATCATTTGAGAGTTTCACATTTACAATATCCAGAGCATACAACATTCATTCAAAGCTTTCATTCTCTCTTCTCTAAGCATTGAGCCTTAATCCTTATTCATTTTGAGAGATATAGTTTGCGCTATATTGTTCTTATTTCACTCATTGAGGAGTGTTTTCTGATAACTTACCCACTATCAGTTTTTGTATCAGAAAAAGGGTGTGTATAACCCTTGTACGTGTAGAAAGTATTCTATATGGGGAATAGTTGAATCACCACTTGTAAGGTGATTGCAAGTGTAGAGGGTGTTTTACATGGATCCTTTGTAGCGGTGTTGTTCAAAGGTGTAATAGGTTTCTATCTCCACCTGAAAGAGGTTGAATAGTGAATTTGAGAATTTTCAAGGGGTAGCTTGAGGCGAGGACGTAGGCAGTGAGGCCGAACCTCGTTAACATACTGAATTTGCTTCTCTCTTACCCTTACTCTTTATATTTATTATTATTTCATATTTTGTTTATATTTTATATTATATATTTGATTTATAATTGTTATTTTTTTTAATACAACTCAATTCACACCCCTCTTGTGTTAGTCATCTGGGCAACAATTGGTATCAGAGCTAAGAGCTCTATTATAAGATTAACTATCTTTTGAGTTAAGATCTTATGGCTAACATTGCAGTTTCATTTGGTGAATGTCAATCTAGCAGTCGGCCTCCACTCTTTTGTGGAGATAATTACTCATTCTGAAAAATTAGAATGAGAATATTTCTTCAAGCTCAAGGTAGAGAAATCTAGAAATGTATTGTAAATGGACCTTATATTCCAACAAAAGTGGTTGATGGAGTAAAGGTCAAAAAGGAAGAAGAAGAGTTTGATCGTGAAGACGATAGACTTTATACTTTAAATTTAACTGCTATGAATTTATTATATAATGCTCTTAATGGAAATGAGTTTAATAGAATAATGAATTGCGCTACGGCAAAGGAAATTTGGGATAACTTGGAAGTAACTTATGAAGGAATTTCGCAAGTCAAGAAATCAAAAATTTATATTCTTACTCATGAATATGAAATGTTTAAAATGAATGATGATGAATCAATTTCTAGTATGCACACTCGTTTTACTAACATCATAAACAGCTTGACAGCTCTTGGCAAAATTTATTCCAAGGTAGAGATAGTAAGAAAAATTCTCAACTCTTTACCAAAACGTTGGGAATCAAAAGTTACAGCGATTCTTGAAGCTAGAGACCTCAAGAAACTCGAAGTCAATGAACTCATCGGATCACTTATCACCCATGAGTACACATTGAAAAGAGGAGAAGAAGAAGGAAAGCCAAAGAAGAGCTTAGCACTTAAAGCTATTCCTCATGAAAGTGAAAGTGATGAAGATGAGGAAAATGAAGATAAAGATGAAGAAGTTGCGATGATAACAAGAAGAATTTAGAGGTTCTTGAAGAAAAATAGAACTCCTCCGAGGAAATCCTTAAAAAAGTTTTCCAAGAAAGATTCAGGTAAAAATGATACTTTAATTTGTTATAAATGCAATAAACCTGGTCATATCAAGCCAGATTGTCCTCTGCTAAAGAAAGATCGAAACAAGGGCAAGAAAGCAATGAAAGCTACATGAGATGATGATTCAAGTAGCTCGGATAGTGAAGCAAGCAATGAAGAATCAGCAAATCTTTGTCTTATGGCTAAAGATGACATTGATGTAACAAATCTTGATAATATTGAAGATCCTTCATATGAAGAATTGCAAAATGTTTTAGAAGAGGTATATGAGGAATTTGAAAAATTGGGTATCAAGTATACTGCTTTGAAAAAGAAAAATTCTTCTTTAACAAACGAAATTGAAATTTTAAGAAAAGAAAGTATCATTTTGAAAGATAAAAATCTTGAATTGAATAAGAAGAAAACCGATTTAGAAAATATTGTTGAAAACTTTACGAATGGAAAAAGAAATTTTGAAAAATTTCTTGGTAGTCAAAGATGTGTTTTTGACAAGGCAGGTTTGGGATATATGCCAAAACAAAAATACAAACCTTATAAAAATTTCTTTGATAATCATTCTACATCAAAGACTAATATTCAAAATTCTTTTCATAAAAATAATTTTGTCAAAAAAGGATATTATTATAATCATTCAAGTTTTTCTTATATGTCACATGCTATTTGCAATTTTTGTAATAGAAATGGTCATAATTATCATACTTGTCCTATTAGAAGAAATCATACAATGACTATTAGGGCCATATGGGTACCTAAAAATCTTGTTTCTTCTAATACTAATAAATAAAGGACCCAAAGAACTTGGGTACCAAGAAAAATCATTTTAATTGTTTTTATAGGTATGCATGAAGTCTTCCACAAGTAAAAACAAATGGTTTTTAGATAGTGGATGTTCAAGACATATGACGGGAGACAAGACTAAGTTCTTTGATCTTAGATCTAAAGAAGAAGGACACGTGACATTTGGAGACAACTCGAAATGGAAGATTGTGGGAATAGGTAAAATTGGTAATGAATCTTCTCTCATAATTGAAGATGTTCTACTTGTTGAAGGTCTAAAACATAATCTTTTGAGCATAAGTCAATTATGTGATAAAGGATTTACAGTTACTTTCAAAATTGATATGTGCATTATTTTGAATGATCATGATTGTAATATTTGTTTTATTGCTTTTAGAAACAATAATATTTATATAATTGATTTTGAAGAAATTACCTCACAAGATGCTATTTGCTTTTCAGTTCAAAATGAAACTAGTTGGTTATGACATAGAAGATTAGGTCATGCCAACATAGAACTTATTTCCAAACTTTCAAAAAATGATCTTGTGAGAGGTTTACCAAAAATAAATTTTTCTTAAAGACAAAATTTGTGATGCATGTCAATTTGGTAAACAAACAAAAACTTCTTTTAAAACTAAGAAACATATTTCCACTACTAGACCATTGCAACTGATACACATGGATCTTTTTGGACCAAATAAAGTTGCAAGTCTTGGAGGAAAATATTATGCTTTTGTTATTGTTGATGATTTCTCTAGATATACTTGGGTCATCTTTCTTGCTCATAAAGATGAGGCACATAATGCCTTTACCAAGTTATGCAAAAGAATTCAAAATGAAAAAGGTTATACTATTTCAAGTATCCGAAATGATAGAGGAAAAGAGTTTGTTAATAAAAATATTGAAACTTTTTGTGATGAAAATGGTTTTGTGCATAATTTTTCTGCTCCTCGAACTCTTCAAGAAAATGGGGTAGTAGAGAGGAAAAATAGATCTCTTCAAGAGATGGCAAGAACAATGCTCAATGAGAACAACTTGCCTAGTTATTTTTGGGCCGAAGTGGTAAGTACTGCATGTTATGTTATAAATAGAGTTATGCTAAGGTCTAAGTTAAATAAAACCCCCTATGAGCTTTGGAATGAGAAAAAGCCCAATATTGGTTACTTTCATGTATTTGGATGCAAATATTTTATTTTGAATGACAGGGATAATTTAGGCAAGTTTGATGCAAAATCTGATGAAGGTATCTTTCTCGGGTATTCTACTAATAGTAAAGCTTATAGAGTATTCAATAAAAAGATTTTGACTGTACAAGAATCTATGCATGTAGTATTTGATGAATCTAATTCTCCACTCTTCAAGAAATCTATTGATGAAGAAACAGGAGGTATAAATAACACGGAAAGTCTCAATCTCAACAAAGAGAAAACAATAGAGGAAGTTCAACATGGAGCCATTAGGAAAGGTCATCAAAATTTAATACAAGATGCAACCAACAGTGAAAATTTATGAAAGATCATCCAGTGGAACAAATTTTGGGAGAACCTTCACAAGGTGTAAGTACTCGATCATCTCTTAGAAATATTTGCAATCATACTGCTTTTCTATCTCAAATTGAACCCAAAAATATTGATGATGCACTTCTTGATGAATCTTGGATTCTAGCTATGCAAGAAGAGTTGAATCAATTTGAAAGAAATGATGTTTGGACACTTGTTCCTAGACCTAAAAATCATATTATTATTGGAACAAAATGGGTTTTTAGAAATAAGAAAGATGAGTCCGGAGTCATAACTAGAAATAAAGCTCGACTTGTAGCACAAGGTTTTAATCAAGAAGAAGGAATCGATTATGATGAGACATATGCCCCAGTCGCAAGATTAGAAACTATTCGAATGCTACTTGCATATGCTTGTTATAAAGATTTCAAACTTTTTCAAATGGATGTTAAAAGTGCTTTCTTAAATGGTTTTATAAATGAAGAGGTATATGTTGAGCAACCTCCAGGTTTTGAAAATCATATTTCCCTAAATCATGTTTTCAAACTCACAAAAGCACTATATGGACTTAAACAAGCTCCTAAAGTTTGGTACGAGAGACTCAGTGGTTTCTTGATTGAAAAAAGTTTTTCAAGAGGAAAAATCGACACAACTCTTTTCATTAAATATGAAAATGATGATATTTTTTTGATTCAGATTTATGTTGATAATATAATTTTCGGTGCTACTAATGAAAATATGTGTCAAGTTTTTGCTAAGACTATGCAGGAAGAATTTGAGATGAGCATGATGGGAGAACTTACATTCTTTCTCGGATTGTAAATTAAGCAAGCAAAAAGTGGGACATTCATCAATCAATCAAAATATATTAATGAATTACTGAAGAAGTTTGGGATGGAAAATGCTAAGGAAATTGGAACACCAATGAGCTCATCAACTAAACTTGATAAAGATGAATCCGGTAAGCCAGTTGACTCAAAAATATATCGAGGTATGATTGGTAACTTATTATATTTAACAGCTAGTAGACCAGATATTATGTTTAGTGTGTACTTATGTGCACGCTTTCAATCATCTCCAAAAGAATCACATTTAATTGTAGTTAAGCGCATTCTTAGATATCTTAGTGGTACAATTAACTTAGGATTATGGTACCCTAAGCATACATCTTTCGATCTAATCAGCTACACAAATGCAGATTATGCTGGCTGTAAAATAGATCGAAAAAGCACTAGTGGAGCATGTCATTTCTTAGGTCATGCATTAGTTTTCTGGTTTAGTAAAAAATAAAATTCTGTTGCACTATCTACTGCTGAGGCAGAATATGTTGATGCGGGTAGTTGTTGTGCTCAAGTTCTCTACATGAAACAACAACTTGAAGATTTTAAACTCAATCACATTCCAATCAAATGTGATAATACAAGTGTTATAAATCTTTCAAAGAATCCAATACAATATTCTAGAACTAAGCATATTGAAATAAGATATCATTTTCTTCGAGATCATGTGCAGAAAGGCGATAGTACTAGAATTCACAAACACACACGATCAGTTAGCAGATATTTTCACAGAGCCTTTACCAGAAGATAGATTATGTATGATCAGAAGAGAAATAAGTATGATGCATGTTATGAATATCTCTTAAAAGATAGACGAGAATCAATAAAAATAGAGATAGATTTTTTAAATACTTTTACATAAACTTGAGATTTTTAGCCTCATGTTTGAGACGCTCATTCTCTTCATACAATATCATGTCATTCTTATCCATGGGAACCGGCAAGCGGAATGAAGAATCTAATAAAGATTTCAACTGTTTATTCTTCTGCCGAATGATTCATTCCCTTGTGTGAGACTCTTGAACAATTCGTTGAAGTACAACAATTTGTTCTTTGAACTTTTCAAATTCGTGATTTTTGGCTTGTAGCCGCTGAGAAAAAGCAACAATAGAAGAAGAGTAGCGAGTCCCAAGACTCACCAAGTCATAAATAGCATCAGAATCTGACTTATTAGTCAGATTATTATTTTCTTGTTACAACATGGCACCAATGGCAGCTGCAGAAAGGACAGGAGGTTGAGATGCAGAATGTCTCATGGATGGATCTAGAGAAATGTTAGAAGAATGAGCCATTGAGAAAAGAATAGAAGGCTTAAAACGAGAATGTTGAAGGAATGCAGATGAGTTATAGAGATGAGAAGAAAACTTGATGTGGATTAGATGAACTTCAGGACTGATTTTATAGAGATAGCATAAAGAATAAGACAAACTATTGTCTCTTCAAATCTTATTTAGTCAAAAGAAATACAAGATATGCTGGTCACACATTGTCAAAAGTTTTCTTACTAACCCAGCGAGATTAACAGTAGATTGTCCCTATTTTTCTAGTAAACGATGAACCTCTGTTGTTATCTGCCGATGTTGACCTTGTATCTGAACCCTTTCTCGTTCCAGCTCCTCTATTCGTGGTTGCAGATCATGAGCATACCAATTTGTAAATTTTTTCAACTCTTGGTTTTCTTACTTTAGCCTTTTATTCTCACTATCCTTATTAGCAAGCTTCTGTCGTAACTCAGATATTTGCATGTTAAGATGATCAATCTCACTCACCCTCGCCATTAACCTTCGAGACATGATCGTAACAGAGGCAGCATATTGACTACTGAGCATTCTTGATTCTGCAATAATCTCAGAATCAGCCTTACTAGAAAAATGGTTCACTGCTCCTATCATGGTATTGACGGCCTCAGGAGAGAAGATTGATGATTGATGCGTCAAGGGTTCCTGATTCAACTCTGGAACATTAGTGGAAGAGAATTGCTCAGCCATTCTATCGTTGTGGTAAAACAGAACTCAGGTCAAGAAGCAATTATTTTTTTTGGCATCCGATAGATGAAAATGATCATTTTTTTATATCAACTCAGAGCCTTCAATCACGTTTGTCAACAACATCAGGCGATCGTTTAAATCTCTAGCCGCACTAAATTCATAGAGTTAGGCCTCGAGACTTTGCAACATTTGTCGGGTCACGGACGGCTCCTTTTTCAACTATCTACAGTGACTATTAAACACATCGTTTTCTTCAGTCCATTTACTTGTTGCCGATCCTTTTTAATGATGCCAAAAGGGGGAGAAGTTTTAGACTAGAACATTAACATTGTTTAAATTGCTAAACTTGTTATATATACTTGGAATTATATTTATACTTTTGCTTGAAAAACTAACGCACATTTTCAGGGGGAGCTTAAGTATTAATACAAGTTTCAAGTTCTATCAAGTATTTGTCATCATCAAAAAGGGGGAGATTGTTGAACCCAAGGTTTCAAGTTTCATGTGATTATAAATCTACACATGGATTTTGATGATAACAAATGAATTCAAAGAATAAAGGAGTTTCAAACTCAAGTTGTTCACACAATGGAATCAAGAACATCAAAGAACCAAGCATGAGCAAGAAGGAAACAAGTTCACATTAAAATTATAGAGTAATGTTGTAAATCTCTTAAAATTCGAAATTAGGATTAATGTTCAAAATTAATATTTTATCATAAAGCATTAAAATATATTTTCCACATGTGCATGAATATTTTTGAAAATTAAATTTGAAAATTTTGAAAGATGATTGATTGTCATCTTTTGCATGTGCATGCCTTGATTAAAGGGTTGAACTTTGAAAATATTAAAGATGATTGATTGTCATCTTTCACATGTGCATGTTTTATTTGAATATTTTCAAAAATGATTGATGCTTTTTTAGACTTATACAAAAGGTAGATGATTTTGTTTGAAAATTTGAAAAGTAAAGTATGCTCATTTTGTCATATGCAAAAAGTAAAAGATTAGGTTTGAATTTTTTGAAAAGGAAAGTGTGCTCATTTTGTCATATGCAAAAAGTAAAAGATTAGGTTTGATTTTTTTGAAAAAGTGAATGATGTTGTCTTTGACAATTGAAAAAGAATAACCTTTTATTTGAATTTTTTGAAAAAGTGAATGATGTTGTCTTTGACATGTGAATCTTTTTAAATTTGAATATGAAGTCTCATATGCCTATAAATAGATCATTTGAGAGCTTCACATTTACAACATCCAGAGCATACAACATTCATTCAAAACTTTCATTCTCTCTTCTCTAAGCATTGAGCCTTAATCCTTATTCATTTTGAGAGATATAGTTTGCGCTGTATTGTTTTTATTTCACTTATTGAGGAGTGTTTTCTGATAACCTACCCACTATCAGTTTTTGTATCAGAAAAAGGGTGTGTATAACCCTTGTACGTGTAGAAAGTATTCTATACGGGGAATAGTTGAATCACCACTTGTAAGGTGATTGCAAGTGTAGAGGGTGTTTTACATGGATCCTTTGTAGCGGTGTTGTTCAAAGGTGTAATAGGTTTCTATCTCCACCTGAAGGAGGTTGAATAGTGAATTTGGGAATCCTCAAGGGGTAGCTTGAGGCGAGGACGTAGGCAGTGGGGCCGAACCTCGTTAACATACTGAGTTTGCTTCTCTCTTATCCTTACTCTTTATATTTATTGTTATTTCATATTTTGTTTATATTTTATATTATATATTTGATTTATAATTGTTATTTTTTTTAATACAACTCAATTCACCCCCTCTTGTGTTAGTCATCTGGGCAACAATGTGTTTCTTCATGGACACCTCGTTGAAAAGGTCTATATGAAGCAACCACCTGGTTCAAGAATCCAGAAAACCAAATCATGTTTGCTGTCTTACCAAGGAAATATATGGACTCAAGCAAGCACCTCATGTTTGGTACTCTGCTCTCAAACAGGCATTGTTAGAATTTGGTTTTAAAAATGCTAAATCCAATTCTCCTCTATTTGTGTTCCATGATGGTGCTCTACTTGCTTATTGCTTAGTCTATGTCGATGATTTGTTTCTCGCGAGAAATAATTCAACATTTGTTGCAAGCATTATTGATAAACTTGGGAATCAGTTCTCCATCAAAGACTTGGGATCCTTACATTTCTTCCTTGGTGTTGAGGTCATTCCCACAAAAGATGGTCTGTTTCTATCTTAGCATAAGTACATCCGAGATCTACTTGCTAAAACAAGTATGGATGGAGCTAAAAATGTTACAACTCCTCTCTCTCTACCTCAATTCCTCTCAAGCTGTCAGATGGTTCATCTTTAGTTGATTCAACCGAATATCGTAGAGTGATTGGAGCTTGCAATATCTGTCTTTAACTCGCCCTGATATAAGCTTTGCAGTAAATAAACTGTCATGGTTTATGCACTGCCCTACACAAGCTCACTGGACAGCAACTAAAAGGCTGCTGCATTACTTGAATAACACTGTTTTTCATGGGATCAATATAAAAAAAAACTTCAAGTCCAGCTCTCACATGTTTCTCGGATGCTAATTGGGCTGGTAGTTTGGATGACAGAAAATCAACTTCAGCCTATCTCTTCTTACTTGGTAACACACCCATTTCATGGAGCTCCAAAGAGCAACATGCTATTGCTCGGTCCTCAACGAAGGCTAAGCATAGGGCCTTAGCAATGGCTGCAGTAGAGTCTATGTGGCTGCTATCTCTTTTTCAAGAAATGAAGTTTACCTTACCACGGCAACCTATACTCTTGTGTGATAATTTAGGCGCCACACAGCTCAGTTTTAATCCTATCCAGCATTAACGGATGAAGCACATCCAGTCATTTTGTGAGAGATTTGGTTCAGAAGAAGATTCTCAATGTTCAGCATGTTCGTACTAATGACTAGCTTGTAGATTTGCTTACCAAGCCACTTTGCAGACAGCGGACAGATTATCTAAAATACAAGATCGGCCTATCTGATGGTACTCCGTTCTTGCGGGGGCGTATTAAAGAAACTGAAGAATTCAAACAAATGAGAACTCAAGCCCAGCTGCCACAATAAACACAGCCAGATTTGGTGCCTTTCGTGATTCTAGGATCAGTTTTTTATTCTGTGTATATTGCTATTTATTGTATTATAAACTTTCATTTCAATTACATATCTTGTATGCCTAAAATTAGGCCTCTCAGATTGTATATATATGTAGAGCATGAATAGAATAAATGTGAAATCAAAATCATAATAATGTCAACTCTCTATAAGGTAATCTTAAATATTTTGTGAATAGTAATGAAAAAATAATAATAAAATATTAAATAATAATAAAAAGTAATAAAAAAATGTAAAAAATAATGATAAAATAATAAATAATAGTAGAGTCTTTCTAACAAATAAGATACAAAATCTTTTTCTTTTTCAAATAAACAAGGTTAGTGTGGAGTCGTAATTTACAGATCACTACCGATTGAGTAGCTTGATTTTTTACAATAAGAAATTAATCTTATAGAATGCATGCACGCTTTGTGATTTAGAACTGGTATCAGATCGAGATCTCTCAAAGTCATCATGTACCATCTATAATATAAGGAAAATGATCCATCCATCTCGATAAAATGAATTGTTAAGGAAGTGTTTTTAAATGAATTTGTAATTTTTTTAAATGTTTAAATTGATTTAAAAAATACTTGAAAACAAAATAAGAAAAAAATATGCAAAATGCTCTTGTCGGTAGAACTCTCGAGACCACCTCTCAGTGGCTCTAGCAGTATCCATAATATAATAATTCAAAATGAGAAAGCAGTAGACATTGTATAAAATGAGCCATAAATATTTCCTTTAAGCATATAGTATTAGTGAGAAACTCACACACAATAATAAATACTTAAATAACCTAATTTATGTATCCATCTCGTTTTTATTCTAAATTTTAGTATTCGAATAATAATTCAAAACCCTTCATCACCTAGACTTGGGTTCAATTAAATCTTACAACATGACACAACCAAACGGTTAATCCAAGAGGATTTTGATTTAAGTGGTAAACATGTTGGTGTTAGTAGTTAAACTTATGCTTCCTTAATATTTAAGATTCAAATCATTGGGTTCAAATGATTTATTGGAGCCATTGTACAGAAATGTTTTCTCAAATTATTCAAGGAGTACTTGTAAGAACTCATTGTCGAATGCTATGCAACTCAAAATTAGTTAAGGCTACATTTGAATGTTGAGGTGATTTTAAATGATCTGAATTGATATGTAAATAATAATATTTTATATATTCCATTGAGATGTGTTTGAATATAAATAGATTGAGATATGTAATTGAATGTGTACGAAGTAGTTTGAGATGAATTTAAACTTTTTTTGGAAAGTTGAAAAAATAATAGACCCCATCAATGATTAGTTTGAGATGTATTGAGATGATCTTGACATCCAAATATAACCTAAGTCTTTTGTTCCAGACACCAAATGCTAATAAAAAAAAAATGACGCATCCAAATAGACTAACTAGTTTGTTATCATCCATGAAGAATGTCAAAATCCATGTCTCGATTTTCACAATTTCACCTATTTTCCAAAGAGCAACTTATACTTTGAACTTCATATCATTCCTATATTATCAAAGTTGTTGTTTATTCTCTAACTTAAATATAAGTTAAAAATATTTTCCATTAAGATTGGTCGTTTAAATATATATATATATATATATATATATTTCTATATTAATTATAAGAGTAATATTACATACAGTTGTGAAGTGCATAAGTACCGTGCAGTCACTTTGAAAAAAAGTGGAGTTCATTATTGAAAAATTAATTTCTTTTCAAGTAAGTCCTTATTAATTTATTTACTTCTTTCAAAATAATTGCATGATATTTACACATTCACGACTGCAACTATTTTTCCTCTAATTTATAATATCTAAACATGAAATGAGAAAGTCGTAATTTATTTTTCAAACCAGGGGTTGAAACAACAATTTGAATCTTGATGCAAACATTAACTTAGAAGGATAAAAGACGAAATTTTTAATATGAAACCAAAACATAAGTAATTAAATAATTGGTTTGCTAGGCAAACAGAATATTATAATTTCCCAAAAATAAAAAGGAAACGAAGAACTTAGAGCATGTTTCTTTTTTTTTTTTTTTGAAAAGGAAACCATTTCATTTCATAGAGGAGGCTCATTACGAGCAATACAGATTAAGTCGTCCAAAATGACTCTTTTGATTACAGCAGGGCCATCTTCCAGCCAAACTACTTCACTAGCCACATTAACAGCTAGTTTTGTAGCAGTGTGTGCACCTACATTAGCACTTCTGTGAACAAAAACTAAGACCCACTCTGGATTAGCTGCCATGATATGTTGCAGGTCCTCTATCACCTGTCCTAACCAAGAGCTGTCCTCTTCATTTGAATTCACGGCATCTACAACGTTTTTGGCATCCCCTTCAAAGCATACTTGTGACAGACCAAGCTCAAGACCTAACACCATTGCTCTTTGAAGGGCATAGCACTCAGCTTGGAAAGCTGATTGGATGTTCTCTCTAGGTGCAACCAGACATCCCAACAATTCTCCTTCTGAATCCCTTACTACTACTCCCAACCCCATGCTTCCTTTGTCTTGATCAAAAGTTGCATCGAAGTTAACTTTGAAGAAAGGCCAATCTAGGGGTTTCCAAGTCTGCCTCACACCATCCGCTTGTCTTATTTCTGTTCTGTCCTTTCCTCCTGACTGTGCTTACTTATACATTGCTTGTTCAAACAAAGCCTTAGCAACAATCAAGCTAGGAGAATGAAAGGTTTCCTGAAAAACCAATCCATTCCTTCTTGTCCATAGCTGGTAAAAAATTACTGCTGCCAGTTCCAAATCTTCTTGGTTCAGCCTCACTACCATTTCTTCCCACAACAACTGGAAGTCATTAAAGCTCCTTTTCCACTTACTAAAAAGAGTGAAGCCTCCCCACACATTGGTTGCTGCAGGACACTCCCAGACCATATGTACTTCAGTTTCAGGTTCCCTCAGACAGATTGGACACAAATTGCTTTCCACTATGTTTTTTCTAAAAAGTTTATCTCTAGTTGGAAGAATTCTGCTAATACATTTCCATATCAGCATCTTTACCTTACCTGGAACCTTGAGGCCCCACATTTTCCTCCACATACCACTGATTGACCCACATGAGGACGTATCCCCTGAGTTTCTTCTCTGCATTGTAGTTTCTAGGAAGTAGGCACTCTTGACTGAGAATGTTCCTCTTGCTGAAGCTGCCCAAATCCTCTTGTCACTTGCTCCTCTACTGCTCAGAGAAATGGATAGGATCATTTCTGCTTCATCTTCCCCGAAAACTGTCTCCACCACTTCTTTTCTCCATGATTTAGTATCCACATCTATCAGAATTTCCACCTTTGCTTCACTGTCAAGAGTATTCATAGGAGACTGAACTTGAAAGGATACAGGTCGAGGTAACCACTTATCTTTCCAAATGTTGATGCTCTTGCCATTTCCCACCCTCCATACCATGCCCTCTTTAACCAACTTCAAGCTCGACCATAGACTTCTCCACACAAAAGATGGAGACCCTTTTAGCTTTGCATCCAATAGGTCACACTCTTGAAAATACTTTTGCTTGAAAACCCGAGCAACCAACAGATCTGGTTCCTTTATAAACCTCCACAGCTGCTTTGCTAGTAGTGCTTTGTTGAAGGAACTGAGGTCTTTATAGCCTAATCCCCCTTGGTTTTTCACTGAGCTCAAAAAGCACCAGCTCTTCCAATGTATGCCTCTCCCTTCTCTTTTATGGCTCCACCAAAATCTTGCCAACATAGCTTTAATCTCCTTTAGTAGCATAACTGGTAGCTTAAAAACACTCATAGCATATGCAGGAATTGCCTGTAATACACTTTTAATCAATACTTCCTTACCTGCGGATGAAAGAAATTTTGTTTTCCAGCTATTTATTTTCTTCCATATCTTCTCTTTCAAGCTCCTAAAGGAGTTATACTTAGACCTTCCAACCACTGTAGGGAGTCCTAAATATCTGTTATAATCATTACAACTTGAACCATTGATCTGTTGTAGGATGAACTCTCTTGTTTCTCTTCTTGTGTTGGAGCTAAAAAATACACTGGTCTTTT
The DNA here is from genome assembly GCF_018687715.1 of Carya illinoinensis. Classification (NCBI taxonomy): domain Eukaryota; kingdom Viridiplantae; phylum Streptophyta; class Magnoliopsida; order Fagales; family Juglandaceae; genus Carya; species Carya illinoinensis. Next base: position 22,660,561 of record NC_056767.1, read on the forward strand.
CTTTGTTTAGTGTTTGACCTGAAGCTTGCTCATATAAATCCAAGAGTCCCTGAATTCTATACCACTCCACTAACTTTGCTCTGCAGAAAATAACACAATCATCTGCAAAGAGAAGGTGATTGATTCTTATTCCTCCCCTCATTACATCAACTCCTTTAATCATGCCTCTCGATTCAGCTAGCTGTAGTAAATTACTGAGACCTTCAACACATAATAAGAATAAGTAGGGTGACAAGGGATCACCTTGCCTTAGTCTTCTTGTGGGAATGATTGTCTCTCCTGGCTGTCCATTGATGATAACTGAATATGATACTGATCTGACACATGTCATCAACAAATTCGACCATTTCTGCCCAAAACCCAATTTTAGTAACACAGCCTCTAAGAAATCCCACTCAACCCTGTCATAGGCTTTCGACATATCTAACTTGATTGCCATGACTCCCTCTTTACCCTTTTTCCTTTGTTGCATTGAATGAAGGACCTCGAAAGCTACCATTATGTTATCAGTTATCATCCTCTTGGGAATAAAAGCACTTTGATTCCTTGATATCACCTTGTCCAGCATGCCTTTCATTCTATTGGCCATAACCTTCGAGATCAGCTTGTAAAACACATTACACAAAGATATAGGTCTAAATTCATGTACTGAGGTGGGGGAGTTAACCTTAGGAATTAAAGCAAGATGAGTGTGGTTTAACTCCCTTGGTAAAGAACCTGAGTTTAGGAAATTCAGCACTGCTTGAGATACCTCCTTCCCAACTAGTCCCCAGTGTTCTTGGAAAAACCCTGCACTAAACCCATCAGGCCCTGGTGACTTGAAAGGAGACATTTGTTTGAGTGCCAGCTCCACTTCCTTGTCTGTAAATACCCTTTCCAGCCTTAGACTCATCTCGGCTGTTAGTCTTGATTCCAGACCCTGCAGGCTTTGCTCTATACTTGCTGAACTGGGATTTGTCGACTTGTATATTGCTTTGAAGTGGTTCTTAAAACTTGCAGGTACCTCTTTCTTCTCTCTCACTTCTATTCCTTCCATATCAATGATTTTGGTGATATTATTCTTTTGCCTTCTCTGATTTACGCAGGCATGATAGTATTTTGTATTTCTGTCCCCACCAATCAGCCAGTGTCTCTTTGCCCTTTGTCTCCACCCTATGGCTTCTTGTTCCAATAGAAAGTTCAGGTCTAACTGCAGGTTTTTTTGTCTCTTTATGGTGCTTGGTTCTTCTCGGCTTTGAAGCTCACCTAGCAGCTGTGTCTTTTCTCTTATAGCTCTATTTCTGTCTCTAGCCATGCCTCTACTCCACTTTTGAAAACCCCTTCTAGTTCTTTCAAGCTTATATAAGACCTTCTCTAAACCAGATACCCCTCTATGACTCCCCTGCCATGCTTCAGAAACTACCTCTCTACAGCCCCTCTCATTTATCCAGTTGGCTTCATACTTGAAAGAAGAGTGAAATCTGTATTCTGAGCACCTCTCAAAACTACAGGAGAGTAGTATTGGGCTGTGATCAGAACAAATAGCTGGAAGGGTTTCCACTGAAACCTCTGTATAAGCTCCTTTCCACCTCAGGTTTGCTAAAGCTCTGTCTAGTCTTTCCTTTGTGAAAGACTCATCTTCATGCCGGTTGCACCATGTGAATTTGTTTGTTTTCCATCCCAGATCAATCAAATTCCCTTCTTCTATCAGCTCCCTGAACATTCTCATGAGGTTTTCACTCCTGCCTCTTCCCCCCTCTTTCTCATCATTTAACAAGATCTCATTAAAATCCCCTATCACCCCCCAACCCCCTTCACTAGGCTTGAAAGATGACAGTAAATCCTAGGTCTGTTTTCTCAAGTTTGCATTCGGGTGTCCATAAAACAAGTTAGTAACCACTTGAAGTTACACTGAGTATCATTTACTAAAACATTGAAATGGTGTCTTGAGAAATTAACTAGCTCTACCTGGTCCTTTTGTTTCCACAGTAGGATAAGGCCTCCACTTCTACCAACCGCCTCACTAACACAACAGCCCTCAAACTTTAAGGTCTTTGCAATCCCATCTGCTCTACCGTATGGGAGTTTGGTTTCCATAAGGAAAACCACATCAGGCATCTTCTCCTTCACTATCATGCGAAGGGTCTGAACTGTTCGGAGGTTCCCAAGCCCCCGACAGTTCCAACTTAGGATCCTCATATCTTCTGGTGGGGCTGCCTAGCAGCCTCCACCTTGTCCAAAAGATCATTGTTTAGCTCCAAAGAACCCGAAACACCAAGCCTTTTTTGTTTTTTCTGAGAACCAAGGTTAGTAGTGCTTACCTCTAGCCCCCGTTTTGCCCCTTTTGACCTGGTGGAGATAGAGGAGGATATTGAGCAATTCTGCACCCTGGCCTGACGTTTCCAGCTACGGTGTTCTTGCTGCTGAGCCGTGCTTTGTTCTTGATTCAATACTGTTTCAACCACTGCTTCTTCCAGGTTAGTAACTGAAAGGGAATTGGGCCCTTCCTGGTCTAAAAGCCGGTCCAGTACACAACAGAGCCCAGCCTTTTCACCTAGCCCAATGTTAACTTCCATTTCACTCCCCTTTTCCCGCCTAGAACTATCACTCCCTACCTTATATAGTTCCTTCTCTTTTTCCCGCCTGAACATGTCTAGCCCAGCCGTACACTGCTCCTTTTCTTTCAAGCAACTTTGAAGGTCAGCTTCCATCACGTCCCCCCCTTCCTCTAGGTCTGTCCCCCTCTATCTCTGACGGCTAGTGTCTGCCATGTCACCCTTCATAGTTTCCATAGGTTTTTGTGTGTGAGACAAGCCCGAAGGGGTCTCCCGTCCTCCATCCAACCCCTCCGCCAGCCTCTCTTCTCGGGCACTATCTTCTGGTATTACTGCCCTCCCCTCTTCACTGTAATTCTGTTTCTCCCTTGCTCCCGTATCGCTTGGGTAACACGCCTGGCCAAACCATCGTCTAGGGGCCATCTCAGCCCGAAGCCATGGGCCAAACTGTGGCTTTCCATCGGGGTCCTCCTCTCTCTATTTTTCTTTGCTCGCTTGGCACCCTTGATCATTATGAAGGAGCCAGCCACACTGAAAATAGATTTTTGGTAAAGATTCGTATCGAAATAGAACCCAATGTTTAGAATTCTGGACGCTTATGAATCTGCCCCTGGCAGTCTGTTTCCTGAGTTTTATCTCCACCTTAACCCTTAACCATCTCCCCCATCCAATACCATCCTCTTGCGTATCTACTTCTACCACCTTGCCCACTGTCTTCCCTATTTTGTTACCCCATTCCTCCGACATACAGCTCAAGGGTAAGTTATGGATTTGCATCCAAAATACTTCACTGTCGAAAACTATCTTTCCCGGTTTCATTCTTCCATCATAAAGCATGAGGAGAAACATAGCGTTATCAAAAAACCAAGGTTTTCCTTCCAATACTCTATGTAGATCCGCATGTGTTCCAAAAGTAATAACATAGGTATTTTTTTCAACTTCTTGGAAAGAAGCCTTCTTACTGATCCTCCATATCCTTGCCATGGTATTGCTTATCAGGTCTTTCCCTATCACCCTATCCGAGCATACTCTCCCAATCAGACTTAATTCACCTTTCCGTCGTATATCTTCGTTCCCACTGCCCTCCATCTCTACCACCTCTTCCTCCTCTTCTGTTAGTTTCAAGTTTTTCCATAGCTCCTCCAGATCTTTAGCACTGTGATTCTCTCCTGCGTACATAACTAAATTGTATAATGACTTCACTCGAAAGGGACTAAACTATAGTACTGAACTTGAGATAAACTGAGAACACTAGACAACACCACCTCTGGTTTTGCTCGAGAGCTAACCCGAGAGGTGACTCTAGCATTACTAATGGTATTGGTAACTTAGAGCATGTTTCTAATCCCAAACAAAAAGGAGTTGTTTGGACATTCTCTTCGGACTTCCCAATGATTCTGCTTGGGGATTAGTTACTACTTACGTGAGTTTTAAATTTCAAGAAAAGACTTAATTGAACATATATTATTATTTAGAGAAATGATATTTACAATCATACGTAAAGTTCTGCACACTTTATTTGAAAAATAATAAATTTATAATCTACATGAAAAAATTATTTTTTTTAATAATGGATCTCACTATTTTTTAAATGAAGTATACGGAACTTACACATCTTAAGACTGTATTTAACATTATTTTATAAACTAATTATTATATTTTTGTAATTAAGGGCCCTTTTGGATATTTAGAATTAGTATATTTATGAATAATAGTGAAATAGTTTGAGTTAATATATTTTATTAGATTTTGATAAATAAAATATTATAAAGTTAAAAATTATTTGAATATAATTTTTTTAATTAGAAAAAAGTAGTGTTATTTTTTGAGTTTTTTTAATCCAGTATTTTTATACTATACACTTTATTTATATATTATTTTTTTCCTTAGCAGGTGTGCAGTGTAAGGCTATTGGATAAAATTTATTTATTTATTTATGCTTTGTTTAAAAATTTTAAATAATTGTAAAAATAATTAAAATTGAAAAATTGAAAAATATTTTATATTTAAATAATATTTAGAAATAAAATATCTAAAAATATATAAAAAAAAATACTTTAAAAAAAAAAAACAGTCATATTGTCAAAAGATCCAGGATCTAAACGTCCCTCTCAGGCTGTTCGCATAATCCGCACCGCATCACGTGGTAGAAAAGAATGTCTCGCTACCACGTGATTTTGTCGTCCTCACCTCACGAATCACGTGGCCAACTCACTAGGCGATCCTTGTGTCTCCCACTATATAAATAATAAAAATTAGAAGATGTACTAAAAAATCTCAAGAATTTTTAAAAAATAAATTAAAAAATAATAAAATTGTAAGAATGATCATTCTCTTATAATTTTATAATGAAGAGATATAAGTTTTTAATTCTTATTAATTAATGTTGTAAATTATAAAAAATTAAAATTCTTAATATTTATTGTTTCATGTTAAAATATTTAACAGAATCTATTATTAAAAAATATATTTTTTATTTAATTTATGAATTTATTTATTTTTTTTTAAAAGTAATGTACAAGAATTGTATACTCTACAATTCATTTACCAATTCATGTATCAATATTAGCATTTAAAAAAAAGAATTCATGTATCAATATCATAAAACACTAAAAATTATGGTATTAATAAATAAAAACGTTAAAATCTCGACACAAAAAAAATTTTATTACATATAGATAAAGTCGTATATTAATCTACGTATTAATACTGATTTCTTTATATTCAAAATTTAAATTAGTATTATTTTCAATAAAATTTATTTTTTAACCAATCACATTAGAGTGATACATATATTAATACATAATTATACTTGTAATTAGATTTTTATATATATATATATATATAATAAAATAAAATAAAATAAAAGGAAAAAGTGAGTTTGTGAGAAATGAGAAGGAGCATGCATGTGATAACTGATGTGACAGTACCCCACTTCCCATGAATGCATACACAGAGAGAGAGAGAGAGAGAGAGAGAGAGAGAAGGTAGTGGGGGATTAGGTCCGTCCGTTCGTTTTGCCTTCTTGTTAGTACGTAGCGCACGTGAGCGGCAGCCAGTGTTCAGGTGCGCCCATCCCCTATCGTACCCCTCACTCGGCCCTTATTGCCTACCGGCTCACGTGAGGTGTGGACACACCTCTCCCGATTCCTCACGCTTTCCGCTTCTTTCTTCTTTACACTCTCCAATCTTCTTCCGTTTCTATGTTAACGTCGTCTCCGTCTATTATAACGGCTTTTCTCGAGTACATCCTGAATTTTTTTTAATAAGAGAAATTATCATCATTTATTCATCAAAAAAATTTACATTTATGATTAAATATATTCTAAAATGTTCTCATATCAAACATGACATTATAAATCAAAATAATATATTTGGAGCTCTATCAGTACATTATTTTCTTTTGTAACTAGTCTGGTCTTCACTGTTATTGATATTTTCTATAGACAAACGTCCAAGAAATAACATTTTCTACCTAAACAGAAACTTAACCTCATCCTTCATAGAAAAATATGACTCAATCTCTATAGACAAACACATCCAAAAGACAAACTCTTCTTTTATTTTAATTAATAATAAGGAAACAAAAAAGGAAAGTAATAAAGTAGATGAAAAAAAGGACGATTACAGTTTGGACAAATTCTGATAGACTTCAAAATCTGTAACGGCCCGTGAAGACCACTTGTCTCTTTTCAGCTACAAATGTCAAATCTGAAAGGTTTAGTACAGATGGCGAGTCTGATGATCTGATGCATGTGTCGAGAAGAGCTACTAGAAAGGGTGGCATGTGAGAATCAAGCGCGATGATTTTCGCAAAACCATCACTTTCATTTGAATGATTTTCGATCTGTAAATCAGCTTGTGCTGTACGTGTTTATCGGGAATTGCCGAGAAGCTGTAGATATGTCTTTTTCAGTCTTGAAGAAAGCAAAATAAAACTAAACAAAAGAAAAATTGATAAACAAGGTGGATGAATGGAGGAATGAGGGAATGAGAGGGAGGTGGAGGACCTACGAATATCGAATCTAGATCCCTTGATTTTTTATGAGTTTTTTTTTTTTTGGGAGGGGGGGGGGGGTGAAGGAGGTGCCTGGGGTTTTTTCATCTTCAAAAGACGAATTAATTAAGCAACTAACCCACGTATCAATGTTTTCTCTATCTACAATAAGTGTTGTCGCTATAAAGAGATCACATAAAATAAAATTTATAAATTAATATGACTTTATATGATACGTTATATTTACTTTATAATTAAAGTAACTTTACAATTTAACGGATCACATCAAATTACGTAAATTGTTGAATTTATTTTTGTAAAATGTTTTGCAACTAAAATAGTTTTTACTATATGAATTTTAGACACTATATTTCAATTAAAAGATTTATTTGTTGTCAACATTCACATGATATGATGCTAGTTATAATACCTAATCTTAATATGTTGATATGGAAGACATATATGGATAGTTATTATTTGATATATAATTTTGGCTAATGCTTAATCCTTTGCTGAATTGTTGGCCTTCCAAAATTGAATAAAAATTAAGTTTTTAAAAGGGTAGATTATATAAAATTTAATTTTGGCCCCCCATATTTTTTTTAATAACTTCGCCCCAAAAACAATATTTCTAGTTTGCCATTGTTGGTGATGTTTTATGGGTATAACCATGGCGGTGTAATAAGTACACACTAAAGATATACTATTTGTTCAGCCCGTTAACTTTTTTGGTTTATTATCTTCTCTCTCCAGACGATTTTACTCTCAATCAAAACTCTAAACATCCCATCTTCTTCGACCATAAGGGAGTGGAGCTTTGGCTCCCATTGTCTCTCCTCTCATCTGATTTATCTAGAAACTATCTAGTTCATTCTTTTCTAGTTATTGTTTTTTTCTTGTCCATAGCAAGGAGAAGCGCCGATCTACCACTTTCTGACCCCACGACCGCCACACACTCTACCATAGGACTCTCCAACCGCCAATCCTCCAGACAGTAGAAGCAAAATGATGAACTGAATGGAGCGTATGTCACATGTACAGCTCAAACTGCGCGTGAGATCCATGCATCATTGCACCGAGGAGTGTTTGTTCCCACCACATGCAACATTTCTCAAGCCAATGACCTCGGATCCTTTAGATCCGACCATGTGCCACTCTCATTGCCACAATCCTTGGTGGTCATCCATCGGTGATTCTGCACATCTTCTGTTTGCTATTTTTCTATATTTTTACTTTTTCTAATCAATGATTGTGGAAAAGAGGTAGTGAAAGTCTGTTGTAGCCAATCCAAACTAATGAAATGCAGCACAAATCACTTCCTTGTGATTTCCAGTCGTAATATTACAGTCCGTTTATCAAAAGATATTCAAGTGGCCTCCCCTTGTGGGAAATTTGACCCCATATCCCTTTTTGTTTTATTCTTGTATTGTATTTTCTCGCTTGGGATGAATGTTGAGTATTATATCATGTAACTGTTAAATATATCTATAATATACTTGCTTAGAAAATAAAAATACTATTTGTTGAGCATTTAGATATGTAGATTTGGAGATGTTTGGAAACAATTTCTATTTTATCTCATCTCATCTCATTTCCTTCTTATACATAATTCAAATATAAACGCTCTCAAATTAATCATTAAAATTTTTTCAAATTAATCATTACAACTTTTCTAAATTCTCAAACAAAAAACAATTCAAAATTTTTAAATCCTAAAATAAAAATAATATTAAAAAATTATACTTTAACATTATACTATTTTTTATTCAACTTGTTCTTTCCATTTTCTCAAAATCAAATAAATACTTAATTCTAACCATCTCTCAACTGTTCACAAACCATCTTACTATTATTCACAAAATTCTCATCTCATCTCATTCTCCAAGCATCCTCTAAAATTTATTTCTCTCCAATTCTAAACTCTGAAATTCTAAATCATAATTTGCATATGATGAACTTTGGAGGTAGATTATAAAAATTCTTTATACATGAATTTAAGTAGTTTATAAAACCAAATCACCTATTTAATATGATTATTATCATAATTATGAGATTTAGTGTAGAGATATATCTTATTAACAAATTTTGATTTTCATCATACTGACAAGTTCGATCCTGACAAGTTTTGTTCCAAAGTGACTAACATCATACTCCTTTGCATCCTTCTGCCAAACACTTTACATGTAGCCTCTCTCCTTCGCACGGCTACACACACCCACATTACAATCCCAAACATAGAATTCAATCACCACCATATGCCCTTCCACCACCTTGAGCCCCATCAACCTAATCCTCTTGATTTAGACAATAATCCATCATCACCATCCGCAGCACAACATTCCTTTCATCATTTTGTCAAAATCACCTAAAAACCATACCCTCTTGGTCATATCCCTAACCATCACCTAAAGTTTGTGTGTCTAAATCTTCCATGTGAATGGCTTTTGAAAAATGGGAACCATCTCAAATAACCCCAAAATGATGTAACAACCCTAGATTATATCCAACAAGTTTTGGATGGGTGAGTTAGAAGATGAATGATAGTTGTAGTCATGACTGTGTAAGCGCTGCACTCACTTTGAAAAAAGTAAATAAATATGAGATTCACATCAAAAAAATTAATTTTTTAATAGTAGACTCTATTTTTTTTTAAAGCGACTACATGGTATTTATACACTCTACGACTGTACGTAGCATTACTCTTTACTATACCTCCAACTCCTATTTGACTTTGCCCAAATCTATTTCTTCGACGGATTTCCGCATCTGCGGTGTGCTCTTCCTGCTTGCTCTTCTCTCCTATGCTTGGAAGGCAACTTTATTTTGTTATACATATATATGTATATGTATGTATATGTTTTCCTGTACCTGATATCAACCAAGCATAGTCAACAAGCTTCCTTCCTTGAAATTTGGAAGTGGAAAATACTTCATAGTCATGGATTCAGTACTCAACAAGAGGGACTGCAAACTTTTTAGGTTTCAGTACCCATCTATTTTGGGCATGATGTTTTCAAAGGCTTAGTTCTGGACCATAGTTGGCACATTACAACCCAAGTTGGTCTAATTTTAGCCCTATTGTTTTCGAAAGGCCCATTATCCTGTCTATTTCCAGACCTATTTGCTTCGGTCTATTGTTCAAAGAGAAATGCTAGAAATAAATTCTGAATGCACAAGTCTTGTATAAGTCTTTTATAAAAAAATTGATTTTTCACATTTTTTTCATAATAAAGTCTACCCTTTATAAAATTCTCTTATTTTATAAATGTCTGTAGGAGTCTTGTACATTTAGAGTTTGTATATATCATTATTCTCTTAACAGTTTAAAGTCCAAAAACAAATAAGGAAATCTTAAATTTATAATCTTCTTTATGTTTATCTTAGGTTTATATTTTGCTATCAAGGTCTTAAAGGAAAGAACAGAAATTTCTATCTATATTTCTCTCCGTGCAAGGGATTAGTATCTTAGAACATTAGTAGTGGCCTCAACAATCTTTGGCAAAATTTGATTAGAAAATTCACTTTTATAAATTTAACTAACTACTTTTTAACAATATTAAATAACAGGCTTAACAAATCTATCACTGTTATATTAAAATATTGATTTTAAACTTTTTATTTATTTTAATTATAATTGTAATTGAAAAAAATATACATTAATTTTATAACATTCATATTATTTTTAACGGATATAATATTCTAACGATTTTTTATTTTTATTTTATAAGGGTCATATTCTTTTAATTGATATATTTTTCAAACTGTTTCCAAATCACAATTTACATTAACATATTAAACCCAGTTTCATTTAGATTCTTGTTTGGCCACCAACAAACTAGGTTTTTTACACCTGACTTGGAAAGTAGCGTTGCAACTGCACACCGGAGTTTAGAGAGAGGAAAGCAGCACATCTTCTTCATCTTTTTTACCTTTTGTGCATTTTCTCTTGCGCAAGAGACCAAAGTAGCAAAATTTTTCAGGTAGAATTATTTTATTATAAGAATAATATTTAGCTAGCCTCAATCTGGCCAGCCAAATAACCTTAGGCTATAATCACTGTTTATTTATTGAGTCCATTAAAGTGGTTATTGTGCACCTTAGCTAAATATTAGCCAAATTTTAACTTTGTTGAGTCACTACTAGTGTTCTTAGCTTTAACTAAAAAAGTCTTCCTTTTTTATTTTTATTTTTATTTTTAAGACAAATGATGCATTTCATCTTAATATGGTCCTATATTTTTAAATTTAAATTTGCAATAACGTGTACAATATAATGTTGATGATCCCATGAAGGTCCTATAAATCTTTGTTTTGTTCATTTAAAAGTGCAAGCGAATAGTGATGAATGGGAAAGACTTGCAAGATGAAGGTTAGCAAGCCAAGCATAGGATAGACTACCAAAGAGAAGGGGCTAGACTAGCAAGAAAGAGGCTAGCAAGGTAAAGATGAGGGCGAACGAAGAGTTGTGTAAAACATAGATGGGCAAGACATAGGCAAACAAAGGAGGAGGATGGTCGAGAGTGGTGCCATCTAATGCATGGCTTGAGGCATTAACTGCAGCTCACAATGGGAGCTTGTTTGGAAACACTAACAATCTTATCTCATTTCAAAATTTATAATAATTTCATTTTTAAATATCTCTTAAACACAAATATTTTTCAATTTTAAATTTCAAATTTTTCATCTGATTATTACAATTTTTCCAAACTTTTAAAATAACACAAAAAACAATGTAACTTTTTTCATATTAAAAAACAAAAATAATATTAAAAAATAATATTCAAACAAATTTTTAATTTTATGATATTTTTATTTAATATTTTTTCTCTTATTTTTTAAAATTTAATAAAACATCTTAATTCAAATTATTTTATTATTATTCATAAATAATTTCACTATCATTTATAAAATTTTGGTCTCAAAAGCATGCCGGAAATAAAATGGGAGATAATACGCAATTAATACGATCGAACAGAAGCACGGTAGGTGATTACCATCAAGTAATTTTTTTTTTGATTAACAAGTGTTGCTTCTCATTCATTCATAACTGATACTTATTTATTACAAGACATCTCTCTTGTTACAATAGAATTAATCTCAGCAAGTTTAGGGGTGACAATATTTGACACTATCCACAAACTCAAAATTAATACGATACAAAATTAATGGACTTGGATTTGATGTTAATGGGTTCGGGTTAAAACGAATTGACACGTTAAGACACGATATATAAATGGGTCAACTTGCTTAGAACAGAATCAACTTGTTTTGACCTGTTTAGAATTTATTTCAAAATTAAAATTTTATTATTGTTAAGTTATAATATTAATATTTTTCAGTATGCTTATATATTTATTTATTTTATTGTTGTGAGTGTAAGTTTAAGTTGTAATATTTGTTATTGTATGGTTTGTAATATTGGTTTTATTATATATTAAAATTTGAAAAATATTGATATATATATATTTTTTAAGATATTGTGATTATTAATAAATATTGATTTTAACTTTTATTTCAAATTATGTTAATCCAATCAAATGATATTTGCATTTTAGTTCAATTCATTTACATAAAATAAATTAGCTTAAATGAGTCATGCATGTTGTGTTAACATATTTTTAATTAATTATTAAATTAATTAAAATAAGTGACACACTCGTTATCTAAATGAGTTGGGATAGGGTTTGAATGTTTGACACATTTAGTTTAATAGATTGAGTTCGGGTTGATCTATATAATTAAATGTTCATTACTTGACATGATACGAACGCGATGTAAAATTACGATTTGCCGCCCCTATTCATCCTCTATCCATTAGCATTCTCCCTCTGTACGCAAAGCTCTTTTAGCAATTTCATAAGCTGCATTGTTTCCTTATCTGAAAATAAAGTCAAACTCTAAATCTGATCTTTTAGTTAAAATGCCTATGATGTCTTCAATCTACAATCTACCCCATACAAGCACATATAGGAGCCTTTTATTGAGCTCTTTAATTACCTTTTGAGCATCTTATATAGTTTAATCTATATAATTTTGTCTTGATAAGAAAATAATCTCATTAATAATTAATTTAGTACCAATGATTCGCTTGATTGTTAGTTTATGTATTGCACATATTTCTCCCTTCCTATTGGGCATTGCACATTCACAAATACAATGTACAACTATTTGGACACAAGACCAAGATCTTTCGGTCATTGTTTATTTTCACAAACTATCTCATCTCATCTAATTATTACAACTTTATCAAATTCTCAAACAAAATACAAAAAATAATTTAACTTTTTTAAATTTTAAAACAAAAAGAATATTAAAAAAATATATTATAATATCAGTTTTTACTTTTCTAAACTTCAAGAGTTATAGTGGAAGAGAGATAAAGACATAAACTGGGTTCCATAATATTTATTGTTGTTCACGTAAACTTTTTCTAAAAGCTTTAAAACCCAACTAATTTTGTGAAAACTTACATTATGCATCTAACTCGGTTTCATTATATACTTTATAATTCAAAGGGTAATTCTAATCGCTTTTCTAATGCTCTATCGAAAGCTTAGAAACGGTCCATCAAAGTATCCCTTATAAGTCTCAATTTTAGTATTGCAAACCCTTTGCGGTCTTACATTAAAAAAAAAAAAAAAAACCTATCTTTTTGGTGGTCATTTCCTCGATTACATTGAGAAGCATAGATCCAGACTTATGTTTTTAGCTCCATTAACCGTTTATTTGCTTTTAATTATACGCGTGGTATTGAATACAATACATAATTCTATTTAAATATCTTTATATTATATATCAGTCACGTGTCATAATTTGATTTAAAAAATAAATTTAAAAATTTAAATTTTACCGATCAAATTATGCTATCATGTAGATGGTGTGTTTAGAGTATCCTCATTGGCTTGGCTAAATTTGAAGATGAATTTAACCAATATCAACATTGTTTGCATTTGCATATTCCATTTTAATTCAATCCCATATTGGATTAGCCATTCATTCTTTATATAATAATAAAATACTATTAAATTAATATTTTTTTAAAAAAATTTATTTTTATCACATTTTATAATTCTACCAATTTAATATTATTAATAATTATATTATAATTAAATTAATAATATTATTAAAAAAACATATTTTCAAAGGTCATTTAATCCTTTAAAATGAAAGTGTAGAATATTTTAATATTTTAATTGGTGAAGTGAAAGTGCAGAATATTTTAATATTTTAATTGGTGAAATGAAAATGTAAAAATGAAAGTGTGGGAGTGAGAAAGTAATAATTTAATTTTTGTTGAATGAAAGTGGTCTTCTACCTTTAGCTAATGACTATAGCAAAAATGTAAAATGTTTTAGATTTGTCTAATCTGGTGTGGGTTTTTTTTTTATATAAATAATTTAAATTTTGGCCAACATATTCATTTGGCCAAGCCAATGAGGATGCTCTTAGAGCACTAGCATTGCACTCATCATATTCATCTTCAAAATTTGATGAAAAGTACATATTTTTCATAAATTCAAAACCTTCATATCTATAATTCCACATTGGATTAGCCATTAAATTCATCAAAATAATAATATAATATTATTTTTTTTATAGTAATATTTTTAATTTTTTTCTTCATATTTTGTAATTATACTAACCATATGGACATTAATAATTTAATTTAGTACTTAAATAATTGATTCCCAACTAATTTAGAATAAAATAAAATAAAACCATTGCCTATTAAAATTAGAATAAAATATTAGTTTGAATGTGGAATAGTAGACTTTTAAATTTGAAGGAAGAACAACAATTACTATAGCTCAAAACTTTCCAAATATTTTTTTGATGAATCTAATGTAGGTTCATTTTAAGTAAATTCATCAAAATTTGAAGATATATTGACTTTTGATGAAGCCAATGCTAATGCTCTATGGGAAATAATGTTTAGTTGGGGCTAACGTATTCATTAAAAAAAAAAAAAAACCTAACACCTCGTTTGGATGTTGAACTGAGTTGAGATGAGTTGAGTTATTTATGAATAATAATGAGTTGATATGGTGAAGTGAGTTTTGTGAAGTCTACTTAACATAAGTTTAGATGTGTTTGAATATTAATATAAATTTAAATGTATTTATGAAAAGTTAAAAAATATTATGGATCTCGTATGTAAAGATGTGTTGAATTGAAAAAGATTATAAGTCCTATATGTAAAGATTTTTTAAATAAAAATGAGTTTAATAATTTAAAAATTAAGTATTTAAATATTAAACTTAACTTAAAATAAACAATTAATCTTAGTTGAGTTTAGATCCAAAGGGCCTAACACCAAGCAATGGCTTGCTTGTAATATGCCGTTCCGCGCTATTCAAAATTCTAAATATGATTTCCCTCCCGCCAAATCAACTTACCCGCCAAATCTACGGCCCCTCAAAAGTCAAAACCCTGTCCCGAAGAAAACGAATCCACAAAATTTCACCAACCAAAGCCAAACATATCCCCGGAGCCGCCATGAAAGTTCGGTCAGTGAAGCTCAGGGAGGCCCACAAGGTGGCCACAAACAGTGGCCGCGGCTCATTCTGCTCCGTCCTGTGGGACCAGCAAGCCCTTCACCTCGTCACGGCCTCCTCTTCCGATCCCTCCATCTCCATCCACGACCCACTTCTTCCCTCAACTGCTCCCAAGATCCTCCGCCACCACCGTGATGGCGTCACTGCCCTCGCGATTAGCCCCAACTCCACCTGCCTCGCTTCTGGATCCGTGGATCACTCCGTCAAGCTGTACAAGTTTCCAGGTATCCTACTGATGTTGTTTCCCTTTTTGTGCCGCTTTTTGTTTTTGGGGGGGGGGGCTAATTTTGAGACTTTGGACAGAAAAAACTCATATTTCTATATATTGACAATGTTTCTGAGAATTGGATGATTTGGAAACTAGGTTTGATTTTAGGTTTAGGGAAAAACTAGGTCTAATTCGAATTCGAATTCTGTTTCTTCACGCCTCTGTTTATTGTGGTTACTTCTTTATTTAGATTCCGTAACTGTATGGTTTTCAAAAATAGTTGATAAGATCAATTGTCAATTCTAGAAATATTTGGTAGATATTAATATCAATTGTGAATTCCCACAATTTTCGCAGTTTAGCCCATTGAATTCTAGTTGGTTTAAATCTTGGAGGCCTCGGCCAAGTGCAATCATCTTAAAGCTTCATTTAGCTTTTTTTATTTAGTTTGACTGATTGTACAAGACCCTCTTTTTTTTTTTTTTTTGTCAGGTGGAGAATTTGAGACTAATATCACTAGATTCACGCTGCCAATACGAGCCCTTGCATTTAATAGATCAGGGAGTATGTTGGCAGCCGCTGGAGATGATGAGGGGATTAAGCTAATCAACACGATTGACGGTTCAATAGCCAGGGTTCTTAAAGGACATAAAGGGCCTGTCACCGGCTTAGCTTTTGACCCGAATAGTGAATACTTGGCATCGATTGATTCGGCTGGGAGTGTCATTTATTGGGAGCTCCATTCTGGAAGAACATTGCACACTTTAAACGGCATAGCTCCTGACACTGGTTCAGACCTTTCTGTCATGAATGTAGTTAGCTGGAGTCCCGATGGGGAGACCTTGGCTGCCCCAGGTTTGAGAAATGACCTGGTGATGTACGATAGAGATACGGCTGAAAAGCTGTTTTCATTGAGAGGCGATCACATACAACCTATTTGTTTCTTTTCTTGGTCACCCAATGGTAAGTACTTGGCCACTTCTGGTCTAGATAGGCAGGTTCTGATTTGGGATGTGGCTCGGAAGCAGGATATTGACAGCCATAAATTTGATGATAATATATGTTGCATGGCATGGAAGCCCATTGGCAACGCACTGGCTGTTATTGATGTTATGGGAAAGTATGGTGTATGGGAATCAGTTGTTCCTTCGTCGATGAAATCTCCTACTGACGATGTTCCAAATTTGCAATCAAAGAATAGTAACGGTCTCCTTTTGTTTGATGAAGATGAACAGGATGATGTTGATGTATCTGGTAGCCTAAGTGATCTTGGTGAAGATAGTCATGGTGAAACTGAACCGCCTAGCAGGAAAAGGCTACGCAAGCACACTGCATATGAGGAAGATTTCAGTGAGGCTGGTAGCGAGGAATGGAGCTTGCCTAAGGTTGATTCCCGTAAGAAAATGAATTGTAGAAACAAAGAAAGCTTGAATAGGAACGAGGGGTTAAGAAGCATAATGACATCTGCTAGGATGAAAATGCAGGAGGCATTTCAGCCAGGTGCTACTCCAGCGCTGCCTGGAAAAAGGCGCTTTTTGTGCTATAATATGGCTGGAAGTATAACCACTATTGAACATGATGGATACTCCCATATAGAGGTAATCCATGCCTTTGGTTAGTTAGTCTCAGTCTCTCGTCTTTCCATACTTGTTCTTTTTTTGCACTCACTTTTTATTCAGAGCTTTTTTATTCAGAGCTTGTATGTAGCCTGGAGTGACTGGGTTTTGGACTAAATTGTTCAGTGATTTCGATACAGATAGACTTCCATGATACTGGTAAAGGCCCAAGAGTTCCGTCAATGACAGATCATTTTGGCTTTACAGTGGCTGCATTAAATGAGAATGCAAGTGTTTTTGCAAACTCTTGCAAGGGTGAGAAGAACATGAGTACTCTTATGTATCGCCCATTTAGCACCTGGGCAAATAACAGTGAGGTATGATCATTTACCTTTTGAGCATGTTCATGCTATAATTTGTGTTGGTTAAGAAATGTACATGGCCTATGTTATTACTGTCTGTCCAGACTCCACATTGAATGTGAAGTTTTCATTGTTCTGACTTTGTACGTGTATTGCCAACTCAGTGGTCTATGCGATTAGAAGGGGAAGAAGTGAAGGTCGTTGCACTTGGTACTGCCTGGGTAGCTGCAATTACAAGTTCTAATTTTCTTCGCATCTTTACTGAGGGTGGTTTGCAGGTTTGTCAAATAAACGTCTTAAATATATCAGTCGATATTAGGGATTTATGCTGTCATTTTTTTTTTTCTCTCATCCTTTGGTATTTTCCACAATGACAAAATGGTGTAATTTCCCAAGTATGGGGGATAGCATGTATAAGCAGCACCAAGTAGGAAGAGGGAGAAAAACTTATAAGCAGATGTAGTGGCCTTACTTGAATGAGTAATGGAGATAGAGAAATATGTTTTCTTTCGTTATTCATCTAATTTATCTTCTAGTGATACATTTGTAAGATGTAAAGTAGTTCTTCAGATATTTGTGGGTTTATTTCTGTTAAAGAACTCTTATCATGTACGGAAAACTTCATGGATACATTTTTGGGTTTTGCAATTCTAGAAAGTGAAATAATAGCTGAACAGTTGCATTGTTAAAAGCAATAATAGAAAGATTGCCTGTAGGAAATAGGAGTGTTCCATTTCTGGTGAAAAATTCAAAATTATGCATTTTTGGGTTCATTCAGCTGAAAAACGAATGGGCAAAGTTCCAGTTCAATTAATGGGTTCTGTGGTTCCTGGAATTATGATTTCGCAAAAGTTCTAATGCATCAGTCCTGTATTTAGACTTTTGTGAAATGATAATCATAACGAGCTCTTTCTGTGCACAAATGTTTTGATTCATTCGATTCATTGCAGAAACATATCCTTTCACTTGATGGGCCAGTGGTAACTGCAGCGGGCTTCAAGGATGAACTTGCAGTTGTCACTCATGCTTCTGACTGTCTTCCCTCAAATGATCAGGTCTTGTTTCAATCTACCATACTCTGTTTTAAGGGTACTGGTTAGTCCAAGGCTCAATCTTGACTCGTCTTCATACAACTTAGGACAAGAATATTTACAAAGGCCATAACCAATAGTCCTGAAGTCTAAGTTCATACCAGTGTAAATTTGTGGACAGAATGGTTAACTGTCTGCCTGGTGAAGACTGTGTCAGACTGTCGGCATTGTTGATCGGAACTTGTGATCACTTAATATTATATTATGCTTGCCGAAAATTAAATGTAAGCCCTTTTGTAACTTGCAGATGTTGGAGTTCAGAGTATTCAACATATCTAGTGGAACCCAGCCTCTCAGGGGACGTCTGCCACTAACTCCTGGTTCACGTCTAACATGGTTTGGGTTTAGTGAAGAAGGCCTTTTAAGCTCTAATGATTCTAAGGTAATCTCAATTCTTTTCTCAAGTCATGTGACTTTTTTACGCTGAAGACTGCTTTTCTTAATTTTAGATCTTGACTTTAAAATCTGTAGGGCGTGTTGAGAGTGTTTACTAACCAATATGGTGGCAGTTGGCTCCCACTCTTCAGGTTACAGATTCTTCTAAGAAAAAGAAATTTATTCTGTGGGTTAAAATTTTTTTCCGTAATAACCTCCTAGTCCTGTACTTTATTTAGTAATGATTTGCTATGCAGTGCTAGTAAAGAAAAGTCGGACGAAAACTATTGGGTGGTTGGGTTGAATGCAAGCAAGCTGTTTTGTATTGTTTGCAAATATCCAGACTTATTCCCCCAGGTATAAGAGCTCATGACTTGTCATTCTGCTTCATCTTTTGTCAACTATTTCTTGACTTTCTCCCTCTCTTCAGGTGATGCCCAAACCAGTTCTCACTCTACTAAATCTTTCATTTCCTCTTGCATCCTCGGACCTTGGAGCAGAAGCCCTTGAAAATGAGTTTATACTGAACAACATGCATCTCTTACAGGTTTGATCTTTCTTCCCGTTATATTTCTCAGCTTATTTTCTTATTATCGTCTCACCCATCTGTTGTTTTTCTAGTTGTAATCCTCATTTTATGTTAATTTGTGGTTTTTGAAAAAGAACTACATGCTTTATATCTTTACAACTGCTATCCAAATGCTGAAACTTTAAGATGTATGTACCATGCAGATTCAAAAGAGAATGGAAGAAATGGCTGGTGCTGGTTTGGACACTACTTCACTTGATGATGAGGCTTTTGGTCTGGAAGTGGCTCAAGATAGATGCATCTTGAGGCTTATTGCATCCTGCTGCAATGGTGAGTATTTACGATTTGTGGTAACATAAAACGAGGATTCATGTTTTGTCTCCTAGCCTCTTTTCCCCTTTATATAGTCTAGATTCTGACATAAAATTAAATGTCATTGCCTTGCTTACTTACGGTGGTTATATCAGGTGATAAGCTTGTGAGGGCTACTGAACTTGTGAAACTTTTAACAATGGAAAAATCTGTTAAGGGTGCAATCAAGCTTGTTACTGCACTGAAGCTTCCTAACTTGGCCGAACGGTTCAATAGCGTATTGGAGGTAAGCCTTTTTCTGAAGGGTGCGCAGCTCTTTATTGGTCAAGAAGTTGAACATTTTCATCATCTCTGCGTATAACAGGAAAGGTTGCTTAATGAAGCTGAAAGGACGAAGCAAAAACCTCTCCCAAACTCAGTGGCTCATGTTGCAGCTAACAAGACCTTAACTTCTGCTGAAAAAATCAAAACAACGGAAAGTGCTATTCCCTTGTCATCACCAAAATTGACTGCTCCTCTGTTTACTAAGAAGGCGAAATCACAGGAGGTTGCTAGAGTTGGAATACAGAAAACGGAACAAAACCAAATTCCGGTGTTGGATGACATTGAAAAGGAAAAGGAGATAGAGAAGGTAAAAAGCTACGGGGAGGTAAAGAAGGTTGGGGAAATGTCTGGAATACAACCAAATGGCTCATCTAATCCATTTGTAAAGTCATCCAACAAGGAGGCGAATAAATTAGTGGAAAATCAAGTACAATCTCATCGCCCATCTAATCCTTTTCTGAAGTCATCTATCAAGTGAAGTCCCTTCAGCTTGATCTTTCCAATTTTGTAATGTGAAGATTGCAGTCTCAAGAAAAGATAATGATCAATCCATGTTATCCGGCGTAACCTGAGCTGAAACGGTCTATACACCTGCAGCTTGTCTTCCATTCTGTTTCTGGTCTGGCTCACTATTGGAGGAAATTCTATGACCTACAATTTAGAGGCAAACTACAATATGTAGAACTATGGATGTCTTGTTCTGTGGTTATGTATTTGAGAGATAATAGGGGCTTCATTCTTGTCTTAAGCACTTGGTGCCCTCACAGTTCATGATTTCATTATATTGTAGAAAGCAATGAATTATACTGTATATCTACTTTGATGTAAATGCCATTCTCTTTCCAATTGTTATTTCTGTAGCAACTGATCTTGTTATTTCCAATTAAGTAGTTAGATGGGATGAAGATGCTTGTTTGTTAGCCAATACCTCCGACATGGGACTAAGGTCTAGTATGTTTTCACAAACCATCTCATCTAATCATTATAATTTTTTCAAACTTCCAAATAAAATACAATAAACAATTCAAATTTTTCAAATTTCAAAAGAAAAACAATATTAAAAAAATTATATTTTAATAATATTTTATTCAATTTTTAACTTTCATCCTATCTCATTTGTATATCCAATGAGGCATAAGTCTGGTGATAAATACTAACCTCCATATTTGGATGGAGTGAAAAGATTGGGGGTGAAGAACTCAGAGGATTTTCTTTATCTTAAGCCTTAGTAGGAGCATTATCTTTGTTGTATCTTTCACTTGAATTCGATCAATCATGCTGCATTTGCAATGTAAGTCCATCTCAATTTCTCAATATCCTCCATGCAAATGATTAGTCTTAACAGATACATGTTTATATTAGCGATGGCGACACCGTTATTGATTACATGCTAGAAGATTAGAGAGATTCATAAGATTTCTCGATTAATAAGTGAGCAAAATTGCTAGCTGGGTCATCTACGCCACATCCTTGCTTGCCATTTTGGTTTGCAGTTTTCTTTAGCTTCCGAGTCTGCATATATATCCTTTTATTTTTTATTTTCTCTACAAGGCTCGTCCATTCATATTAAAACCAAATAACATTTTCATATGTACATATAACTTACATGCTAAAGGGGGGTCTTTGTCATTGTGAAAATCTAAAAAACAAGATGGAATCAAATTAAGAGGTATTCTTTCATAGGAGAAAGTGAAAGCTGCCCATTGCACAATAGAATGCGCGCATCGATTCAAACATCGATGTATTTTTCTGGTTTGCCAGCTTTCAAGAGAGTTCAGCACACTCTTGATATCACTGACTAGAGGTTGAATTGTCCAGTCTGCATATATATCCTGGTTGTTGCTAGTTGTATTTTGTACACTTTTGATTTTATATTTATTGAAGATTTGATATTCTTAGGACAACAAATACATGTGAAACAACTTCACACTCTTTTTTATTCTCTTTCCATGAGATTTTTCCCGAGAATCACAAACTCAAAACCCATTAAGAAAGCGAAGGGGTTAAACTTTACAACCTCGAGAGATTAAGAATGTAACCCAGCCTGCCATTAACATAAATTAGTAGATTAATAGCTAAGGATTCTCTATATATTTCTGACCCAAACATTTTTTTAGGATTTAATTGGAAAGATATTTAAACTTATGAAACCTATGGTATTTAATGTTCTGGCTCGCAACTTGTGTCTAATACAGTTAGGGGTGGGCTCCAACTCCGACGGAGTCAGATTCCTCAACTCCAAGCTTCGATTCGAATAAGAGTCGGAGTCTAAAAATAACTGTGATTTTGACTCCAATTGTGATCCTGTTCTGTATCGCTTGATTGGTATCGGAATGGAGTCAAAGTTCCCATTCGGAATATTTTCCATTTTCTTGCTGACTCTGATGAAATTAAAAGATGAAATTAAATCTAAGTTGCCTACGGTTCCTCCTGATAAGGACAAAGCAGTAACATGAGGAATACAATTCTGTTAGAGGCCATGAGCTGTAAATCCATTCTTTTATTCATTTATTATTTTTACAGTTTGTAATCTATAAATAGCAATGCACACTTGTAACAGAGCACGAAATAGAGAATATAATTCTGTTATTCATTCATCTTCCACTTGTCTTTTACTCTGCATTTTCATCCTTGCGCTACTCTTGACATGGTACTAGAGCCATGACAGATACTCCTCCAAACATAGAAATTGAAGAACCAATTATTCCTCCCCATCTTGAGAACAATCCCCACCATCCCGCCAGTCCCTATTACATCCAACTTGGAGAAGGAGCTTCCTCTCCACTCGTACCAGATTTGCTCACTACGGAAAACTACATAACTTGGGCAAGAACCATGTGCCGGGCCCTCAATATTAAGAACAAACTCGGTTTTATTGATGGAAAAATCCTCAAACCCTCCAACAATGCCGATCCTCTCTATACCCCTTGGGAACGCTGCAATGACATGGTAATCGCCTAGATACAACACTCTGTTGGCCTTGAACATCGCTCGAGCATAGCACATGCTGAAACTGCTGCTAATGTGTGGAACGATTTTCGCGAACGTTTTTCGATTCAGAATGCTCCAAGAATCTTTCAACTCAACAAATCCATTTCAACACTTACCCAAGATGATGATTTTGTAAGTCAGTATTATAACAAACTTAAGAGTTTTTGGGATGAGCTGGAAATATATGAACCTATGCCATCTTGTACGTGTGGATCAATGAAAGCACTGATGGAATATACTCACCGAAGCAAGGTCATGAAGTTTCTCATGGGCTTACATGATTCTTATGATTCTGTACGAGCTCAAATTTTACTAAATGATTCTCTCCCTGCTTTGAACCGTGGTTCCTCCTCCACTCGCCGAGATCGTTTGTTTTGCACTCATTGCAATATTTCAGGTCACTCATTGGAGCGATGTTTCAAAGCGAATCCAACTTTACCAGTGTGTTCTCATTGCCATATACCAGGACACACTAAAGAGAAGTGCTATAGACTCAATGGATTTCCTTCAGGTCATAAAAACCATACCAAACATAAAACATTTGCTAACCAATCTTCTCTTGAGCAGGATCACATCGGCAATGGACCATCCATCACTCCAGAGCAGTACAGCCAGCTCATTTCGTTGCTCCAATCTTCTACCTCCTCTGTTCATACACCTGCTGCCAACCAAGTTCTTACAAACCTCTCAGCATCCGAGTCCCCTATGTCTGGTATCTTATCCTGCAATTTCACACACACACTCAATCACGTCACTCACGCTGTTGTGTCTTGGATAATCGATACGGGAGCTACGGATCATATGATCTGTAGCCCTCAATTCTTTACTCATAATGTTACCACCGTTTCACACACCATTAAGCTTCCTAATGGCACAACCACAGCAGCTACTCATCTTGGTGACGTCGAAATTTCCAACCAGTTAATTCTTAAAAATGTTTTGTGTGTGCCTGACTTTTCATTCAATTTAATTTCAGCTAAGTCTCTTACTACTCATTCCAATTGTTGTCTAATGTTTTTCTCTAACTCTTGTTACATTTAGGACCTTTCCTCTTGGATGACGATTGGAGTGGGGAAGGTGCATAATGGACTCTATCATCTCCAACTTTCCAGACCTCACCTCAACGAATTACAGTTTTTTTTCTTGCCTTACGTTTCAGTCATGTTAATACCACAAGTGTTTCCAAGCTAGATGACTTTACTCTTTGGCATTATCGGCTTGGCCATAGTTCTATGACACAAAAAATATTAAATGACATGCAACTCGCAAATTCTAAACCAACAAATTCTCCACCTATCCCTTGTGAGATCTGTCCACTTGCAAAGCAGCATAAGCTACCCTTTACTCAATCCGAAACTTTAGTTTTTAAACCATTTGATCTTATTGCCATTGATATTTGGGGTCCCAATCAAGTTCAATCTTACAACGGCACCAAGTATTTTCTTACCATTGTAGATCAATACACCCGCTGCACGTGGATTTATCTCCTTCAAACCAAATCCGAAGCAAGAACATCCCTTCAAAATTTCATCACACTTGTCGCCACTCAATTTGACAGCCAAATTAAAACAATTCGATCCGATAACGGTGCCGAATTTCACATGCCCAGTTTTTATCAATCAAAAGGAATTTTACATCAACGCACATGCGTTGCAACACCTCAACAAAATGCCTTGGCTAAACGCAAGCACCAACATATACTAAACGTGGCCAGAGCTTTGAAATTTCAGTCCGGACTACCAATGAAATATTGGACTGATTTCATTACCACTGCTGTACACTTAATCAACAGAACACCCACACCTCAACTTCACAACAAATCACCATTCGAGCTACTATACAACAAAAAACCATCTTATTCACATCTTAGAACTTTCGGCTGCCTGTGTTTCGCATCTACCCTCAGTCATACCCGTTCTAAATTTGACCTAGAGCTCGAAAATGTCTCTTCCTTGGGTATCCATACGGGGTCAAGGGCTATAAACTTCTCAACTTAAACACACATCAAATATTCCTATCCCGTGACGTTGTGTTCCATGAGCAAATATTCCCCCTCAAACGTACAATTGACCCTCACTTTTTTCCCTCCTTCCCTCACTCCGAACAGGACCCTTCACAATCTCACGTCAACCTTCCCACTCCAACTTCACAAGACCCTCTCATTCTTGATACATCACCACCGTTCGACCAAACCAACACAGAGTCACTCAACCACGATACCTCACCCCCACCCATTACACCAACCATTGCACCTTCACCCCCACCCCCACCCGTTACACCAACCATTGCACCTTCACCCTCAACCCCACTTCGTCGCTCCACAAGAACCAGAACAGCACCAGCATACCTTAAAGACTTCCATTGCAATGCCCTGCTCCCACACCAATCAGCATCCAAGCTGAAAGCCCCTGCATCGTCCTCCATCCCAGGTTCGAACCTCTCTTTTCCATTGTCTTCTGTTTTATCTTATAGTTCTTTATCTCCTTCATTTCATGCTTTCACTACATTCCTCTCCATCAACACTGAGCCCACTACGTATAATCAAGCCATTAAACAGCCCATCTGGCGAGAAGCCATGCAACAAGAGCTCACTGCTCTGGAACTGAATAAAACATGGTCCATTGTTGATCTCCCTCTTGGCAAGAAGCTGATTGCTTGCAAATGGCTTTATCGTTACAAGTTCAAAGCGGATGGCTCGATTGGACGTGCCAAAGCTCGACTGGTCGCAAAGGGTTTTACCCAACGTGAAGGAATTGATTTTAACGACACTTTCTCTCCGGTTGCAAAGTTGACTTCCATCCGATGCTTACTTGCTCTAGCTGCCATCAAGGGCTGGGACTTGCAACAACTGGACGTAAACAATGCGTTCCTATATGGGAAACTCGATGAAGAATTATACATGCAGCTCCCACCTGGTCTTTCCTTATCACACGCCAACAAAGTCTGCAAATTACAGAAAAGCATTTATGGCTTACGTCAAGCATCTCGGCAATGGAACACTAAACTCTTTTCATCACTTGCTGAATTCGGCCTGGTGCAATCCAAAGTCGATTATAGCTTGTTCACCAAACGGACAGACACCTCCTTCATTGCTCTCCTCATATACGTCGATGATATTATTTTACTGAGCTCGAACACCACTTCCAGCGATGCCATCAAACAGTTTCTATCCACAAAATTCAGAATCAAAACTTCGGGCCACTTAAATATTTTTTCGGCATGGAAGTGGCTAGATCGAAGGGTGGAATCCAATTATGTCAACGGAAGTATGCATTAGATATATTAGCCGAAACAGGACTGCTTGCAGCTAAACCATCTCCCATTTCGATGGAACCCAATATCAAACTGCAAAAAGATAAAGGCAACCCATTTCATGATCATGCTCTTTACCGAAAATTAGTGGGCAAGCTCCTTTATCTCACTAATACTTGCCCAGACATTAGTTATAGTGTAAATTTATTGAGCCAGCTCATGGAGTGTCCACGAGCACCTCATTATGAAGCTCTCATCAAGGTCATTCGGTACGTAAAGGGCACCCCAGGCCAAGGAATATTTTTCTCAAGCACTTCGGCACTTCAACTTGTGGCGTACTCAGATGCCAATTGGGCGAATTGCTTAGATACACGGCGGTCCACAACTGGATTTTGCATCCTTCTTGGCAAGTCCCTCGTTGCATGGAAATACAAGAGACATAACACTGTTTCCCGCTCTTCGGCTGAGTCAGAATATAGGGCCATGGCCGCTGTCGTGTGTGAGCTTGCATGGCTCAGATATTTGCTTGAGGATTTCGGCATCATCATTTCAGCTCCTGCAATTTTACATTGTGACAATTTAGCTGCACAACACATTGCCGCAAATCCCGTGTTTCACGAACGCACGAAACACATTGAGCTAGATTGTCATCTAGTTCGTGATAAAGTTTTGTTTGGACAAGTTTCCATTATGCATGTGTCTTCATCAGATCAAGTCGCAGACTTGCTGACCAAGCCGCTCCATTCTCCAGCCTTCAAACGATTACTGTCCAAGATGGGAGTGATAAACATCTACTCTCCATCTTGCGGGGGGTTGATGAAATTACAATATGAAATTAAATCTAAGTTGCCTACGGTTCCTCCTGATAAGGACAAAGCAGTAACATGAGGAATACAATTATGTTAGAGGCCATGAGCTGGAAATCCATTCTTTTATTCATTTATTATTTTTACAGTTTTTAATCTATAAATAGCAATGCACACTTGTAACAGAGCACGAAATAGAGAATATAATTATGTTATTCATTCATCTTCCGCTCGTCTTTTACTCTGCATTTTCATCCTTGCGCTACTCTTAACAGACTCCAACTCGCACTTTATTTCCCATTTTCTTATTCACTCGCACTTTCCTAGCATCCAAACAAAAATTAAGAAGTTTCTAAATTACCTAAAACAACAAGAGTCTCAGCAATAGATTCAAGACAATACAAAAATGAAACTATGGACGTTGTTCCTTTCAACTAGCTTGTCTCTCACTCTCTCTGTTGTTTTGATCCTTTGAATTGAAAATCGATAATCTTTGTATTTTTATATAATCTGATTCTTGATGAGAAGTTGAAATGGTTCGCTTCTGTACTCCATGCCTAGACAACAACAAGAGCAAAAATCAAGATATGAAAGTCAAGAATGAGAGACTCAGAGAAACTTAGAGAGAGAACAAAGAAGCAGAGGTAGCCAAAAAGGGAGAGAAAGCAGAGGTATACGAGTGGCATCAAACACATTAGTTTATTTATTTCCTAGTCCTTATCATCCTAGTGCACTATAATTAAACATAAAATGTCTCAAAAGATCCCACATGTCATGGTGGTTGCTATAGCAGCTCTCGACAATCCTCTAATTGGACTGTCAAGGAAACATGAACAAGCTTCCCGTGAGAGACGAGCTCCTCCCTTCCTCTCTCTCTAATCTTCAGACCTTTGCCTTGCCTTCTTATTTGCTCATCTTCCATCTTCTCCTCAATTTTTTTTTTAATCCATTTTCTAATATTTTTTCCTCCATTTTTCCCCTTCATGGCTTCTACCATTAGAATCTTTGTCCTCCACTCTACTACTCCTAGCCATCTTTGGTCTAAAATCATCAACGTGTGGTCCTCCACACGCTTCCAAGTTGTAGGTTCTGAACCTCTTTTGATAAAGTTTTACCATTACTAACCTCGTTTGGGTACTTTCTTGGTCCTTTTCAAGTCGTTTTATTACATTTTCTCCATTTCCTCCGTCTTCCTCACACTTGTTGTCATGATGGTCAAACTTCGGATATGCCATGGTCTTCCCTCCTACAATTTCCATGCACTCTTCATCTAGTTTGGCCACCGCCCATGCACTTCTCTCGTCCATAATGCCTCGAACGGTTTTTCATTTTCTTCTAAGAGATCTTTTTGTTGTCTCATTTGCGGTTTTGCTGGAAGCAGATATTGTCCTCGCTATCAAATTCTTTGAAGTAATCGATTCAATAATTTCGAAACAGTTCCGCTTTGGAACGGACGTGATGTGAAAAGAGGTTAACCCTTTAATAGCAAATGGCCACATCAACATTCCACAAATTAAGTTTATAAGCCTCGTCACGGGTGATACCAGACCATAAAGCTACGTCAAGCAAAGGCAAGTCCTGCCGGCGTAGACGCTACCAGACTGCCGCACGACAGCACACGGCCAGGCGTTGCCCACCAAGTCCCGTCGTTGTCACCACCTCTCCCTGGTGCATTTGATTCTCCGTCACCTTCGTGCTGTAGTCTTGATATTTATCGTCGCCTTCGTTGTCCTTATGACCATCGCTGTCGTCCTCCCTGTCATCCAAACTCCATTTTTAACATTTTCAAATACATTTTCAATTTTTAACCAACATTTATTGCCTTTTTCTATTTCTGTGGAGTGGCCTAATACACTTGAGCAGATTTTTACGATTCTCATTCCATCAATGTTCATCATTTTGGGCTGCATGTTTGTATTGGTGCATCACATTGAGGAGATTTTTACATAAAAATATTTTTCATAAAATAATTGATTTTGTGATTAAAAAAAAATCATGTATGTTATTAAAAATACAAGATTTATGAGTTGAGCTGTTTGTGGCTACAGACTCTAGGTCACTTATTTTAATCAGCATTTAAGGTTGTAAAAAATTCAAACAAATAATAATAAATATTATTAAATTTATTTAATTGGTGGGCGTATGATCAAGGATGCATATGAAATTGCCTCCTTTTCTTGGTCTATGCATCATTGCCAGATAGTCTTTTTAGGCTAAAGGACCTCTCTTTTACGTCACACAAAACAATAAACATTTCCAAGCTCTTTACATGTCAAGAGGCCGATTAATCCCTCCACGACTAAATATTAGTATATAGCTGCTCTAACATCTCCAATCCCATTCTCGTATATACACTATTATGGATAATGATATACTTATGCCTCATTTACTAATTCTTTACCGCGCATGCATGCCCGTCTACTTTTTTTTTTTTTTTTGGTTCTTTTTACTATTTGAATTTGGATTAAAAGTTCTAGAATATAATCTTCTTGTATAATTTAGAAGAAAATAAATTCAATCAACCAATGTAATCATATAAATTAATTCAAAATAAATTCAATTTTATAAAAATTGACTCAAAGAGAAAAAGAAGGTCAATTTTTATATAATTGAATTTATTTTTAATTAAATTATATGATTACGTTAATTGATTGAATTTATTTTTTCCTAGATTATGCAAGCAGTTGATCATGCATATTCTGAGATTTTTAATCCATATTCAAAGAGCTAAAGGGCATTCAAGACTCAATATACCCGGTCCTTCTCTCTCTCTTTCTCGATAGAGACTGAGACAGAGTAAGGTTTTATAGTCCCCCTGCCGATGCAGGGTGGTTCTGTCTCTTTTCCGAGAGATTGGTGATTTACTCTTATCAGAACCTTTTTGCTTTACAATCCATGATGGAGGAAGAAGACCTTGCAAAGAGATGGGAAAGACTAAACCTGTCTACGACGGAAAGTGAAGTGCTAAAAATCCCTTCTGCTAGGTCTGAAAAGGATCTCCTACGTAGAAAACATTGCATAGTTGGGTGTGTCTTGACCGAGAAAGGTATAAACAACGAAGCATTCAGATCAACAATGTCGCAAGTCTGGAGATTGGAGGGATAGGTAAAGTTCAAAGAATTAGGAGAACACAAATTCCTAATCAAATTTCAACTTCTGGTTGATAAAGAAAAAGTGCTAGGGGGATGCCCATGGTTCTTCGATAGAAATCTGGTGGCTTTTTTAGAAATGGATGAAGATGATTCTTTAAATGTCACCAGATTTCAATTTGAACCATTCTGGGTCCAACTACATGGATTGCCATGGGGGGCAATGACAGAAGAAGTGGAGATACATTTGGGTTCCTCGGTTGGCCATGTCATTAGAGTGGATGCTGACTCTGATGGGGTTGCATGGGGGAAATGCATGATTATAAGAGTTGCAGTAGACTTACAAAAACCACTTCTACGTGGAAAGTGGATGGAACTAAACAATAGAAAACACTGGATCTCCGTGAAGTATGAAAGGCTACAGGCGTTCTGCTTTCAATGTGGCATTATTGCCCATAAAGGCAAAAACTGCACACAACAGCGGGGTCCTTCATAAGGCATTGATTCCAAGCCTTTGCAGTTTGGCCCTTGGCTTAGGGCGCAACCTTTGAACTCTAAGATTTTCGATGCTAGACAATATGGTGGTACATCTGGTGGTCTGAACCAACAGCAGAGACAACAATCTGAAAATGTCAGGGGTAAGGATAAGGAAACCAGCCGTGATAAGGAAATGAGGAAGGAAGAAGTCATAGCCACTGTTGAAGATCTTCATAACCCATACTGTAATGTTAAGGAAAACAGCACTAAAATGGGTAACCAAACTAAGGAGGATTTCGATTTTTCTATTTTTGGAAACTCCTTAAAGACAGAATCCCTAACTGCTCCTATGATTGAGGTAAATACTGATAACTGTCACCCATCCAATTTGCTGAAGTCTTCAGATAACAAAATTTATAATGCAAATAATGTATTGCCTGCTGTTGTTATTGAATATCCACCGTGTATGGATAGTGAAATGAAACAAGATAAATCTAGTATAATTGTGGATGTGCCCAGCAGTACTGGTGTTATGACCAGACAGAGAGGGGCCACCTGGAAAAGAAAGGCAAGAGAGGTATCCCATTCTACCCCTATGGACACGGTTTTAAAAAGTAAAGGCAACAGGAAAAGAAGCTTGAATAGTCAGATGCAGTTACCTTTAAAAAACAAGAAAGCAAAAGGTAACCAAGACTCAAATGTTAGCAATGACAGTACCAAATTGGTGGAGGCTGCTATGCAGCCCCACCAACAGAAATGAAATGATTTAGTTGGAATTGTAGGGGGCTTGGGAACCCCCATACAGTTCGAGAACTAAACCTCTTAGTGAGGACAAAGTGGCCCGAGTTTATATTCTTAATGGAAACAAAGTGTGGAAGAAAGAGGGTGGAGGAAGTGAGGAGTAAACTGGGATTTGACTGCTGTTTTGTGGTAGATAGCAGAGGTCTCAGTGGAGGCTTAGCTTTTATGTGGAAAGACAGTATGGATTTCAATTTAGAGAACTATTCTCAAAGCCACATTTTGATGACCTTGTCTCACCAGGAGAGTAGACAGCAGATATTGCTTATTGGCTTCTATGGTTCTCCTGAAACAGCAAAAAGAGGGGACAGTTGGAAGTTGTTGAAGATGATTAGTCCTAAAGAGAACAAACCATGGCTATGCTTTGGAGACTTTAATGAGATCTTGCATCACCATGAAAAGGTAGGTGCAGCCAGTAGACAAAATTCTCAAATGGAAGCATTTAGAAGTGTTGTGGAGTGGTGTGGCCTAAGTGACCAAGGTTATGAAGGCTCAAAATACACCTGGAGCAATAATAGAGAGGGAGTCCAATTCACCAAAGAAAGGCTGGATAGAGTCCTGGGAAACTTGCTGTGGACTAGTCTGTTTTGTGAATGCAGTGTCAGTGCTCTAGTAGCTCAAACCTCTGACCACTGCCCCTTATTGATCAATGCAAGAAGAAGTATAAGGTGGGGACCATTTGTAAGACAAAAAGAGAGAAGATATTCAGATTCGAGGTAAGCTGGAACCTTCATAAAGCCTGCAACAGCATCATTAAATCTAATTGGTCTAACCAGGATACTCAATAGGGATTAAAGATCTATTCAGTCATGAGGAAGCTTAAGAGATGTAAGGACTCTCTAAAACATTGGAGTTCAACTCTCTGGAAAGAAAGGAGGGACATTCAAACTAATATGAACCAACTTTCCAAGATGCAAGACTCGAACAAATACAGCAGCTATCAAGGCCCTAAAAAAGGTAATTGACAAAGCTCTAGAGGAAGAGAATTTGAAATGGCAACAGAGGGCAAAACAGGCATGGCTCAAAGATGGAGACAGAAACTCTAAGTACTTCCACAGGTGTGCTAACCAGAGGAGGAAAACAATGGAATTCAAAAAATTGTAAAGGATGATGGCAATGAAACCACTGATCTGAGAGAAATGTCTGCATTATTTTCCTAGTATTTCCAAGATCTATTTACATCCTCAAGTCCAAGTGATGTGGATGTCTGTTTGAGTCATGTCCATCACAGAGTGGATAGAGAGATGAACTCCAAGCTATCCAAACAGTTTACAGCAGAAGAAGTAAAGGCTGCTCTTTTTCAGATGAACCCTATGGGTGCTCCTGGCCCAGATAGATTTCCAGCCTTGTTCTACCAGTCTCATTGGGAAGTTGTAGGAGAAGTTGTAGGAGAAGTTGTAGGAGAGGATGTCACTAAAGCAGCCTTGGAAATCTTAAATGAAGGTGGTGAGATTGCTCCTATTAATAATACCTTCATTGTCTTAATACCAAAAATAAAAAATCCTCAGAAAGTTTTGGAATTTAGGCCTATCTCCCTCTGCCATGTCATCTACAAAGTGGTCTCAAAAGTTCTCTCCAACAGGCTGAAGGAGATCCTTCCTCTCATCATTGCCCCTACACAAAGTGCTTTTATTCACGGGAGGATGATCCTTGATAATGTCATTGTAGCCTTTAAAACACTTCACTCTATGTCCACTAAAGGCAAAGGGCAGCAAGGTTACATGGCTATTAAGTTGGACATGAGCAAGACCTATGATAGGGTGGAGTGGGAGTTCTTGAGGAAGGTCATGGCAAAAATGGGATTCAATAATAGATGGATAAGACTAGTTATGCAATGTGTCTCTACTGTATCCTACTCTATCCTTGTTAATGGAAATACTCAAGGCAGCTTCAGTCCTTCAAGAGGCATTAGACAGGGAGATCCCTTCTCTCCCTACTTGTTCATTTTGGTTGCTGAGGTGTTAAGCAGTTTGTTGAACCATGCTGAAGCCTTCAAAGTGATTCACGGCTTTCCAATTTGCAGGGGGAAACTCAGCATCAACTATTTATTTTTTGCGGATGACAGTTTGCTCTTCTGTTGAGCAAATGCAAGGGAGTGGTCCTCTATCCATCTTCTGTTAAACCTCTATGAAGAAGCCTCTGGCCAGAAACTAAATAAGACAAAAACCTCTATCTTCTTCAACCCAAACACTAAGTCAGCAACTAAAGAATACATATTGAGCCTTGCAGGTACTAGATCTTCATCTTGTTATGAAAAGTATCTTGGATTACCAGCTCTCATAAGTAGATCCAAGAATGCTGCCTTCAAGAGTATCATCAACAGAATCAAGTCAAGAGTAGGAAATTGGAAAAATAAGTTCCTCTCTCATGCAGGCAACGAAATACTCCTTAAGGATGTGGTACAGGCCCTCCCTACTTATTGCATGGGGGTCTTCAAAATGCCTAAATCCTTGTTAAGTGATATTAACAGAGTCATGCATCATTTATGGTGGGGCCATCTACAAAATGAAAGAAAGATGCACTGGGTGTCTTGGGGACTGATGGGAAGATCGAAAGCTACAGGAGGGCTGGGGTTTAGAGACCTTAAGGTTTTTAACTTGGCATTGTTGGCAAAGCAAGGGTGGAGACTTGTTCAATACCCTAACTCTCTAGCTGCTCAAGTCCTTAAAGTGAAGTATCATCCAGAACATGATTTCCTCCAAGCCAAGGTGGGAAACAGGCCATCCTTCATATGGAGAAGCTTCTGTGCTGCAAAAGGACTACTGGTTAAAGGCTCATTGTGGCGTATTGGAAATGGTCATAAAACCAGAATATGGAAGGACAGGTGGCTGCCTCAACCTACTACATACATGGTTCAATCTCCAGTACATATTCTTCAGGAAGATGATAAAGTGGAAAGGCTGATAAACAGTGAGACTAAGCAGTGGGATAGAGGCTTGATTTCAGATGCTTTTGATTCTGATACAGCTGCAATGGTACTAAAAATTCCCATCAGTTCCTCGGGTATTGAAGATAAACTAATTTGGCTGGGCACCAAAGATGGTTCATTCACTGTCAAAAGTGCTTATCATATGCAGAAAGAGTCTATCGAAATGCATAGAGGGCAGTCATCAAGAGGGACAAAGAAACAGAGAAGCTGGTTTGAATGTTGGAAGATTCAGGTTCCTAATACCACTAAGACTTTCCTATGGCGTGCATGCCTTGAGGCACTTCCCACCATGCTCAACCTTTTCAAGAAAAAGATAGTGGATTCTCCTATGTGCCCCATCTGCTGCAGAGAAGAGGAGACCACCACCCATGCCCTATGGAGTTGCAGTTCTGCCATGTATGTTTGGAGTCAAGGTCATATCTTTTTTCAAAAAATCACCCTGAGGGAAGTCAGCTTTAAAGAGTTGTACGAACATCTCACTGTGCTGTGTGATAGGGAATTGCTTGAACTGTTCTCAGTCATTGCCAGGAGCATATGGTTAAGAAGGAACAAGCTTCTGTTTGAGGGGTCATTTTTGCACGCAAACCTGCTATTGAGACAGGCATCCCAGTCCCTAGAAGAGTTCAAGACAGCTCAAGCTAGCAAGGTGGTTACAACTCAAGTGGCCTCTATTCATCCCTCGATGTGGATCCCTCCTCCAATAGCTTGGGTCAAAATAAACTGGGATGCTGCTGTGAATGTGGCTCAAGGTAGAATTGGAATAGGTCTGGTGGCCCGAGACCATGAGGGTTCCATTTTGGCCACAAAGAAGCTCTCTGTCTCTAGCTTGGCTGAACCTGTATTGGCTGAAGCCTTAGGAGCTTTTCATGCTGCTTCCTTGGCAAAGGAATTGGAGTTGAACTCAGTTGTCTTGGAAGGAGATGCACTCCAGATTGTGAATGGGGTCAACCACCATGTTGAAAGGTGGGATAGAGTGGGTATGGTTTTGTTGGACACTAGGATGATACTCTCTAGTTTGGTCCAGTGGAAAGTAGCTTTTGTTAGGAGGAGTGGTAACCAGTTTGCTCATTGTCTAGCTAAGGAATCCTTAGAACTAGCTGAGAGCTTGGTTGAGTTGGTCGTTAGACCTCTTTGTAATCATGTTCCATCTTTCCCTTGAAGGTGAATGAAAGTATGATGTTTTAAAAAAAAAAAAAAAAAAAAGAGCTAAAGGGCAAAAAAAAAAAAAAGAAAAAAAAAAAGAGCTGAGTAGTGAAATAGTAGTAAATGAGGTGTAAGGATATCATTATCTTTGACTTCAAATTCTTTTGACGGTTGAAAACAAAACTTAGTGCTCGCCAGTCGCTGCTAACCTTTGATCACCCCACGATTGATAATCTAAATATTGATTGATGAAACAGCAAAATAAAAATAATTTGAATTATTATATTACACAACATTTTTCAAATGCATAAATCAAGTGAAAATCTAAATAAAAAATTAAAATAAAACAGGCACACAAATCCAAATAATTCCATCCAAAAGGGTGCACAAAGCAGGAGAGACGGAAAATTCCAAAGAATAATCGGGTTGTAACTTCTGTAGATAGTGCATGAGGTTGAAGGAAAGGTAGGCTACACAATATATATAAGAAAAGTTTAGGCCTAAGATGTATCCAACTATTTTTAGGGGATGTTTGGAGAAGGAGTTGAGATGAGAATTTTGTAAATAGTAGTAAGATAGTTTGTGAATAGTTGTAAGATAGTTTGAGTTAAATATCTATTGGGTTTTGAGAAAGGAGAGAGAAAAAAAGTTGAATAAAACATATTATAAAGTTAAATTATTGTTAGAATATAATTTTTTATTTGTGATATGAAAAAATTGATTTTTTTTTTATTTGGAAGTTTGAAAAAATTGTAATGATTAGTTTTAAAAAGTTGTAATAATTAGTTTGAAAATATTTGTATTTGAGTGGTATTTGAAAAGAAAATGATGAAGACATAAAATAAGCCTTTTTTTCCCTTACTGAAGAAGGTGCTCTCTTCTATCATAAATGATAAAGACATGAAATTCTACATGCACAAACAGAACCATTAATTTAAAGAGTGGGATATGGAATTTCAACATTTCATGTGCGCAAACACTCATGCTTGTGTTTGTTTGGTTGGAGTGAGAAAACTGTGCAGTGACATAACCAATGCACCAAAAAAAAAAAAAAAACAAAAAATTACCTTAAAGCTATAAAATTCCACATGAACAATTGTCTGGTAGCATGGATGGTGATTTGTTTGGTTCAGTCTGGACTCCATCTTGTCAAGCTGATCATGCATATCTCCTTATCTCAAGAAGGCAGCGAAACAACAAACAAAATTGAAGATTGCACTTGTTAATTACAACCCAAGTTTAAGCTCTAAATCCAAATCTTCCTTTGGATTCTCATCAATATTCTCTAATTCTGTTATTCTGATGCTCATGGTTGAGGAATACTGCCTCTTTTGTTGAGGGTACCAATTGAATTCCAGGTTGCAATCATCTTCATCACGACGCCTTTTACCATCCATTAAATCTACCCAACCTTCAGTGTCTTCACTGGATGCATCAAAATGGGCACCAACATCTTCATGGAGCACACCTGTATCATGATCTCTTACATTTTATTCATGCTTCTCTACCAAATGGGCCCCAAGTTCCAAATCTTTATTTGGATTCTCATCATCGCTTTCTTTCTCTAAATCATAAATTATTGATTCTGAAGAAGGCTGGACGTTAACACAAGGACTCCAACTTGCAACGTCTTGCAATGTACTGATCTCCTTTTGCTTGTGTACCACACGGATTCCAAAACTTTTAATTAGGACACTACCTCTGTATTGATCTCCTAAGTTGCTATAAAACTTAAGTTGTAGAATTCCTTCCACTGATTTGAAACGCTCTCCTTTGAGTTTGTGGTAATGCAACAATACATTATCTGAGCCACTTGGATCAATACATGGAATATACGTGGTATACTGATATACACCATTATAGTAGATCCCGATATGCATATTCTTGCAGGAAGACCTTTGGGAGGGATCGGACTGAACAACAACACATGCAATGAATCCTTTAATGTCATATGAATACACAAAATCAGCATTTATCCCATCATATACATAACTATTTGGAGTCTTCTTCAGCTTGCAATGGTAGTCCCAATCTGGAATTTTATTTTCCGAAAATATAAGTTCACAATCTTCATCCAAGTCCTCTACATTTTCCTGTTCAACAAGCTAGCTAGCATCATAATTTTTAGTAGACAAATGTAGTACTACACAATACTATGAGAGAGAGAGAGAGAGAGAGAGAGAGAGAGAGAGAGAGAGAGAGAGAGAGAGAGAGAGAGAGAGAGAGAGAGAGAGAGAGAGCATACCTCAAATCGTAGAGGATTTACAACCATTTTATGGCATCCACTCAAGTTAATCCAACATAGCTTATGTAAGCTGCTTGTATTGAATTCAAACTTATTTGATACTTCAGGAAAACTCTCCAATGAAATGCATCCACTAATGTCTACCTCTCTTATATTTGGAGGAAGTTCTAAGATTTCTTTAAGTTGCTCGCAATGACACAACATAAGAACCCGTAATTGAACAAATCCTCTGATCCACTCAGGAAGGATAACGACAATATTGCTTCCCGATAAATTTAAAACAACCAAGGTGGAATAGAAGGCAGTTAATAGAACCAAATCTAGTTTCGAAAACACAATTGAATTCATTGGAGGAGAATATGATGAGAACAATTCTACAGTGGAGGAGGGTAAGGGATATTGGCTCTGATCATCTGATCGACGCGCGAGAGTGAGAGAATGCAGATCTTGTGATCGACGAATGCTGTTAGGGATACACCTTGGTTTGTAGCAAATTATTTCTAATTGCTTAAGGTTAGAAAGATTCCCAATAGATGAAGGTAATTCTTTTATAGTAGTCATTTGTACTAGTTTAACAAATCTTAAACATTTCATTTCACTCTCAATTTCAGGAAACTTCTGCAGTCTTTTGCCAAAAGAAAGAATAAGCGTTTCTAGAGATCTCAACTTGAGGGATCTTGGAAAACTAGTGAGGCAGTGGCAATTTTGGATTGACAATCTAACAAGTTTATCAAGGAAGCCAATAGATTGATGTACCTCAACTAAGTTATTGCAATACTCAATGTCCAATCTCTCTAAAGTTTGGAGCCCCGACACATCAGGAATCGTTATTAGGAATTTACATTTAGAGAATTTCATAGTAGTCAACTTCTGGAAATTCTGCAAAAAAGAAAACAACAGAAGGGAAAATATATTTGCTTGTAAAAAATTTACAGCATATATATACACACACACACACATATATATAGTTTAAAGAAAGAAATAACGGTACCTTCAATCCTTCTCCTAATTCTTTGATGAAGCAATCATCCATTTTTAAAACGAGGAGTTTCTTTCCATGAAATTTTTGCGGGAAAAAATGACTAGGATAGCCGTGCCAATCAAATACTCTTAGCTCATTTGAGAGATAATTAGGCTCTCTTAAAAATCGTGCATTACGATTTATAAATATCCTAAGCCTTCTCATTGCCGAGAAAGTCTCAGGATTCAAATCTATCAAGTCTTGTTTTGGAAACTCTATCAATATGCCTTGAATCTTGTTTGTTCCCTAGTAAGACAATACAAACAAAATCTGAGCAAAACATTCTTCATATTTACCACTTGCTAGAATCATAATTATGTTTATATACATGGTGCATTGTGCATGTTCTTTCTTTTTCCTTTATTTTTTTTTATTTTTTATTTTTTTAACTTAATGTTTGATTTTTATTTTAAGAATGTCCCAAACTAAGTGATCGAACACAAAATTTCCATGTTTGCTTTCATATTTACCTATCAATTTTATCTTTCGATATAAGAAAAAAGCAGGATACTAAAACAAAATTGTCTCGATGTAACCAAAAGTTTTTTTTCTCCTCCTCATTTAATATGAATGAGATGAATATGTTGTAGATGTACCTGTATAGATAAATGGGTGCACGTATATGTAATCTCAATCCAATTTTACAATCAAAAGATGAAATGTGTTTTTTTATGCAATTTTTACCTTAGTTTCTTCAAATACATGACGAATGTCTTCATGAAACCACAACCTACTGCGTTTCTCAGGTTCTTCAGGTGATTCTTGACGAACAATTTCTTTGTCCATATCTTTGAGTAAGTCATGCATGATTAATCTGCCAGACTCAATGGTAATGAGAGACTTATCTACTAGTACTTTGATACCACATTTAGGAAAGAAACCAGAACTATCAAGTACTTTAGTAACATACCCTTCTTCCTCGCCTGTAAAGAAACATGCAATATCTAAGAAAATATTCTTCTCGCTTTCTTCCAAGCCATCATAACTTATTCTAAGTTTTTCATGAATATCGTTGTGAGGAATTCTTTTGTACTTTTCCAAAGCACTTCCCCAATAATGAATGTCTCTACCATATAGATTCGAGCCTAGCACCATTAAGGCCAATGGAAGGCCCCCAACGTAGCGCAGTAGGTCTTCTGTGAGTTCTACAAAATCAGGGTTAAGATTTTCATTTTTGAAGGCATTCAAACAAAATAGCCGAAGAGCTTCATCACGATCCAATTCCTTCACCTTATATCGTAAATTAACATTATTACTAGTTAATAAATGTTGATCTCTAGTTGTTATAATGATTATACTTCCTAAACCAAACCAATCACATCCTCCAAGTAGCTTTTCAACTTTGACCGATTGATCTAAATCATCAAGAACTAAAAGAATTCTTTTACTCCAAAGCATCTCTTTTATGAGACCCATTCCTTCATCAACATTTCTAACCTTCAAACTTGAGTCTCTTAGGATCTCGCAAAGAAGTGTCTCTTGCAATTGAATTAAACCATACTCACTCTTTGAAGTTTCTCTCACGTTTGCAAGAAAGCAACAATCTTCAAACTGGTCAGTAAATGTGTTGTAGATTTCTTTAGCCAAAGTTGTCTTACCAACTCCACCAAGCCCATAGATCCCTAGTATGCGTATGTCATTCACTTCCACATGTAGAAGTATATCATGGATGTCATGTACTCTAGACTCCATTCCGACTGGATGCTTGGCAACGTCATTTAAACATTTAGGCTTTACTACTTTAGAAATCTCTCGAACAATTTCTTGAATTAATTCTGGTTCAGTCCTAGCAATGCAAAAATAAAAATAATAAAATAAAAATAAAAATAAAAATAAAAATAAAAGAACAATAAGGTAGGATTCTCACAATAATGAGCTTTTACAATTTCTTGAAAATTCAGTTTGCCTCGTTAAGAAGCTGGGGATTTTGAGTTAATGAATTCCTAAATTTAGAAATACACACATACATACACACATATTATAAAGATTATGAACAATGTTTTTAAATAAAGGCAAAAGAGTGAGAAGAAGTATCATACTTGTCTCCTAAAGTGAACCCAGACAAATCAGCCACTTTTTTAAGGGCTTCTTTCCACTTTTGGACCTCGGTCTCATCCTCGAACCTATCTTTAAGTTTAGCCAATGCTTTTCCGAAATTTTTTCTCTGATATCTTACCTCTGTTGGACTTACATCATAAAACACTGGTAGAACCTTTTGTTGCTTTGATGTTTTACAGTCGATGATCTTCTTCAATTCATCCAAGCACCATGTGGATGATGCATAGTTTTTTGAGAGTATGACAATTGAAATTCTTGAGTTTTCAATAGCTTTGAGAAGTGCTGGTGAGATTTTCTCCCCTCTTGGAAGCTTGTCATCTATGTATGTATTTATATTTTTTCGACGCAATGCATCATGTAGATGGGCAGTGAACCTTTTACGAGTATCTTCACCTCTAAAACTCAAGAATACATCATATGTCCACCAAGAAGGAGAAGGAGAAAGGGAAGAGGAAGAGGCACCTTGAAAGGCCATCGGAAAAGTGATTGAAAGTTGAAAGAATACGCGGCCTACGCCCCGATCTCGAACGTTCGGAGAGTTAGCTCTTATTACTGAATATCAACTCCAAAATCACAATTATAAAATCCGAAAAAACTCCATAAAATATTAATTCATTTGCTCAACCCAAATTATATATCCTTGCTCCTTCACAGAAATACTAACCAAACCCCTCAATAAAAATAGAATAACAACTCCACCAAGACTTGAATTACCAATAACTCGACTTACCAAAATAGTTGCCAAAGGTAAACCTACAAAATATGATCCTTAAAAAAATACTTGTATCCTTAGCACTTATTCATATATGATCATCGAAATTTTCCATTACTTCGTACTAGTGTTCTCCAGCTGAAGTATAAAAAATATCTGAAAAATGTTATGGAGATAAATGTGAGTTATCAACAACTCAATAAGCAGAGAACATATACTAGTATGCAAATATGAACATTTACAGAGTTCAGGATGTAGAACAAAAATACTTTTACTTTCAGAATACAGAATTAGAACATGTTAACAAAAATATTAGAGTGAAAGTTTCAGAAAATATTCTTATTCAAAGTTCTTTTGGCACTGCATAACTGAAATATCACATAAGAATAGAATTTCATATTTAACCCCCGTAGTAGGGTTGTGCAAACCCAGGAGGCCAACTGAGCAGAAACAAAATGTGAATCTTCCGTTTATTATTCTCGGAGCCCTGAGTGTGCACATAGGAAAAACCATGCAGAAAACCACTTTACTTTCAAAGTGGGTGCACCAGAAATAGAAAAGTTGGTACCAATCCAAATAGACGCCACATCTGTACACCCGTGGTAAGGTTAGAACGGAACAGAAACAGAAACATAATGTCATGCCAGAGGTTTTCAAAAATCACATTATATCATATCAGAAAACAGAACATCTTCAGAACATAACAAAATTAGATTACAAAAATATAATTTATGCACAAATTTTACATTTGCTCTCTTTTGCATAGTTCATAAACAAAATACCAAAATAGCTTATATCTACACTAGTCATGCCAGAAAATACTTTATTCTTATTCAAAATTTCATGAGTAATACATAACAAATAACTGAGATATTTCAAAATTATTTTCTTAACAAAACATGCATATTTTTCTAAAAATCAATCCCAATTCATTTCTTTTATGTAAAGTCTAGTATATGAACCCCACTTACCTGAACTTCTTAGCTTTTCAGAAATTCTCCACAACAATACTTAACTAAAAACGATCGTCACCTAAAGAAAAAATTCATATAACTTGAATAAAGCTCCAAATAAATAGTTACCACATATTTACACATGAAATAACTATTTTAATTCCTCAAAAACCTAAAAATTCTCTTAACACTAAAATATCGTCACTTCCCAACTTTGTAGATGTCCACTTAATATCTACTTAACTTAATTCTTACTTATTCACAAGTTTATTTAAAAAAAAAATAAAAACCGAACTCATTTAAAAATAAAAAGTCATTGAAATAAAAATATTACTTAACCCAAAAATAATTTAGAACCTGAACTCAACCCAAAAACATTTTACTTCAAAATAACTTAATATAACACCCACAAAAATAAAAAGAAACCCAGTAGAAAAACAAGTCTACGGAAATAAATCCTTAAAATACCAAGTTATAAAACAGAGGGCAAAATTGTAAACTCGAAATCTCCTCTTCCTACCACGTAACACGTAAAGAGCAAAAACCACTCCCTAAACTTGCAGGGCAGTACAAACGCTAGCTCACCCAGGGTACTCGGCAACGGCACTCACCGTGAGAGCAGCTGCGAGTGGAGGAGACACGGGCGGATCTGGCGGCTGAACACAGAGAGAGAGAGAGTGATGAGAGAGAAAAAGCGAGAGATGAGAGAGGGAGAGACAGAGAGTGTGAAAGAGAGGGAGAGCACAGCGTGAGAGGCCAGGAAGCTCACCGCGCAACTGTGAGGAGGCGTGAGATGGCCTGGGGTGGCGGTTTTTTGGGGCGTCTCAACGTGATGGAGTTCTCGGTGGAGGTGGTTGCAGTGCCTTACAGTGGGGAAAATATCACCCCTCTTTCGGCGTGGTGCAACAGGGCACACTCATCTAATGTTTTCGGTGGCTCCACAGGTGGGTTCACGGCTGGGTCACGGTGGCTGTGCAGGGATGCTGCGGTTTTGCGTTGGCTGGGCAGTGGGACGGAGGCTACGGCTGGCTTAAGAGGTGAACAAAACTCTGTTTTGAGTGTGAAAAACAGAGCGGGTGCTGCGGTTACGTGTTGACTGGGCAGTGGGCTGGCGGAATACACCGTGCAGGAGGGAACTCGGCAGCTTTGGGCGGCGCACGGTGGGGCTACGGTGCAACGGTGGCTGATCAAACTGCTCTGTTTTTATGCCTGCAAAACAGGGCTGTTGGATTCTTGGTTCCTGTTTGGCTCAAGGAAGGGTTGGGTGGTTCTGTGATGGTGCTGGGTGCAGAGAGAGCGACGGAGAGGTTTGACTTTGGACGAGGCTGGCGGCAGTATCACTAATATCTTATGAGACGTGTACGTGCATCAATATATAAATGGCTGGAGAAAAAAAAAAAAATAATAATAAGAGGGGAACGTGCATGGAAGGACACAGGTGCGAGGCGTGCAGGTAGGTTTGATAAGTGAGAAGAATTTTTGATTTTAGATAAAATTTTAAAATATTATTTTTTAATATTATTAATATTTTGAGATTTAAAAAATATTAAATTGAGATTTAAAAAAATTGAATTATTTATTATATTTTTTATAAAAATTTAAAAAAATTTGTAACGATGAAATAAAATAAAATAAAAATTTTATATTTTATCTTAATGCCAAACCTAATGAATCACAACTTGCATTTAGGATGGGGTTTTTTCCGTAAATTTTGGCTCCCGATTCAACTTCTAAAATGATCTAATTAGTGTTAAGGAAACGGCACAGCAGTGCTTATCATCTTAACATAGCAGTGCTTATCACCTTAAGTTGAAGTGTCCTAGTGTAACTTAATTAGTGAAGTAGTTATCTACAGCAGCAGCACTTAGATCTTATCTAAGTTAGTTTCTATCGTAGGTAATCATTATCTGTAACAATATGGGCTTATTCAAAAGGTTG
Source organism: Carya illinoinensis (assembly GCF_018687715.1). Lineage (NCBI taxonomy): Eukaryota > Viridiplantae > Streptophyta > Magnoliopsida > Fagales > Juglandaceae > Carya > Carya illinoinensis. The sequence continues at coordinate 22,704,815 of NC_056767.1, forward strand.
TTAGCAAAGCTTATCAAGTGTAAACCATACGTATGTTGTAACACTATTTATATTCAATGAAAATACAAGGAATGTATTCCGCCAATTTTAATCTTTCTTTCATGGTACCAGAGCAAACCAAGGTTAACACCACTCATATTTCAATGGCAGAATCCAGCCAAGCTGCTGCAATTTCCACTCCCTCTTTTTCACTTCCTAATACTGCTCATCTTGCTCCTACCAAGCTTGATGACAGTAACTATCTCGTCTGGATATGCCAATTTATGCCTATTCTTCGATCCAATGGGCTTATGGGCATTGTTGATGGGTCTGAACCTCCTCCTCCCAAGTATCTTCTCAAAGATGAGAAGATCTCTAGCCAGGATATGCTGAATCCTGATTATTTACTCTGGGAGAAGAAAGACTAGTGCATACTTAGTTGGTTTATTGCTACCTTATCTGAAAAGGTAGTTCCTATTGTGTATGGACTTGATACTTCACGTCAAGTTTGGAATGCATTAGCAAACAGATATGCATCTCCTTCACGATCTCGGGTGAATCACCTCAGGAGACAATTGCAGAATATGAAGCAGGGATCCAAAAATTACACTGAATTTATTCAAGCTTCCAAAACTCTTGCTGATCAGCTTGCATTGGTAGGAAAACCAGTGGAAGATGAAGATTTAATTTCCTACATTATAGGAGGTTTACATCCTCAATACAACCCTTTCATTACTTCTTATTCCTTTGCTGCCAAAGATAGTTGTATGACTCTTGAAGAATTCCAATAAGAGTTGCTTAGCTATGAGCAAATGCTTGAGCATCAAAATACTCCTGAAAGCACATCTTTTGCTTTGTACTCAAGCAAAAATAGTCCTAAGCCAAGGTTTGGTTCAAATTTTTCTCACAAATTCTCATCAGGAGCAAAGAACTCAACTCCAAAGAAACATTATTCTGGAAGTTCTCAACAAGGTAAACCTTCTCATGTTCGTTTTTCTGGTAATACTAATCGAACTCCTTGTCAAATATGTGGAAAGAACAATCATCAAGCACTAGACTGCTTCCATCGTATGGACTTTGCCTTCCAAGGCAGACATCCACCCAAGGAACTTGCAGCCATGGTTTCTCAATCGAATTTCTTGCATGAAGATAATAAGGAATGGCTTGCTGACAGTGGAGCCAACAACCATGTCACAGCAAACTTGGAAAATCTGACCATTCAACAGCCATATCAGGGCAAAGAAGCAGTTGCTGTGGGAAATGGTAGTGGACTCTCAATCTCTCACATTGGCTCATCCTCTTTTGTAACCAAAAATACCACTGTTAAACTCAAAAATATACTCCATTGTCCTGTTGTTTCAACCAATTTACTCTCTATCAATCGTTTCTGTAGAGACAATCATTTTTGGTTTAAGCTAACTGATAAAAATTTTGTTGTGAAGGACAAAATCACAGGGAAGATTCTGCTACAGGGGCCTAGTGAGGATGGACTCTATCCTGTGAAGCTGAAACAATTAGACATCAAAAAGACAAGATCACCTATGGCTATGACTGGAATCAAGACCACTACTTCCATTTGGCACAATCGATTGGGTCACCCTCATCATTCTATGCTACATCATGTAATCAAAAACCAGCATCTCCCAGTGTCTAAACTTGAGTCTAGTCAGTCCATTTGTGTTTCATGTCAGCTAGGAAAGAATAAACAGCTTCCTTTTAAGTCTTCAAGTCATGTAACTACTGCTCCTTTAGAGATTGTCCATAGTGACATTTGGACTTCTCCTATTTTATCAATAAATGGCAATAAATATTATGCAATAATAGTGGATGATTTCACTCGTTATTCTTGGCTTATTCCTCTCAAACACAAATCAGAGTTCTTCTCTAACTTTGTTCAGTTTAAGTGCATAATTGAGAAACAACTCTCCACCAAAATCAAACAGTTTCAAAGTGATGGAGGTGGAGAATACACTTCTCAATTGTTTATCAAATACCTTGCTGATAATGGGATTCACCATAGAATCACTTGCCCTCATACATCCCAACAAAATGGGGTGGCTGAGCGCAAGCACCGACATATTCTTGAAACAGGCCTTGCATTGTTAGCTCAATCACATTTACCTTCCAAATACTGGCTTGATGCATTCCAAACTGCTGTCTTTCTGATCAACAGGTTGCCCACACCAGTCCTTCAACATGATACTCCATACACCAAACTCTATCATCAAGAACCTGACTATACCTTTTTAAGAGTCTTTGGATGTGCCTGTTACCCTCTCTTGAGACCATACACAAAACACAAACTTCAATTTCGTAGTAAGCAGTGTATTTTTATAGGGTACAGTCCAAACCAAAAGGGTTATAAGTGTCTTGATTTATCCAACTGTCGTATTTATGTATCAAGACATGTGGTGTTTGATGAAGAATTGTTTCCTGCACAGGATGGATTCCACTCCACAGACTCTACAGCAGAATCTTTCCCACAAAAAGGTATTCTTCTAGACTCCTCTCAGTTTGTTTCTAACTCTATGCCTACTCAGTCATATCATTCTATAGATCATTCTCACTCCAATCTTGCCACTACTCCTCAAAATAGCTCTGCTGATTCGTCTATCCCTATACCAGAAAACTTGAGTCCTACCTCCTCTGTCTCTCCTACTCTTGAGACAAATACAATTGATACTGCTCCTCTTATTCCAGAGACAGGTCCTGCAATTCCCATTCCATCCTCTTCCTCACATATGGTTACCAGATCCATGGCTGGGACCTTCAAGCCTAAGTCCTTCCCAGACTTCCAATTATATCATTCAGCCAAGTCCACCAAACATCCTCTTAAAGCACTAGTTATCACCTCACTTCCTTGAGAGCCTACTACTTTTTCTCAAGTAATTGTAGATCCAAATTGGTTGGCTGCTATGGAATGTGAGTACCAAGCCTTGCTTGATAATGGTACTTGGTCACTATGTCCCAGGCCATCTAACAGAAATGTTATTCGAAACAAATGGGTCTATAAGCTAAAAGAGAAACCAGATGGATCTATTGAGAGGTACAAGGCAAGATTAGTGGCAAAGGGGTTTGAGCAGAGAGATGGTATTGATTTTTCTGAGACATTCAGTCCTGTTATTAAACCAGCAACCATACGTCTATTGCTCAGTCTTGCAGTTACATTTCAGTGGCCTATTAAGCAGTTAGATGTGTCTAATGCATTTCTACATGGCCATCTAACTGAGGAGGTATATATGGAGCAGCCTATGGGTTTTACTAGTCCTCAACATCCAACCTATGTGTGTAAACTTCAAAAGGCACTTTATGGTTTAAAACAGGCCCCACGGGCTTGGTTTCATTGACTCACTCAAGCCTTGCTTAATCTGGGATTCACTCGTTCATTAGTTGATACTTCATTATTCTATCTTCATAAATCTTCTATGCACATTTTTGTGTTGATTTATGTAGATGATATTATTATAACTGGCACACATTTGTCTAGTTTAAATACACTCATTTGTAATTTACAAACTGAGTTCAAACTGAAGGATCTTGGAGACCTTTCCTATTTTTTGGGAATACAAGTTTGTAGGGATAACACAGGGCTTCATCTCAGTCAAGCTAAGTATATAATTGATCTTTTAGATCGTGTTGACATGGTTGGTGCCAAACCATACTCAGCACCTTGTGTATCAGGGAGCAAATTGTCTAAATTTGATGGAGACCCTTTACCAGACCCAACTCTCTATAGACATATAGTCGGAGCATTACAATATTGTACTCTCACTAGGCCTGATATTTCTTATTCAGTGAATCAGCTATGTCAATTTCTAGCTTCTCCTACTACAACTCATTTCAAGGCAGCAAAAAGAGTACTACGATATTTGAAAGGGACTCCAGATTATGGCTTATACTTTACAGCAGGCCCTATACAACTTCAAGCCTACTGTGACTCTGATTGGGCAGGTGATCCTATTGATCGTAGATCTACCAGTGGCTATGGAGTATTTCTTGGTCCTAACTTAATCTCCTGGCAGGCTAAGAAGCAACCTGTTGTATCTAGATCTAGCACAGAAGCAGAATATAGATCCATGGCAATAGTTACTGCAGAATTATATTGGCTAAGGATGTTATTCAAGGAACTTGAGGTTCCTCTGCTATCACCTCCCTGCATCTGGTGTGATAATATTGGTGCACTTGCCTTAGCTTCAAATCCAATCTTCCATGCAAGAACCAAGCACATTGAAGTGGACTATCATTTTATTAGAGAGAAGATTTTACACAAGGACATTGTTACTGAACATATTCCTACAGCTGAGCAATGTGCAGATATATTTACAAAGGGGCTTTCATCTTCATGGTTCTTATTTCTTTGAGACAAACTCATGGTCATAGCTCCTCCCATGAGTTTGAGAGGGGCTGTTAAGGATACGGCACAACAGTGCTTATCATCTCAACATAGCAGTGCTTATCACCTTAAGTTGAAGTGTCTTAGTGTAACTCAATTAGTGAAGTAGTTATCTACAGCAGCAGCACTTAGATCTTATCTAAGTTAGTTTCTATCGTAGGTAATCATTATCTGTAACAATATGGGCTTATTCAAAAGGTTGTTAGCAAAGCTTATCAAGTGTAAACCATACGTATGTTGTAACACTATTTATACTCAATGAAAATACAAGGAATGTATTCCGCCAATTTTAATCTTTCTTTCAATTAGTCATACCAATATTCTCGATCCAACATTCTCAAGTATTCTCAGGCCTATAGTTCATTTTAAAAAAAATACTCGCTACTTTCAAGTGAGTTTTTCATTCATAAAAATTTAAATTTAAGAAATTGTTGGATAATGAATTTAGGTGTTATATATGAAAAGAAATTAATTTTCTAATAATAAATTTTACTATTTTTTAAAAGATTAATGTTATATACATTCATTTTTACGTATTTTCTGCACATTTTACTGATATGATTGACTTGATTAATTTTTTTTAATACACAATTAATGATATTACTGAAATGCACAAAAGAGTACGTAAAAGTGACTGTATATAAAATTTTTGTTTTTAAAATCAATACTGTATATAAAATTTTTGTTTTTAAAATCAATATAGAGATCACTATATATATAACATTATTTAAAAACAAAATACGAGTTTCTCGGCAACTTTTCTTTCGCAAAAGGAAGTTGGTTGACTTGACTTTAAAAACAATTCAACCGATCGGTTCCTTTTCTCGATTGAGTTGAGTTCCTTCTAGAAATTCAGTTTGGTAGACGTTTAATGAATGCCCTGTGGAAAATAAGCTCTAGCTTTTTTACCACCAATCATTTAACGAACGCACCAATCATTTTCATAAAAATTAAATAGTAATTATTATTATTATAATTTTTACCAACTTTAAAATAAAAAAAGATATTAAAAAATTATTTTTAAAGCTGCCGACACACGGAATTAATACGTGTGTGGTCCTTAGTCCAAGCGTACCAAACTTTTTTCTGATGTCTTTTCATTAATTTGTTTATATGAGCTGTAAAACATTGACCACAAGATCTAATTTGGCTTAATATAGAGAACCACTCGGAAGTTAGAAGCATAAGAATTTCTCGGCAATTTCCTTTCGGTTCTGTCGTTTTCTTGATTGACTTGACTTCCGTTTTTCACAAGAAGCAGCTAGAAATTTAGTTGGTAGACGTTTAATGAATGCCTTGTGGAAAATAAGCTCCAGTCTTTTGGAAAAATATGCCCTCCAGTCTATTAGTTAGGCATTTAATGAACGCACCAATCATTTTCATAAAAATTAAATAGCAATTATTATTATTATTATCGTCATTTTACAAACTTTAAAATTAAAAATAATATTAAAAAATTCCGTAAGATTTTCAAGTTTTTTACTTTTGGCAAAGATTGAAGAGTTCTCAATTTATTATTATTTTTTTTATGTGAAAAACTGGAAATTCTCAATTTACTTTTGGCAAAAATTCCGTAAGATTTCTAAGTTTTTTATGCATTGTGCTTGTATATTTCATGACTGTATGTAATATTACTTTATATTTTATATTTATTTCAAGATTAAGCTTATTTCAATATTTTGGCTAAGAAAAGGAATGGCCATCCAAAATATTCTTTGCTAGTTCCACAACACCTCTCTCTTTCTTCACATTTTTTTTTCAAAGAGCTGAGGTCACATGTCTAATAGTGACCCCTATATATTTTTATTAAAAAAACTTTCACTTATGGTGGAGGAATTTCCAAAGAAAAAAAGACCTTGAGATCTTAAACCTTAGGAATAAAAAACCCCAACAACCTAACAAACAATCCCTCACAACCAAAATGCCAATTCAACATCTAAGAAAAGGAATGCCAAGTTTATCCATACGAATAATACCCTGAATAGGGCCATGCATGAAGGTATCATCACCAAAATTTGAATTGACCCCTCACGTCCCTTATTTAGCCAAAAAGTTCGCTGCCATGTTTGCTTCTCTAAATATGTGTCAAAATTAGATATTGAGGTCCTTAACAATAGTTGTAATTTCCTCCCAAAAATGCCAAAGAAACCATTACTTACACACTCCCGAAACCAACCACCCAACTATGACCATTGAGTCCTACTCTACCAAAACATCCCTCAACTCCAGTTGCCTGCATAGCAAAAGCCTATCAAGGAGAACTCTACACCCCGCAATGGTATTAGTAGCATGACCATAAGAATGAGCAAAACCCGCCACTACTCCACCCTGGGAATTTCTAATAATACCTCCCCCGCCTGAAATACCCGGATTCTAGCGAGAACTCTCATCAACATTCAACTTAACCCGTTCTCTCTTCGGTGGTCGCCATGCAATTAATTTAACTTTCCTTGTAGCAACCAGAATAATTGGACAGCCTAAATCCTCCAAAATCACTAGGTCAAGGGAGCCTTGGCACCCGAAATTTTTTTTATCATACTTGACATTTCACTAATTAAAATCTTAATAGATCGAATAATAGCATCTGAGTTAAAATTCATATCTTCCATTCTAGCCACACATTGAGCTCTCCATAAAGCCCAAGAAATAGCAATAGGGAGAGCCACGCGAAGCCAGCCAACTTCCGTAGACATGGAAGCTCGCTGCCACTAGAAACTCATCATACCCTCCCAGTTTCGAATCTATGGAACTCTCATTCGACATGTAGTCACAAAAAATTGCCACATTTTTTGAGCTTCTACTCCCTCACATAATGTGATTTAGTGTCTCCAATTGTGACTGTTCGCAGCACTCACACTTAGAAACAATCGGTATGCCTAACTGCTGAATAATGCCATCCACCGGTATAGCCTTCTTCTTAGCCCGCCAAACAAAGAAAGACATCTTCTTTGGAATCCAATTTTTCCACAACCATTTTGTCCGTGGGCATATAACACCATGTTGTCTCACCAGATGCCAAGCGGACTTGGTACTAAACTCACCATTGACTGTGGGCTACCATACACATACATCCATTTCCGATTTTTACTTTATAGCCGCATCATATATTTTGATGAGAAACTCTTCCAAAACGAGCTCCCGCAACACATGATCAACTGGCCTTGCTTCCTTAATAACGTCCACCACCTACAAGTCCAAACGCCCAACAACAGGTAAATGTGCAATTAAAGCACCCTCTCCTAACTAGTTGTCCTACCAGAAATTAACATGGCTTGCCTAAATAATCCATCGTGAATTCTATAAAACTTGAGGCATAAGATCCAAAATTCCTTTCCAAAACCGAGATCTAGTCAGACATTGCGTCACAGAAAAAATATGAGAATTGCCAATATATTTAGAAGTAAAAAAATTCGACCACATCGACTTATCATTAATAATCTTCCATGCAAATTTCTTAAGTAAAGAAGCTTGCACCTCGTGCAAATCTCGAATACCCAGCCTACCCTCTTCTCCCGGCAAACAAATTTTGCTCCAAGATATCCACTTCCTTTTTTTATTCCCCTTTGACGAACCCCATAAATAATTTAAAAACATTCTCTTTATCTTCGATATCACTCATTTTGGTAAATTCAAGACATAGTGCATATGTATAGGCATACTATTCAAAACATGTTTGATTAGAACAATTTTGCTTCCAAAAGAGAGAAACTTGCCCTTCCTCCCCGCCAATTTTTTTTGGATTTTCATCAAGAGCAAGTCAAACACTCGGATAGTCATGCGACCCATAATCAAAGGTACGCCCAAATATGTGCAAGGCCAACTACCTTCTTGAAAACCCAAAATCCCCTTCAATTCATTTATACAGACAACCAATATAGAGGAAGAGAAAAGCATTGAAGATTTTCTTGGATTAATCAATTGACCAGACATCAATTCATACTTGTGCAATACTTCCATACGAGCCTGAATAGACGACTTACCCCCATTAGCAAAAATTAGAATATCATCCACATAGAACAAATGGGAAATCAAAGTACCTCTACCTGGGTGGAACAGCTTGATCTGACCCAGACCAAACTCTTTATGCATCAAAGGAGAGAGAATCTCCTTCGATAAAATAAATAAATAAAGAGAGAAAGGATCACCTTGACAAAGCCCATGCGACGGCTTGAAAAAACCTTTGGCACACCCATTCAATAAAACCAAGTAAAAAGGGAGTAAATAGCATTAAAAATAAGAGATCGCCACTTCTATGAAAAACCCAACCTACTTATGATCTCTAGAAGAAAATTCCAATTGACTTGATTATAAGATTTGGCCATATCAATTTTCATCAAAACCTTACCCCCTCTCGCCTTCCTATTGATGCCTTGAACCAGTTCCTAAGCCAATGAGATATTCTAAAAAATGCTTCTACTTGGAATAAATGTCGCTTGCTTAGGAGAAATAATTTTATCTAGGATCGGCACCAAACGAAAAAACCATATCTTTGACATAATTTTATAGACAACAGAACAAAGGCTAATATGTCGAAATTGACCAAAACCCAAAGGTTCATCAACCTTCGGAATCAAAACCAAATTCGTAGCCCCAAAAAAAGTTGAGAGTGGCTGTCCTGCAAAAAAATATTTAGCCATTTCCAACAAATCACCTTTTAAAATATCCCATGCAAGCATGAAAAAACTAGTGAAAAAATTGTCTAGACCCAGGCTACTATCCGTTGGGATAGACCAAAGAGCTTGCTTGAGTTCCTGAGAAGTTAGATCAGCACATAATGCCTCGTTATCATCCCTGAAGACCACTGGCTGTAACAACTCCAATTTCACCATGTGCCTCTCAATCGGCGTCCTTGTGAGCAAATTTTGGAAGAACGCAATAGCCTCCTCGTGAACCTCTTCCTTTGAAGCCAACGTACTGCCATCTTCCATAAGCATTTTATCTATTTTTTTACTCCTCTTTCTGAGCCTTAAGGTAGCATGGAAGAACCTAGAGTTCTCATCCCCTTCAGCAAGCCATTTGACTCGTGACTTCTGACAGGCTAAGACCTCCTCTCTATGTACCCATTGCAGGTGCTCTTGTTTACACTTCAACAAATCAATTTCGGTTTGAGCTGAATAGGACTGGGACAAATTGACTTCCAACTCAGTGATGCAATCTTCCAACTTTTTAAGCTCAATATCCACTTGGCCAAAAACCTCTTGGTTCCACATCCGTAAGACACGTTTCAGCTTCTTCAATTTTTTGCTAATGCTCACCTTGGCACAACCTACAACTTGCTCATCCCAAACCTTCTGCACTAAAGGAAGAAATTCCTCATGAGATCCCCACATACGGAGAAACTTGAATGGACGAATAGCAGTTACTCTATCTCTACTGAGTTAAACCAACATCGGTGCATGATCCGAAGAAGTCCTCGGTAAATATGAAACTGTAGCATCACCAAAGAATTCTATAAAATGCACATTCACCAGGATACAGTCTAAACGAGCCCAAATTCTTCTACCCCCTAACCTCCCATTACACCACGACAAACGATTAGCTTCATACGAAAGGTCCACTAACGCACACTCATGAATACAGTTATTAAAATCCCTCTACGTCCGAGAAACCTGCAAAAGCCCACCCACTTTTTCACTATCATCTCGAATAATATTAAAATCCCCCCAATAAACCATGGCAGCCCACAAGCATTTTGAGCCTTTAAAAACTCCCATAATTCCACTCTTTTATTCCAAAAGCAACTCGCATAAACGAAGGTTGGAAACACCCGACAGTTACCATGAACAAACCATCCACAAATTTGCTTGATCCGACATTGAAACCAAATCAAACACAACATCCGTATTCCAAAATATCTAAAATTTTCCTCCTACCTCTACATTATTCAAACAAAACGGCATCTTCATCCAACGTGCCCATCTACAACACTTATTAGAATTTAAAAAAGGTTATAAAATGGCCACTACAGAAGGGTGACTTTTATTCAAAATGTGCCTCTTAGACGAACGAATCCTCCTAATATTCCAAGTAAGAATATACATCCAAAAATTAGAGAAGTTTTTTGGAGAGAGTGCGATGGTCCAACACCACAATAGATTTTTCTTTTGTTACCCCTTTTACTTTTTTCAGAGGAACATGCATATCTGGATCCAAATCAAAAGGTTTTGCCGCTAACTCATTCAATTCCTCTTTGAACTCGCCGTCAGACCTCACCTTGGACATAAAATCCATATGATGCAAATCTTCCACAACAAACGGATCACTATCTCCCAACCCACCTAATTCAAACTCCAAGGCTTCATCCACTAGCCTCAAAGTACTTCTTGGTGCAGAGCTTTCCAAAAATTCTTGGTCATCATCCTTATTCGCCGTCGCTGTAATTTCGAACCAATTATCCCGTTGCTTAGATGGCGTCCCCACCAGCGGGTCAAATACTTTAAGTTCCTCTTTAGGCATAGGCACACTGTCCATATGCAACGCCTCCGATGCCAAGTCCTCTGAAAAAGCAACGCAGGCCTCGTCCAGACATTTATCAAACACTACACCCGTCGGCGAGATGAACTAGATGCCCTTGGCTACTCCTGCCTCTAGAATGACCTCCCTTCTCGATCTCGACGATTCCCCCCATCACTGTCTTTGTAACAGGCAAGAATTGTTCACCACCACGGTTTCCTACTACTTTCCACTGAGATTTTAAGGCTTGTTTATTACCTTCGGCTTGTTTACTTTCTTCACTTATAGAGTTAAATACATGATTTTTAAATGTCATTTTTTGAGAGAGAAATAAAATGATAGTGCTCAGGACATGATCAAATATTCAACTTTCTTTAAAATTCAACTCAGAAAAAGGGAAAGAGAGAGAGAGAAATAAATCTATTCATCATCCGAGAGGTTGCCAAGCATTCACTCCCACAATTTCTTGCCAACTTCCTTGCATTACACTATCCCATTATAATCTATGCATAGTCATTCCAGGTCCACCAATGTCTTAAATTGTTTAAGACGTACAAATTAAAGAAATTTGTGGGCCTAACTTATCTCATAAAACCAGTTCAACAAGAGAGGGCTGCACATTGCTTATAAACATAACCAAGACCTTGTCCGTAGGCAATGTGAGATTTAGTCCTCAACACCCTTCCTCATGTGCAGGCCAGTATTTTTTCTAGTTCTTGTCACGAGGTAAGTAGTGTGTATATTTGTCATATGGCATGCTCTGATCTAGTATCATTCTTGTTTCGAGAGGAGCACAATAGATTTGTCACATGATGTTTGTACCACGTCATAAAAAATGGGACTTGTCAATTTTTTTTGGCACATTAAAGATTAAATTAAGAACGTTAAGAACAAAAAATAATTTTTTAATAATAAACTTTATTGTTTTTTTCAAAGTGAATGCATGGTACTTGCACACTCTATGATTGTATGTGGCATTACTCTATGTTTTATATTTCTTTCAAGATCAAGCTTATTTCAATATTTTGGCCGAGAAAATAAATGGTCATCCAAAATATTCTTCTCTAGTTCCACATTACCTCTCTTTCTCCTCACTTATAATGTCAAATACAAGATTTTGAAAAATCATTTTTTAGAGAGAGAAACAAAATGATAGTGCTTAAGACAAGGTCAAATATTCAACTTTCTCCAAAATCCAACCCCGGGGAAAGGGAAAGAGAAAAATTGTCCGAGAGGTTGACAAGCATTCACTCCCAATATTTCTTGCCAACTTCCCCTGCGTTACGCTATCCCATTGTAATCTATGCATAGTCATTCCATGTCCACCAATGTCAAAATTGTTTAGGACGTGCAAATTTACATTTTCAACCAACATTTACTGCCTTTTTCTATTTCCGTACAGTGGCCTATTACACTTGAGCAGATTTTTATGATTCTTATTCCATCAATGTTCATCATTTTGGGCTGCGTGTTTGCATTGGTGCATCACATTGAGGAGATTTTTACATAAAAATATTTTTCATAAAATAATCGATTTTGTGATAAAAAAAGAAAAAAGAAAAATCATGTATGTTATTAAAAATACAAGATTTATGAGTTGAGCTTTTTGTGGCTACAGACTCTAGGTCACGTATTTTAATCAGCATTTAAGGTTGTAAAAAATTCAAACAAATAATAAGAAATATTATTAAATTTATTTAATGGGTGGGCGTATGATCAAGGATGCATATGAAAGTGTCTCGTTTTCTTGGTCTATGCATCATTCCCCGAGAGTCTTTTAAGGCTAAAGGACCTCTCTTTTATGTCACAAAAAAACACTACACATTTCCAAGCTCTTTACATGTCAATAGGATTAATCCTCCACGACTAAATAATATTAGTATATAGCCACTCTAACATCTCCGATCCTATTCTCATATATACCCTATTATGGATAATGATACACTTATGCCTCATTTACTACTTTACTACCCGTCTATTCTTTTCTTTTCTTTTTTGTTTCTTTTTCTGTTTGAATTTGGATTAAAAATTCCAGAATATGATCTTCTTGCATAATTTAGTAGAAAATAAATTCAATCAACCAATGTAGTCATATAAATTAATTCAATTTTATAAAAATTGACTCAAAGAGAAAAAGAAGGTCAATTTTTATATAATTGAATTTATTTTTAATTAAATTACATGATTACGTTAATTGATTGAATTTATTTGTTCCTAGATTATGCAAGAAGCTGATCATGCATTTTATGAGATTTTTAATCCAAATTCAAAGAGCAAAATGGGAAAAAAGAGAGCTGAGTAGTGAAATAATAGTAAATGAGGTGTAAGGATATCATTATCTTTGGCTTCAAATTCTTCTGACGGTTGAAAACAAAACTTGATGCTTGCCGGTCGCTACCAACCTTTGATAGCCCCACGATTGATAATTTAAATATTGATTAATGAAACAGCAAAATAAAAATAATATGAATTATTATATTACACAACATTTTTCAAATGCATAAATCAAGTGAAAATCGAAAGAAAAAATTAAAATAAAAGAGGCACACAAATCCAAATAACTCCATCCAAAAGGGTGCACAAAGCAGGAGAGACGGAAAATTCCAAAGAATCATCAGGTTGTAGCTTCTCTAGATAGTGCATGAGGTTGAAGGAAATGGAGGAATTAATTCAAAATAAATTAAATTTTATAAAACTTGACTCAAAGAGCAAAAGAGGTCGATTTTTATATAATTGAATTTATTTTTAATTAAATTATATGATTACGTTAATTGATTGAATTTATTTTTTCCTAAATTATGCAAAGAGCTGATCAGGCATGTTCTAAGATTTTTAATCCAAACTCAAAGACCAAAAGGGAACAAAAAAAGAGCTGAGTAGTGAAATAGTAGTAAATGAGGTGTAAGGATATCATTATCTTTGACTTCAAATTCTTTTGACAGTTGAAAACAAAACTTGGTGCTCGCCGGTTGTTGCAGGCCAACCTTTGATCGCCCCACGATTGATAATCTAAATATTGATTGATGAAACAACAAAATAAAAATAATATGAATTATTATATTACACAACATTTTTCAAATGCATAAATCAAGTGAAAATCGAAATAAAAAATTAAAATAAAAGAGGCACACAAATCCAAATAACTCCATCCAAAAGAGTGCACAAAGCAGGAGAGACGAAAAATTCCAAAGAACCATCAGGTTGTAGCTTCTCTAGATAGTGCATGAGGTTGAAGGAAAGGGAGGCTACACAATATATATGAGAAAAATTTAGGCGTAAGATGTGTCCATCTATTTTTAGGGGATGTTTGGAGAATGAATTGAAATAAGAATTCTGTAAATAGTAGTAAGATAGTTTGTGAATAGTTGTAAGATAGTTTGAGTTAAATATCTATTGGGTTTTTAGAAAGGAGAGAGAAAAAAAGTTGAATAAAAAATATTATAAAGTTAAATTATTGTTAGAATATAATTTTTTATTTGTGGTCTAAAAAAGTTGAATTATTTTTCGTTTGAAAGTTTGAAAAAATTGTAATGATTAGTTTAAAAAAATTATATTAATTAGTTTGAAAATATTTGGAAAGAAAATTAGATAAGATAAGATGAGATGATATAAAAATTATTTAAGAAAACAGATTTGCTATCTAAAATGTTTCTTTTGTTTTGGTTTTTTCAAAGACTTTTTCATAGAAACATTTTTTTTTTTTTTTTAAGTGAACACCCATTTATCAACCCAATTAATGAAATTTCTAGAAATAGGACCTTTTAAATCCTATAGTAATTGAAATAGGAATTGCCGAGGAACTGTTCTTCTTTTAAAAAAAGTTAGACGTACAAAAGGGAAAACATATAAATAAATAAAAACAAAATGATTCGAGATTAATTAAGTTCATATTAATTCAACTCAATATAAATATATGAAGAATAATATTGGATAATAGTCAATATTGCATGCGATGATTCATCTTGATCTGAGGCCCATGCATCTCTCTCCATCTGCAACTTGGTTGCTATAAAGGTAACAAAATAGCAAAAAGTATCAAAAGATTCAGCCTTGAGTCGCAGGTAAATCAATGTATATCTCACATTAATAATTAGTCATTTTGAAACATAGGCCCGATATGACTTGTGGGCCTCACGTGGAGACTTGGAGTGCTACAACCACTACATCGAATTCAAGAAAAGCTTGCAACTTATAATGCTTTGCTAATAGTAAATGTTGGTTTACACACAATTCTTATTCGTATATCTTAAGGTCTTGTTTGGATGTTGAGCTGAGTTAAAATAAATTGAGTTATTTATGAATAGTAGTGAGTTGAAATATTGAAATGAGTTTTGTGGGATTCACCTAAGATGAGTTTAGATGTATTTGGATGTTAGATGAGTTTAGATGTATTTATGAGAAGTTGAAAAAGGTTGTAAGTCCCACCTGTAAATAGATTTTGAGTTGAGTGATATTTAATGATTTGAGAGTTGAGTGTTTGATGTTAAACTCAGTTTAAAATTAGACTGGAGAGCAGAAAACTACAAAGATGGAAACCTAAAGAAAAAGACCAAGAGATGAAAAATAAATGATGAAAAGTCTCTGAAGGGTTTTTTTTTTTTTTTTTTTTTTCCAAAAAAGAGCAAGATACATACGAATGAATAATGCAATTAAATTATAAAATTATCTAAATGATTATAAGAGCTTTTAAATCATAAAATTCATTAGAAAAAAATTTTGACGGATAAAGGTAAGCCTTTTTTTTTTAATTTTTAATTTTTAATTAATTTATTTATTTTTATTGAAGAAGATGCTCTTCTATCATAAATGATAAAGACATGAAATTCTGTACATACAAACAGATCCATTAATTTAAAAAGAGTGGGATACGGAA
Source organism: Carya illinoinensis (assembly GCF_018687715.1). Lineage (NCBI taxonomy): Eukaryota > Viridiplantae > Streptophyta > Magnoliopsida > Fagales > Juglandaceae > Carya > Carya illinoinensis. The sequence goes on from NC_056767.1 coordinate 22,720,513, forward strand.
TTGCATTTCATGTGCACAAACAGTCATGGGTCTGTTTGGTTGGAGTGAGAAAATTGTGTAGTGAAATAACCACTACACAAAAAAAAAAAAAAAAAACAAAAAAACAAAAAATTACCTTAAAGCTATAAAATTCCACATGAACAATTGTTTAGTAGCATGGATGGTGGTTTGTTTGGTTCAGTCTGGATTCCATCTTCTCAAGCTAATCATGCATATCTCCCTATCTCAAGAAGGCAGCGGAAAAGCAAACAAAATTGAAGATTGCACCTTTTAATTGCAACAAAAGTTTAAGATCTAAATCCAAATCTTCCTTTGGATTCTCATCATCATTCTCTAATTTTGTTATTATGATGCCCATGGTTGAGGAATACTGCCTCTTTTGTTAAGGGTACCAATTGAATTCCAAGTTGCAATCATCTCCATCATGACGCCTCTTACCATCCATTAAATCCACCCAACCTTCAATTTCTTCACTGGATGCATCAAAATGGGCACCAACATCTTCATGGAGTACACCTGTATCATGATCTCTTACATTCTCTTCATGCTTTTCTACCAAATGGCCTAAGTTCCAAATCTTTATTTGGATTTTCATCATCGCTTTCATTCTCTTAATAAAAAATTATTGATTATGAAGAAGGCTGGATGTTAACACAAGGACTCCAACTTGAAACGTCTTGCAATGTATTGATCTCCTTTTGCTTGCGCACCGCACAGATTCCAAAATTTTTAATTAAGACTACTCTAGTATTATGGAAGCTATAAAACTTAAGTTGCAAAATTCCCTCCACTGATTTGAAACGCTCTCCTTCTAGTTTGTAGTAATACAACAATACAACATCTGAGCCACTTCTAAAACATGGTGTAAACATTCCAGACTGATATACACCATTATAGTACATATCGATAATCATAATATTATTGATGGAGGGATCAGATTCTCCATGAACAACAACACATGCAATGAATCCTTTAATCTCATCCAAATAAATCAAATCAACATTTAGCCCATCATGTAAATAACTATTTGGAGTTTTCTTCAGCTTCCCATGGTAGTCCCAATCTAGAATCTTATTTCCTGGAAATACAAGGCAACAACGTGGATCTCTAGATTTTCCTGTTGAACAAGCTAGCATCATAATTTTTAATAGACGAAGGTAGTACACAGTACTATGAGAGAGAGAGCATACCTCATATAGTAGAGGATTTATAAGAATTTTATAGCATCCACTCAAGTTAATCCAATGTAGCCCACGAAAGCTGCTTGTATTGAATTCAAACTTATTTGATATTTCAGGAAAACTTTCCAATGAAATGCATCCACTAACTTCTACGCCTTTTATATATGAAGGAAGTTCTAAGATTTCTTAAAGTTGCTTGCAATCATACAACTTAAGGAACAATAATCAAAAAAATCCTCTGATCCACTCAGGAAGGATAACAATATTGCTTCCCATTAAATCTAAAACTTCCAAGGTAGAATAGAAGGCATAAACTAAACCCAATCAAGTTTCAGAAACATTATTGAATTCATTGGATATAGGCTTTGATCATCACATAAGCAACGCGCAAGAGTGAGAAAACGTAGATCTTGCAACTGATGAATGCTATTAGGGTATGCCTTAATTTGTAGCACCTGATTATTTCTAATTCCTCAGGGCTAGTAAGATTCCCAATAGATGAAGGCAATTCGATTATAGCAGCCATGTGATCTAGTTTAAGAATTGTTAAACATTTCATTTCACTCTCAATCTCAGGAAACTTCTGCAGCCTTACGCAAAAAAGAAAGAGATCTCAACTTGAGGGATCTTAGAAAACTAGTAAGGCTGTTGCAGTTTTCAATTAACAATGTGATGAGTTTATCAAGGAAGCCAATAGATTGATGTACCTCAATTAAGTAACAACAACTGTCAATGTCCAATCTCTTTAAAGTCCGGAGCCCCGATACAACAGGAATCTTTGTTAGGAATTCACATTTAAATAATTCCAAAATTTTCAAATTCTGGCACTTCTGTATAGAAGAAAACAAAATAAGAAAAAATATGTTAGCTCGTAGAAAACTTACAGCACACACACACACACACACACACACACACACACACACATATATATAGTTTAAAGAAAAAAATAATGGCACCTTCAATCTGTCTTCCAATTCTTTGATGAAGTAATCATCCATTTTTAAAACGACGAGTTTCTTTCCATGAAAGTTTTGCAGGAAAGAACAACTAGGATAGCCATGCCAATCAAGTACTCTTAGCTCATTTGAGAGATAATTAGGCCTTCTTGAATAGTGTTCATTACGATTTATAAATATCCTGAGCCTTCTCATCGTCGAGAAAGTCCCAGGATTCAAATCTAAAAAGTCTTGTTTTGGAAACATTATCAATATGCCTTGAATCTTGTTTGTTCCCTAGTAAGACAATGCAAACAAAATCTGAGCATAACATTCTTCATATTTTACCACTTGCTAGAATCGTAATTTTGTTCATATACATTGTGCATTTACTTTCTTTTTATTTTCTTTTTTAAACTTAACGTTTGATTTTTATTTTTAGAATGTCCCAAACTAAGTGATCGAACGCAAAATGTCCATGTTTGCTTTCATATTTACCTATCAATTTTATCTTTCAATATAGGAAAAAAGCATGATACTAAAAAAGAAATTGTCTTTTTTCCTCCTAATTTAAGGCATTCTACTCATAAACAAAATATCCATTATGAGATGAATACGTGCTAGATGTACTCATACAGATAAATGGGTGCATGTATATGTAATCTCAATCCACTTTTACATTCAAAAAATGAGATGTTTTTTTATTTTATTTTTATTTTTATTCAACTCTTACCTTAGTTTCTTCAAATACATGACGAACGTTATTATGAAACCACAACCTACTACGTTTCTTGGGTTCTTTGGGTGATTCTTGATGAACAGTTTCTCTACCCATATCTTTGAGTAAGTCATGCATGATTAATCTGCCAGACTCAATGGTAATGAGAGGCTTATCCACTAGTTCTTTGATACCACATTTAGGAAAGAAACCACAACTATCTTGTACTTTAATAACAAATTCTTCTTCCTCGCCTGTAAAGAAACATGCAATATCCAAGAAAATACTCTTCTCGCTTTCTTCCAAGCCATCATAACTTATTCTATGCTTTTCATGAATATCGTTGTGAGGAATTCTTTTGTACTTTTCTAAAGCACTTCTCCAATAATGAATGTCCCTACCATATAGATTCGAGCCTAGCACCATTAAGGCCAATGGAAGGCCCCCAACGTAATGCAGTATATCTTCTGTGAGTTCTACAAAATTAAGGTTAAGATTTTCATTGTTGAAGGCATTCCAACAAAAAAGCTGAAGAGCTTCATCATGATCCAATTCCTTCACTTTATATTATAAATGAACATTATTACTAGTTAATACATATTCATCTCTAGTTGTTATAATGATTGTACTTCCTAAACCAAACCAATCACATCCTCCAAGTAGGGTTTCAACTTTGACCAACTGATCCAAATCATCAAGAACTAAAAGAACACTTTTACTCCAAAGCATCTCTTTTATGAGACCAATTCCATCATCAACCTTTCCAACCTTTAAACTTGAGTCTCCTAGGATCTCGTAAAGAAGTTTCTCTTGCAATTGAATTAAACCATACTCACGCTTTGAAGTTTCTCTCTCATTTGCAAGAAAGCAACAATCTTCAAACTGGTCAGTAAATGTGTTGTAGATTTCTTTTGCCAGACTTATCTTACTAACTCCACCAATTCCATAGATCCCTAGTATGCATGTATCATTCACTCCCACACTTAGAAGCTTATTATAGACATCTTGCACTCTAGACTCCGTTCCAACTGGATGCTTGACAACATCATTTAAATATTTACACTTTACTAATCTTGAAACCTCTCGAACAATTTCTTGAATAAATTCTTGTTGGTCCTAACAATGCAAAAAGATAAAAAATAAAAAATAAAAGAATAATAAGATAGAATTTTCACAATAAATAAACAAAAGAAAATGAACTAGTACACAACTTTTTATGTGGTAGCAAATGGCAATGATCTATTTAATGAACTTTTTTTGCTTCCATTCTCGAATTCGGTTTGGCTCATTAAGAAGTAGGAGTCTTCTAATTTAATGATGAGTTCCTAAATTTTGATATACACACATACATAAAATTGTATTATAAATATGCACTAAGATCACATTTTTGTTTTTAAATGAAGGCATACGAGTAGAAGTAGTATACCTATCTCCTAAAGTGAATCCAGACAAACTGGCCACTTCTATTAGGGCTACTTTCCACTCTTGCACCTTCGACTCGTCCTTGAACCTATCTTTAAGTTTAGCCAATGCTTTTACGAAACTCTCTCTGATGTCATACCTCTGTTGGATTTATATCGTAAAACACTGGTAAAACCTTTTGTTACTTCATTTTTTTACACTCTAAGATTTTCATCAACTCATCCAAACACCTTGTGGATGATATTGCATAGTTTTTGAGAGAATAACTATTGAGATCCTTGAGCTTTCAATAGCTTTGAGAAGTTCTTCCGAGATTTCCTCCCCTTTTGGAAGCTTGTAATCTATGTATGTGTTTATTTTCTTTCGATCCAAAGCTTGATGGAGTTGGGCAGTGAAATTTTGATGAGTATCTTCACCCATAAAACTCAAGAATACATCATAAGTTCACCAAAGAGTAAAGGAAGAAAGGGAAGTGGAAGAAGCACCTTGAACGACCATTAGAGAAGTCACTATTTATCTATGACGATTGATTACTAATTAACCTGCAAAACAACTCTACTTAAATTGAGTTAGAAGCCACGTTGCATCATTTAATATTTCACGTAAAAGTTGATATATGAGGGGTTTCTTGGCATCGGAACATTTGATGGAGATAAATAATAAATAACACAAATGATCCTTAGCTAGCTTTTGGCAACTTCAAAGAAAGAATAGGCATTTTCTTGGTCAACAACTTCCATGAGGTACTTTCATTGAGATAAATAATAAAACACACGTGATACTCTTCTTGGCAACTACGTATTATAGCCAAGAAAGACAAAAGTTTGCCATCAATATTGACGGCCTTATTGAAACATGAGTGATTATCGATCTAATAGATGAGCAAGCTAGCATGCCAGTTCACCCAACCGATAGCCAGTAAGCATCACAGTAACCATCAAACTCTACTCTACATAACAAAATAATTAAAAATTTAAAACATTAAGAAAGAAAATGAAGACTTCAAGTTCTTGGTATAATTATTCCTTCCTGCTCTATTTGTGTACAAATAAAATGAGGTCTGTCAAGGACATCACAATGCACTCTGTTAAGGACGTGTTTTACACCACCAAGTATACGAATACCTACAATGAAATAAGAGGGTGACATGGGAGACCAAGTGGAACTCCGATTCCTAGGTTCATCTTAATTTAATTCATTGTAGAATAGGTCAAGAATAATGGATAATCAGAAGGTAGAACATGAGGTAATGGAGTAGTAACTCATGAAGAGTGATTGTACCTTAATGATTTTTGGTTTAGTCATTGCATGCGATGATTCATCTTGATCTGAGGCCCATGCATCTCCCCATCTGCAGCTTGGTTGATACAAATCTAGCAAAATAGCATAGAGTATCAAAGATCGAGCCTTCACACTCGACTCGAAGCTCTGAATCCAAATCTTCGTTTGTATTGTCATTGTGGTTGTCAATCTCTAAATCAGAAGGTTGGACGTTAACACAAGGACTCCAACTTCCAACTTGCAATGTATTAATCTCCTTTTGCTTGCGTACCACACGGACTCCAAAACTTTTAATTAGCATTTTACCACCATACTTAAGTTGCAGACTTCCCTCCATTGATTTGAAACACTCTCCATCTAGTTTGTGGTAATGCAACAATACATGATTTGAGCCTGATGAAATAAATGATAATGTATACGTAGAATATTGATATACACCATTATAGTAGATCGAGATAGAAACTCCATCCATGAATTTCCCTTGGAAGGGATCGGGCCCAACAACAGCACATGCAATGATTCCTTTAATGTCATCCGAGTAGAGCAAATCAACATTTACCCCATGTGATACATAACTATTTGGAATCTTCAACTTGCAATGATAGTTCTAATCTGGAATCTTATTTCCTGGAAATAAAAGTTCGTAATCTGCATCCTGGTCCTCTACATTTTCCTGTTGAACAAGCATGCATCATAATTTTTAGTAGACAGAGGTACACAGTACTATGAGAGAGAGAGAGAGAGAGAGAGAGAGAGAGAGAGAGAGAGAGACCTCAAATAGTAGAGGATTTACAAGCATTTTGTGGCATCCACTCAAGTTAATCGAACATAGCTCACGAAAGCTGCTTCTATTGAATTCAAACTTATTTGATACTTCAGGAAAACTCTCCAATGACATGCATCCACTAACGTCTACCTCTTCTATATTTGGAGGAAGTTCTAAGATTGCTTCAAGTTCCTTGCAATTCCTCAACAAAAGAGTGCATAATCCAACAAATCTTTTGATCTGCTTAGGAAGAATAATGAAGTTGCTCCCCGATAGATCTAATGTTTTCAATGTGGAATAGCAGGCTGTTAATAGAACGTAATCTAGTTCTGATAGAGGCCGTTTGCCAAGAACCAAATCTTCCAATTTTGGAAATACTTTTGAGGAATAGTGCCCATCATTTGAAATGCTTGACTTCATTGGAGGTGGAGACGAGAGCAATTCTGCAATAGTGGGTAAGGGATATTGTCTTTTATTTGAACTAACATCGAGATAGAGATAATATAGACGTTGCAACTCAAGAATGCTGGTAGGGATATGCCTTAATTTGTGGCATTCGCTTAGTTTTAAATACTCAAGTCCAGTGAGGTTCCCAATAGATGAAGGAAGTTCTTCTATAGCAGTGCCTTGTAAATCAACATATGCTAAACATTTCATTTCACTCTCAATTTCGGGAAACTTCTGCAACCTTTTGCAATGACAAAGAAAAAGGGTTTGTAGAGATCTCAACTTGAGGGATCTTGGAAAACTAGTAAGGCTCAGGCAATTTTTAATTGACAATTTGATGAGTTTATCAAGGTAGCCAATAGATTGATGTATCTCAACTAAGTCATTGCAGTACTCAATGTCCAATTTCTTTAAAGACTGGAGCCCTGACACATCATGAATCTTTGTTAGGAATTGACATTTAGAGAATTTCAAAGTTTCCAAGTTATGGAAATTCTGTAAAAAAGAAAAAAAAAATAAGGAAAAATATGTTAGCTTGTAGAAAGTTTACAACATATATATATAGATAGATAGTTTAAAGAAAAAAATAAATGTACCTTCAATCCGTCTCCCAATTCTTTGATCAAGCTTTCATCCATTCTTAAAACTTTGAGTTTCTTTCCTTTAAAGTTTTGCGGGAGAGAATGGCTAGGATAACCACTCCAATCAAGTACCCTTAACTCGTTTGAGAGATAATTAGGTCCTCTTGAAAAATGCGCATTACGATTGATAAATATCCTTAGCCTTTTCATCTTTGAAAAAGCTTTGGAACTCAGATTAATCAAGTCTTGTTTTGGCAACTCTATCAATATGCCTTGAATCTTGTTTATTCCCTAGACAATGCATAACATGCCAACAAAATTAGAGCATAAAGTGCTTCATATTTTACTACTTTCTAGATTAATCATAATTTTGTTCATATATAGTATGCATGTTTTTTTCTAAAAACTCTTAATGTTTGATTTTTATTTTTAGAATGTCTCAAACTGAGTGATCAAACACAAAATGTCAATGTTTGCTTTCAAATTTACCTATGAGTTTTATCTTTTGATATAAGAAAAAAGCATGATACTAAAAAAAATTGTCTCGTTGTAACTAAAAAAATTATTTCTTGTTTCTCCACAATTAAAGCAATCTACTCATAAAAAAAAATACATATTATGAGATAAATGCGTGGTAGATTACTCATACAAAATAAATGGATGCATGTATGTGTATTTCTCAATCCAATTTTACAATTAAATGATGAAATGTATTTTTTTATGCAACTCTTACCTTAGCTTGTCCTAATACAGAACGAACGTCTTCATGAAACCACAACCTACTGCGTTTCTCGGGTTCTTCAGGTGATTCTTGACGAACAATTTCTCTACCCATATTTTTGAGTAAGTCATGCATGCCTAATCTGCGAAACCCATCGATGGTTAAGAGAGACTTACCAATTAATCTTTGGATACCACAGTTAGGAAAGAAACCACAACCATCAAGTACTTTAGTGACATATTCCTCTTGCTCTCCTATAAAGAAACATGCAATGTCCAGGAAAATATTCTTCTCGCATTCATCCAAGTCATCATAACTTATTCTAAGAATTTCTTGAATACTTTTCTCCGGAATCTTTTTGTACTTTTCTAAAGCACTTTTCCAATAATGAATGTCTTTATCATGTAGAGATGAGCCTAGTACTATTAAAGCCCGTGGAAGGCCCCCAGCATAGCGCAATACATCTTCTGTGAGTTCTACAAAATCATGGTTAGGATTTTCATTTTGGAAAGCATTCCAACAGAATAGCCGAAGAGCTTCGTCGTGATTTAATTCCTTCACCTTATATCTTAAATGAACATTATAACTTGCTAATAAATGTTCATCTCTTGTTGTTATAATTATTATACTTCCTAAACCAAACCAACCACATCCTCCAAGTAACTTTTCATCAACTTTGACCGATTGATCTAAATCGTCAAGAACTAAAAGAACCCTTTTACTCCAAAGCATTCTTTTTATGAGACCCATTCCTTCATTGTCATTTCTAACCTTCAAACTAAAGTCACCGAGGATCTCGCAAAGAAGTGTCTCTTGCAATTGAATTAAACCATACTCTTTCTTTGAAGTTTCTCTCACGTTTGCAAGAAAGCAGCAACATTCAAATTGGTCCGTAAATGAGTTATAGATTTCTTTAGCCAAATTTGTCTTACCAACTCCACCAATCCCATATATCCCTAGTATGCGTATGTCATTCACTCCCACACGTAGAAGTATATCATGGATGTCATGTACTCTAGACTCCATTCCGACTGGATGCTTGGCAACGTCATTTAAATATTTAGGCTTTACTACTTTAGAAACCTCTCGAACAATTTCTTGAATAAATTCTGGTTCGGTCCTAGCAATGAAAAAAAAAAGAAAAAGAAAATAAATGAATTTTCACAATAATGAATTCTCACAATAATGAATTTTCGCAATTTCTTGAAAATTCGGTTTGCCTTGTTAAGAAACAGGGGATTTTGAATTAATAAATTCCTAAATTTAGAAATACACAGATACATACACACGTATTATCAAGATGTATTATGATCCATATTCGTATTTAAATGAAGGCAAAAGAGTGAGAAGAAGTATCTTACTTGTCTCCTAAAGTGAACCCAGCCAAATCAGCCACTTTTTTAAGGGCTTCTTTCCACTTCTGGACCTCAGTCTCATTCTCAAACCTACCTTTAAGTTTAGCCAATGCTTTTCCAAAATTTGTTCTCTGATATCTTACCTCGGTTGGGCTTACATCATAAAACACTGGTAGAATCTTTTGCTGCTTTGATATTTTACAGTCAATGATCTTCTTCAATTCATCCAAGCACCATGGGGATGATGCATAGTTTTTTGAGAGTATGACAATTGAAATTCTTGAGTTTTCAATAGCTTTGAGAAGTGCTGGTGAGATTTTCTCCCCTCTTGGAAGCTTGTCATCTATGTATGTATTTATATTTTTTCGACACAACGCATCATGTAGATGGGCAGTGAAACTTTTACGAGTATCTTCACCTCTAAAGCTCAAGAATACATCATATGTCCACCTATGAGGAGAAGGAGAAAGGGAAGAGGAAGAGGAAAAGGAAGAGGCACCTTGAAAGGCCATCGGAAAAGATTTTTTTTTTTTTGGTTTATCTATGATTGATTATTACTTAATATAGAGAACCACTCGGAAGTTAGAAGCATACGAGTTCCTCGGTAACTTCCTTTCGGTTCCTTTTCACAAGAAGTAGCTAGAAATTCAGTTGGTAGACGTTTAATGAATGCCTTGTGGAAAATAAACTCCAGTCTTGTGGAAAAATATGCCCTCCAGTCTATTAGCTAGGCATTTAACAAACGCACCAATCATTTTCATAAAAATTAAATAGCAATTATTATTATTATTATTATCATTTTACAAACTTAAAAATAAAACAAATATTAAAAAATTATTTTCAAAGAAGTTGCCGACACGAAATTAATACATGTGTGGTCCTTAGTAATAGCGTACCACAACTTTTTTTCTCGATGTCTTTTCATTGATTTGTTCATACGAGCTGTACAAAAATTGACCACATGATTTAATTTGGCTAGATTAACGATAAGATAAGAAAATAGTATCCGAAAGATGGTTTGATATGCCAACGAGCATCTCTGTGCTATTTCTAGAAAATAAAAGGAAAGATCGGACAAAAGTTAGTGTACAACATCGGAAAGTATTGAAGGAAAAGAGGGGAGGCGGAGCCAAAGCTCCCACACCCCTGATCTGAACGATGGCGGGAGGATCTTAGGAGGTAGGTTTTAGGGAAAACTTTTTGGGAGAAAAGAGGAAAAGAAGAAGAAGAGAGGGGTAGTATATTTGAAATGCATAAATCAAAGTGAGAAGTCCAAATGAATAAAAGAAAACTAGAAGTATTCTTGGAATTGAGTTTGTACCTTTCTGTAGCAATCTAAATCTTTGCAACAGGTGAGAGGTGACCATTCATTCGTCTTCCATGGTTGCACACCATCATGGGAAATTCTTGATGGTCCCAAGGTGGTAGATTCTCCAAAGAGCACATGTGATCGAAGGAAAGAAAGAATGTTGCACAAGCCAAATCTAGCATCATCCTTGTTTCGAGAGGTGCACAATAGATTTGGCACGTGATGTTTGTACCACGTCTAAAAAAAAAAAAAAATGGGACCCGTCAATTTTTTTGGCACATTTTTTTCCCACATCAAAGATTAAATTAAGTACGTTAGGAGTAAAAAATAATCTTTTAATAATAAATGTCATTTTTTTTAAAATAATTATATGGTACTTACATATTCTACGACTGTATGTAACATTTTTTTATATTTTATATTTCTTTTAAGATTAAGCTAATTTCAATATTTTGGCCTAGAAAATAAATGGCCATCCAAAATATTTTTGTGTTAGTTCCACAACACCTCTCTCTTCCTTTACTTATAAAGTCAAATACATGATTTTCAAATGTCACTTTTAGAGAGAGAGAAACAAAATGATAGTGCTTAGGACATGGTCAAATATTCAACTTTCTCCAAAATTCGACTCCAGGGAAAGGGAAAGACAGAAATTGTCCGAGAGGTTGACAAGCATTCTTCACTCCCACAATTTCTTGCCAACTTCCTTGCATTACGCTATCCCATTGTAATCTATGCATAGTCATTCCAGGTCCACCAATGTCGAACATTGTTTAGGATGTGCAAATTTCATACAAAAAGAAGCCTGCATATTTATAGTTTACTTAACGAAACAATTCGATATAATCTTTCCCCAGTTAACTAAAAGTCATTGATATAAATTTATTCAAGTGTCTAAAAATAAAAAACCAGCGATATAATTAGTTTTGTATAGGAAAACTTTCGAGGTGCGGTGCACGAGATGAGAGTTTACCATGCAGGGATGGGCTCAAAGAATCTTGCCTTGTAGAGGTTTCCGACATTATAAAAAAAAAAAAAATGAAATGTATGTACAAATCTTAATTTTACTTACTTCTGGGGGTCGAAGCAGGTAGAAATGTTGAGGTACCTTTCAAGAATCTTTTACATTTTTTACTGTTTAAAAAAATGTATATATTAATTTACTCTTGAAACCTCCTTCCCTCCTCTTTGTATTTCCCTATTAGGTGGAGACAATCTTTTAACTCGGCATACATACATAGCCAATTAAAGAGAAGACGAGGAAAACAAAGAAAAGAAAAGCACAAATTAATTAAATTAATTAAACTTAATGTAGCTTACTCTCTTTTCACCTTTCATATTTCCAGACTATTTTTCCCAGCCTAATAATCAAACAACCCCCTCCCTCCATGACACCAAAATTATCCCAACCAAGATAAGATTTTGGAAGAAGACAGAGACCCAGAATAACTGAGAACCCAGAAAGGTTAGAGGGAACTCAGGTAATCCTTCATCAGAGTGAAGATGGGATTGGCATGAGAATATTCCTCCAATCTTTGAAACAGAATTCCATCCATCCGGGCTTCAACTCCATCAGAAAATTTTAACTCTTCCAGTAGTTCTTTCAGTGTTCTGTCAACTCCAACTAGGGTATTCCCTATGCCACTTAAGATTTCTGGTAGTGTTGGGGAGGGTCTCGAAAGCTCCACTACAGTAACCTAGCTCTATGAAACCAAATCCATAAGAAAACAATCTCTCAGGATAATGGAAAGCAAAACCATACAATATTTTTCACTTTTAATATGCACATAATCTACACAAGGTGATTGTGAATCCCAAGCCAGTTACATACTATAACAATATGTATGAGCAGGCTTGTGATTTTGACAGAATCAACAATCAACAGTAGATTTCATTCCCCAAGAAAACTCATGACCAAAAACTGGGGAAATGGTAAACAACAAACCTGTCCATCTTGTGGTATATTAGCCTTCATTTTTGCTATAACAATAGCCCGAGAAAGCCCACCAGTAGCATCTACCAATCCTCTTGAAGCTGCATCTTTACCTGTCCAAACCCTTCCCTGTGCAACCTCCTCCATCTTATCTACCTGGTAAAAAGGTTATGGGACATTGGAAAGACTTCGGACTTTGAACATGAAAAAAGAATGAAGCAGCTGGAATTCTTGATGAACATCAAAATGATCAGCTTACAGGCATTGATCTGGAAAAGGCTGCCTTGTCCCGAAATCACTTATATGCCTTCTCTGCAGCCTTGGCAAAGAGTTCAGCTTCATCTAGCCTGTATAAAATGTTGATAACTAGTTACTTGGATCATAGAGGTAAACTCCAAGCTAAAGTAACAGAATGAAGCAACTTCCTGCAAATAGGGAAATTAAGGGTGGCCTCAAAGGCATCAAGATTCAGGCAGTCATACCGCACAGCAGCTACAACACAGTGAATACAGAGCCCAGATAACAGATTAAAGTGAATAACCAAATTACAATTCTCTTGTACCAATAAACTAAATAGAATATTCATTATTCATCATTTGATCAACCCTAAAGTTTTAAAAGATTTTGACTTTAAAACCCTTGTTTTGTAATAAGTAATAAAACTTCATTAATGATGCAAAAGGAATTTAAAAGCCGTGTTTTTTTACTAATCACAGAGAGAGAACTGCATCTACAAAAAGTACAATTTTTCTTTTGATATAGAAAACAGATTGACAAATTGTGTATTTGAGTATAAGGTCCCATAAAAAAAAGATTGACAAATTGTGTATTTGAGTATAAGGTCCTTGGACTTTGTTAACTACGTTGGATTGGATGTCAACCTGTGGAGGCACCATTTGTGACTATTGGTTGGTCTAAAAACCTGCTACTTCCCAAAAAAGAGTTGGCAGCCTGGTTAGAGAAAATTAAGAAATCCCAACTACCAGAGGAGATCTGAATAATTGTTGCATTATACCATTGCACTATAATACCAGAGAGTCAGTTATTTTATTATATCAAAGGATTATCGTAGGTACTACTGGAGGGTTTTGGTTTAATAGTAAAGCTCACTCTCATGCAGTTTGGTGAATTAGAGTTCATGGGTTCGATCATCATACCTACCAGCTTCCTACCATTATCTCCTTTGTAGGGTTGGTACTACTATTGGTCATTTTCAAATGGAGAATATGAACCATCCCCCTTCTAACATCATAGGCATTTCAAATATGAATTTGAAACAAGATCAATATATAAGGATTCTGAGTATTCCTCTAGGCAGTGCTTATGCTATTTAATCAATTACTTGTCCATTTCATCCATAACTTCTCAAGCCCAAACCAATACATAATGTAATTCCATTTTCCATTTTTTATTGTGTGGGTGTAGCAATTTGAGCATCGATGTAAACATTCAGCTACCTATTAGGCAGGAGACATTCAGCTTTAAATGTGAACATGAATGCTTTGTACAGCAGAATACCATCCTGCCAGGTTTCAACAAGGATTTATAAAGCTAGCAAGCCACATGGCCTCATTACCTGAAAGGTCTGTGTTCAGCTGTAAGGAGCTCAGCGAATCTTCCCCTTGATATAATTTCTTTGTTGAAGCCAATCTTCTCGTAAAGTTTTCCCAGGTTAAACTTCCCTACAAAATTTGACGAAGCATTAGCATAAAAAAAATTTTAGGAACCAAGTTTTAGGCATAGAAAAGTCCAATTTGAGCAACCATAAGGGAGAGTGCAATTTGGTTTCGGGGAATGAGGAAGATAGATTGAGATTAACCAACTTCCAAATGAAAGCAATTTGAGACCCATGTGTAAAACATGATATATAATTGAAAAATTGGTCGTATGAACTTCTTTAGTTACAGATCTTCCAGTTCATTTCCTGACTAAGACCTTGAAAAAAACTAAACAATCTCAAGCCTAAATACCGCAACTCAATCATGATTGAGAATTGAGTCGCAGGAACCATTCCGCGAGGGAACTTGCAGCTTCACAGCACAAGAAGGCACACCATGAGCTTCACTCCAGTTACAATCTTCCATAAGAGGTTTTTCTTTAATGAGAAAACCATTAAAATACAAACTAAAAAGGCACATCTAAAATTTTAAAATATGTGGTATGATAAGTGTTGTGCCCCCAAAGAAATTGCAACCATGCATATGTCTCATTCCAGAACAGGGTTTCCTGCAGGACATACGATAACTAATATTCTTCCCTTTTGTAATTTCTGGAGAGTTTACTGGAATAAACTAATCAGAAGGTTTTTTATGGTAAGAGAATTCGATGCAGAAGTTAATCGCCACATGCATATGTTCTCTCTAAATTTCATTTTCTTACTCCCCCAGCCAGCTTAAATTTCTGGTATTTAACTGTACTAACAACTTAGTATCACTGTAGATTAGGTTCACTATTTTTTTGTTTGTTTATTCTCAGGTCTACCTGTGACAACTCCAATGGAACCAGTCAAGGTTAGATTTTCTGCAACAATAGTCCCCGCTGCCATCGCCATATAGTATCCTCCGCTCGCTGCAACATCAGACATTGATGCAATAACAGGTTTTGATGCAGCCAAAAGTCTGATTTCCCTCCAAATTCTGTACACCATAAACACCAGGGGTTCATAAGTTATTCATAAAATATTTTCTTTAACAATTCAACTCTAGCAATCAAGGAGGAGCAATCAAAGCTCCTCCTTTGTCAATCTTCAGATCTTATAATGGAACAACTTTTCTCATCTTCTCTGAGTTTTATCAGGGGACTGCTAAGGAAAAATTTAGGGTGTTGGGTTCTGTTCGACCCAGGTGGGTGCGAGGCTGTTTTCTCCAACTCAAATGCAAACTTTAAATATACAGTCAGGAAATGTAATTAACCGGAGAAGTTTGTAATAATGATGAATGATAAATAAGGCAGCCACCAGAAGCAGCGCATAAACAAATTTGGAATAGAAAGTAGGCATTTAACCAAAAAAGCAGCAATTATATCTTAAATATAATTGCTATGCTTTGTATGGTGGACAATATAGTGTACCTAAATGCCTACCTCCTCTTTGCCTAGTTAAATCAATTGGTAGGTCCACAGTCCATACATTTGGATCACATCAAGCAAGTAGACGGAGAACGTTTGCTGTCACCATGCCTTAATAGCCACAGTCTACACATGTTTTCAGTCTCATAGAAAGCTACTGTGGGAGGAAGATAAATTCTAGGCTGTTTTAGGGGCCACTTTGTGGGAAAAGTGAGTTTCAGGAGCAGGAACTGGGGCTTAGTTTGCTAGCTAGATGTTTAAAAGGTGATCACATTGATTGGCGCATATAAGAAACTGGGAGAAACAAGGATGGGACACTTTTCACCAATCCTCTATGAAGTTCAAATTATTGTTAATAGAACTGTTAAGGCTTTTCAACAGTTTGAGAGGCCCAAGGCCCGAGGCAAGGCGATTAGTGATCGCAGCTTCTCCCTCTTCATGTTAGGGGAGCTTTCAGTAGATTCTGGTGAGGGTAGCGAAGAAGCCAGTCCAATACCAAGTTCTCAAGTTGGTGGTAGTAATAGAAACTTCGGTGTTGGTTACTGGGACATTTCTAGCAGATGAAACTACTAATCTATGGGGTTGATAGTAAACAGGTACATCCTCTAACATGCATACTGTTACGGAAAAGCTTGTTGGAATTCTTATAGGAGTTTATTCCTTGGATTGTGCGAGTATATTTCTATTTGAAGTTTACTTTATTACTTCTTACTTTGTATAACCAAGGCTTCAGTTCTCACTTGGCCACCCTTCCTCACAAGCCTATACTCCACGATCTTCTCGGATTGGATTGCCTTCCTTCCCTTTTCATCTATCATGGGCATCTCACTCACCACCTTGGTTGGATCTCCAACCTTCCTCCTTAGCCATGAGACATGAAAAATAAAGTGAATGTGAACCCCAACCGGTAGATCTAGCTTGTATGCAAGCTGTCCGCACTTTTCCAACACTTGATATGGGGCAAAATACTTAGCCCTCAACTTGCTCAATGTTGCTTTAGATAGTGCATTGTGCTCTCTTGATAGGTACTTGAGAAATACCCACTCACCCGGTTCAAAGGACTCTATAGTCCTCCCTTTGTCAAAGTGTTTCTTCATTTGGTCTTGAGTACGTGCCAAATTCTTCTTGAGATCCTTCAAGACTTCAGTTTCTCCCATCTATAATATATTTGGTTTAGGAGTCTAGGAATACATCAAAGTCTTGAATCCTAAGAGTTGTAGCCTACTTTAAAATGTATTCAACTTCATATTTCTTATAATTTAAAGCTCTATTTAAAGAGCCCTAGTCGATCAATAAAAAATAAGAAGAGAATTATTTCCAAACTTATGTTTGACGGAGTTTCTAGGTTTCTCTAATAACCTAGTTTATCATTATAAACACCTTTGTTACAAGATCCATTATCTGGGCTCAACAATTGGTATCAAAGCCTGCGATGCCAGGCTCATGTATGGATTGTATGGAAACGGTCCTGTATAGTTTGGAGAAGCAGGTGGCTTCAATCTTTCTCTCTCTGTGGCAAATAATGAATAAAATGAAGTTAGATGTCAATCTTGATAGCAGAGGCAAAAATATGCAAGAGAATACATCCATGGACGCACAAGACATTGTTCATGTTGAAGATAAGCCAAAAAAAAAATATTTTTGAAGACAATGATGGAAATCTAGAACAAAGTTTTGACATTCAATGAAGCCAAGTCTGTATTTGGGTTTTGAAGATCCTAATTTCAATTCAATGAAATTTCAGGGGATGCATAATTGCTTGGTCTGTGAAACATATCCTGCAAAATAAAATTATAATGTCAAAGTTTCTATTAAATGCCTAGATGGGGGCAAAGAAACATGGATATAATGAAGTCAACACTAGCCCCAAAAGTTTAAACTGATGGGAAGATGTAGGTTTTATTATTTATTTTATATTTTAACACTCCCCCTCACGTGTGAGCCAGACTCTCCTTTAATAAGTGGGCCCAACATGTGAATATTAAATTAAATAGGGTGAATTGTAAAGTCAGGCTTCCAATTTAGGACATTCACTTTGTTACCTTGTGAAGTCTCCACTTGTCCCAAAAGTTAAACTAACGGGAAAATGTAGATATATTCAATTAATAATCCTTCTTCAAGTCGAAGGGATGCAAAGGACTTGAGGTGTTCCATGTAAGCCCGTTGGGAGAAGGGCTATTTCAACTTTCAAGGGAGATGGAATGTTACAGAACAGCTTGTTGGAGTTCTTACATAACTTTATTTCTTTGATTCAGCAAGGAGTCTATTTCTATTTGGAGTTTACTTTATTACCATTAAGTTTTTAGGGAGAATTTATTCCATCTATAATTAAATATGGTTTAGGAGTCCAGTATTGGGTCAGTCTTGAGTCTTGAGTCCTAGTCTATTTTAAATTGTATTTAATTTCTAATTTCTTATAATTGTAAGCTCTATTTAAAGTGCCTTAGTCCATTAATAAAAAATAAGCAGAGTTTTTTCCAAACTTATGTTTGAAGGAGTTCCTAGGTTTCTCTAATAGCTTAGATTATGATTATAAACACCACTGTTTACAAGATCCATTATCTGGGCACATAACATGTATAAATGTTTTAACCTGTTACGCATTTGAGAGTTAAATTTGAAAACAATAAATCAGTTTCAGTGGGTGCTGCAGAGGACAGAGGTATTGGGTTGTAGACTGAGCTACCTTTCTCCACCATTGAAGCTGTATGGGTTATAAAGGAAACATAACATGAATGGGGTACTTGTTCACACAAATGCCTAATTTCTTCGTTTCAATATTGATGGATTCATAGAGGTAAAATATTCCAGTACTTACAAATCAGAAAGCCAGAGCATCGCCTCGAGGGTGTCAATTCGAATAATTACTGCTTTATATCTTTTTGACACTCAGGTAAGGAAAAGGAACAAAACAAAATAAAGCAAAAGAACAGCATGACTAGAACTAAACTGACTACGTAAATATAAGAAACTAAAATGACAAAGCAAAAATACAATAATTGGTTTCATATGAAGCAACTCCAAGCTGATAAAGTCTTATGACACCTGTAGACGTTATGCTTTCTGTTCTTAGACTTCTAATGAAGGATGGAGGTTGAGGATACAACACATTTTGGGCCTTACTTAAGCAAAAGTTACAGCTGCATGTTGTGGATGCATATTGATATTACCATTTCTGCTCTTAGTTCATCTATGCTAGCAATCTTCTTTAGACATCATGCCAGAGGACTTCTCAAGACTCAATCCTCATGTTTCAACAGTATATAACATGATATTGCATATCATCATCCCATAAGGCATGGTCACATGACTCACATTTTAAGAGAGAATCATAATCCCTCCCCAGTCAAAAACATGAGCATTGGATCAAGCAAATTGTAATTAGAAGATCATCTATACCTCTGACACTACGAATCTTCTCAATGAACTGCTCTGCAATAATACCCGAACTTGAGACATTCAATGGACTTCGTGCACGACTACTGCTCCCTGAAGCTCTGATCACTGCTATTTGGTTTTTACCACCTGATAAACCAAGAGTCCATTTTCTAACTGCAGAGTATTTTCTGTTATAAACATGAATAAAATTATCATGATAGTTAATATTTCACATCTTTCAAAATCCAAGCAATTGAATTAGTTGACTACTGGGCTGATCATAAATCACAGAGAGAACCATGCTCTTTTCCACACTCATGTCACCAAGTCAATAAAACATTAGACAACAATGATTATGTGTGCATGAACAGATTGCCTACGTCCATTGGAGCCTCTTTTACTGAATTTGTATGAGATTACAAAAAACTCTACAAATTTCTCTCTCTCTCACGTCCTTCTTCTCTCTCTGTTTTCCCACTCTCCAACTTCTAGGGGCGTGTACGGGCTCCTCTGGCATCCATTTTTTATGCCGTTTGTGGCAATGGATTCGTCTTGATGCGAGGAACATCATTGTGTGGTCAAAAGTTGATTTTAATCAACTTGATTTTTCTGGACAGCACAAAACCAAAGCTCTAATACTAATTGTTGTGTCTCTGGCTTGTCAAAAAATCACACAAGACAATAGAGAGACAATAGTTAAGTGGTTTAGCAACTTGCCTACGTCCAGTGAAGCGGAAACTCAGTATTTTCAATATGTTTGTACAAAATTACAAACACTCATAAACGAGCTCTCCATCTCTCAAATGACCTCTGTTCTTGGTTTCTCTAGAACCTAAATTTCGCCCTCAGTCCTGCCTGGATCTCTCACCATAGTGAGGATAATTTTAATCTTCAGCAAATGATCTCTTTTTATAGGAGAAGCCATGGGGGACAAACTCCCACACTTATTGACCAAGAGGGAGCCTTCTTTCGGTGCAGCAGTTTTGGTCAATATTTGCTGTAAGAGACTTTCGGTGGATGGGTGGTTGGCTGCAAGTTTAAAAGACATTTCACACTTGGAGAGTTTCCAACAAGTTATAAGGTCCTAGACAATTACAAGAGAAATTCGCATGCCGTAAAGAAAATCATGATATAGCTTGCCACATAAATCTGACACCTATATATATAGGATACATATCATAGAAATTTAAAAGAATTGCCTGGTTTATGTGGAGACTACAGAAAAAGAAAGTTTGTCCATTGTTCAAACAGTTTTTCCACAGAAAACTTGTTCATGAAAATTTTTGAGAAAATTGTACCACCTTCATATAAGTAGATAGTTTAGCCTCGTAACAAGCACGCACTCAAAACAATTAAATATAGCATCAGCAGCATGTTGAAAGCAATTTTCAATATGATGTTGGATTATGATGCAGCAATCAAATACATATGGATCATGGATGGACAATATAAAAAAAAGATATCTGCCATACAAAGTAACATTAATAATATTTCTATATGATATAAAATGAGACTTATCAAGATAAAAGATGATAGAAAATCAGAGCTCTAATTAAGACACGAGGTTGTCTAGTTGTCAACAGTAGCGACTCCTGTACAAAAATATACTCCAGTAGAAACCAAAACTGACATAATTGTAGACCTCAGAAAACAAGTTGGCTGCCTGTAATCAACCATAGGAAGATTTTGATCCTTGTGCACTCCTAGTCTCTCCCTCAACATTGAAATAACCTGCAATAAATGTTACTGAAAATTACCTAAAAATTATCATATCAATCAAGAAAAAAAGCTTTACAGTTGCACAAAACACTTCCACTAACAATGTCCAGTCACACTAAAAACAAAAATGACCATTATATAATTCTCTCTCTCTCTCTCTCTCTCTCTCTCTCGATAAGTAAGACAAATTTTATTAAAAATAAAAGAAAATTGCCCCAAGTAAATAGGGAGAACGCAATAGATACACCTAGGCAAAAAAAATATAAAAAGATCAAAATGTCTTGGAAGCTAGATGTAAGAAATGAAGAAAGAACAATTATAAGCAACCATCTAGTGGTAAGGGGCGTTTAGAAAGAAGGGCTTGATATACTTTACCAACTTCTCATTATGTTCAATACTGCACAAATTTCTTTTTCTCCAAATACATCACATTAAAGAAAACGAAATCATTTCCACATCAAATATTTTTTTATGACTGCCAAACTGTCCTTTCTAACGAGTGAAGAGATCTATCACTCAACAAGTTATGACCCAATCTATCCCAAAAATAATGAAAATCATTTCCACAAGGTACTAGCAACCTTGCAATAAAGTAGAAATGATCAACAAAATTGCCCAATCTTAAACATGCAACACCAATCGACTAATACAAGATGCTGATTCCTTGAGATATCCAATGGAAGAATCTTCCTCAAAGCCATTGTCTAGGCCAAAAAACAGCACTCTCTTTAAGAGGGACCATATTGCACCCTATAATCTTCCAAAGGAAAGGCATTAGGTGTTGTTAAATGACTTTTACTTTAAACACCCTTCTGGGAAGGGGCCCAAACTAGTTTATCTTCACTGTCCCATCTCAACCTGTTGGATTAAAAAAATTGACTATGAAATAAGATAAAAAGTATCCAACTCTCAATCATGATCCTCTCTTATTAAATTCACAACATTGATGAGGTATTAGTGAGTTTGTAAATGATCAACCATTGATGCATACTTATGAAAAAATTATACCTTCACTGATTGATATCCACACCATACATTATAAAAAAAAATCTTACCTTTAAGCTTTCACCCATCTCATATATGGTAAAGAGGGTGAACAGCCCCTCCTAAACTTTTATGGGGCCCAACCCCGAACAGCCTGCTAACCTCATTAGAACAACACCATCTCTTGCCCACCCCCGAAACCCACCCTTATTGTCCGCTATCAAACTCCAAAGACTCTCCCTCTCATTGGCATAGCACCATAACCATTTTCCACGAGACCTCCATTTAATAAATAAATCTCTAACCACCCTCAACAATCGAAGTACAAACCCTGGACCCAATTTAGTTGGCAAAGTTTTACTCAACCAATCCACCCAATAGAAATTCTCATTGTAACTTCTTTAGGCAGTTAAAAATGTTGACATGAAGAAGAAAAAGAGACAAAATAAGTAGAAAACTTGACAACATTATCTTAATCAAGGTTAAGTGTGGCAAGGCATATTGATTACTCCTCATAATACCTCAAGCCTAAACTTCTAAGTAAACATGAACTGAATCGTGTACCTCATCATCATAGGATATGTTCGTTATCCGGCCCTCCTCTTTCAGCCTTTCAACTTGGAAAACTCCTTCATTGATGAAGTTCTCGAGATCCTCCCTTTTCTTCCCTATTGAGAGTTTATAGAATCCTATAAGATTAGATTATAGTTGTAGAATTAGAAAATCATCAGATGCCACACCACCTTGGGCAGAAGAAACTTTATCCAGCCAATCCCCATAGATGTTATCAAGTAATGAAGTCAGCATCTCACAAGTTTCTTCGGACATCGTCCTAGGCGTACGTTGATCACCAGTACTTTCGTATTTACCAATCCTTAACACTTGTGGCTCAATTCCTACTTTGTCCAAAACCCCTGCACAAAAAATTTCCCCGAGCTCTCTTATATATACAAATAGATCCATAAGTTCACACAGAACAAAATTTTTGAACAGCAACAAATCAGGAAAGGAGTTTTTGTAGATCAGTCTTTTAAAAAATTCTTGTATGCATGAAACAGGCTATAAATTATTATCTTACAAGCATCTATAAGTTGCACAAGCAAGCACATTTAACATTCAGGCACAACCACAGCATGGAGTACAATAACTTGCATCTGGAAGTGAGTAGAGACGATGTTGTGGATTTGGCTAGAGAGATTAGTGTCGATCTGTGAACAAGCTAAAGGAGTAGTACATGAGTTTTGAGGGGTAGTTGTCTGAAAGTCAGTTTCTCAAGCCATTGACTGAATTGATTCAAGTTGTAATATTATCTAAAGTTGGAATAGGTCTAAGGGATTTTTATTGGCGAGTCCTCATCAACAAAATACATTGTATCATTGTGTGATGAGTGATTGTTGATCTTATTTGATACAGATAGAGAGATTGGGAAAAAGAAAATGGAATTGAATTGCTTCATAGTAGGGGCCGTAAGCACTGCTAATGGATATAGAGGTACCATTCGAGAGTGATTGGGTCTATATCTTCTCGGCGAGCAAAAGTCCACTATAGGAGGCAGAAGAATCCCTTGGACCAGGCTGAAGATGCGTTGAGCAAATGATTCTTTGAAGTCAACATTTATTTTATTTAGTCAATTGCAGAAATTTTACTAGAATTGTTATGAAAATATTGTGATTAAAATTCTTAATTGGTAGACTTTGCAGCACAGTTCAAGCTAGGTCACTAAATGGCCTATCCCATATTACTCATTAAATTTTGTGGAGATAAAATAAGATGTGATGAATATTGTGCAAGTATTCAGACAGTGGTACTTGATAAATTTAGAACCAGTTCCATGAAACTTGAGACTACAAATAAGAGGGAAAAATGACTAACAGGGTAAGTTTAGTTGTGATAGCAGCAAGAATCAGCATTAAATCCATTTCTGAAATCAGCTGCAAGTTCAGGCTAACAAAACGGCAATGGAATATCTGCAGGTTACACATGCTTGTACATATACAGGCGCACTCAATTGGCAAGAACAAATTTATTGAACTGCAGAAAACTTCTTTAGGAGTACAGTATAATAATTAAAGCTTGAAAGTCATGTAACACAGAAAAAACTTTCATATTGTCCTCTAAGGACCCATCAAAAATATTCCTTCTTAATAGCAGATGAAGTATCATGAATGAAAAATATGAAAGAACTGGAATAATCAACGTACCTCTAAAGAATGATGCTTGAACTGTCAAACCTAACAAAGAAAAATAAGCACTTGGCGGGGCATATATCTCTTCACATGCACTAGCAAGGTAATATTCTTTCTCACGACATTCAGGGGCATATGCCACAATGAATTTACGTACAAGTAAATAAAGATCAAAGTTAGTGGTCAAAATAGATAATTTGCTGCAGGTCATTATAGAAAACTCCAAGTTAAAAATGAAAATGATAAATTTACAACTATTTTTTTATCAGTAATATTAACGTACAACTATTTTACAACTTTATTTCAAATGGAGGGTAACTATGCAAACTTGAAAGTGGAGCAATTACATTAGTTGGTTGTAAAATGAAAATCCAGCACTTGGAACATAAGGTATACTATCAATGACCTTTGTGATGAAAAGAAGATAGAAATAGAAAAAATTTATGAGAAGCTCTTGTAAGATTACTTAATGCAGACAGTTATCCAGTATAAAAAGAAATGGCATATCTGAATTTTCCAAAGAAGATATCTTCCCTGTCATCTGAATGTATACAGACAAGGGTCCTCCTGTGTAAACACATGCACACACTGTACACACATGAACCAAGCCTCTTCAAAGACAAGCTAAACGCAAACAAGAGGTACGATTGCTGCATTTTTGTTTGTTTGTGTACTCGATTGGAGTTGGCACTTGGCACCGCTTCTTTTTTGCTATTACAATAGGCAGACATACCCCATACCCATTTCAGAAGCCGGAGAAAAGTCAAATTCTATGAAACTTCATACAGAACATGTTTTATAAATAGCATTGTGACACTATACCTGATTTCTTGAAATCCAATATATGCCTGCGGATTTCCTCAACTTTACCCCAGCCCCAACTCAAGATTTCTATATGGAGATAGACAGCAGATATACGAGGATCATATGCTGCCTTTATAATATTCTCACAAATTTGAGGTAGAGAAATTACCAAAGAGATACGGCCGTTCAGTTGATCAGATTGAAATCGTTCTTAACTGCCTCCATGATAATTTAATAACGTGGGACACGTGTTGCCAAAGCTTGATGGAAGCTTTACCTATAAATACCACCTTTTGGTCCCCAAACTCATATATTATGATTGATTAGGATCACATAAATAATATTTAGACATTAATTGTAATTAATCATACTTAGTATAATAAATTTTATCCCACATGAATTTTTATTATATGACTAATTAGGATAAAATATCAAATTGTTCATAACTTACCCACCGGAATTATGAATTAATAATTTGATAATTTTATCATAAAGTTTAATATTAGAAAGGATATATATCAAATTATAATCATTAATGAACTATTTGCTGTGGGAGTATGAAAGTGTACATTTAAGGATGATCTGTCTAGGAGACTAGATTTTAAGCAGGACCATTGTGACTCCTCAATCTTTCCTGAGAACTTACTCAGTAGTACTATTTCTTTCTGCTGTAAAACAAGACTTATACATGATTATTGAGTAAATAATTTGATAAATTATATCATGAAGAATAATTGAATCTACTTGAATTAAAAATTTAGCTCGCAGGCAATTTTTATGTCATTAGATTCAATTTTTAAGTATGATTTACATTGGTAAACCATGAAATTTTATTTAGTCAATTTTAACATAAGCATGTAATCTATAATATTTTCAATTGTACAACCTGCAAGTCTCTTTGATATCCGTTATGATATCCCTGAACTTAAGAGAGATAACTATAAGGTTTGAAAGAAGAGAATTCTTCTTCATTTAGAGTGGATGGATATAGACTATGCTATTAGGAAAGACGAACCATCAGCACTCACTGACCAGTACTGCAGTGAACATCAGGCTTTATGAACAATGAGAGCGATCTAATCGCCTCAGCATGATGTTCATTAAGACTAAAATTTCTGCTAGTATTCGTGGTTCTGTTGATCAACATGAAAAGGTTCGAGACTTGCTGAAAGTCATTGATTATCAATTTGTCACTTCAAACAAGGCACTGGCAAGCACCCTAATCGTGAAGTTTTCATCCCTAAGGCTTACCAATGTGAAAGGTGTGTGTGAGCACATCATGCAAATAAGGGACATTGTGGCTCAATTGAAGAATATCAAGGTTGAAATGTCGGAATCTTTCCTTATGCACTACATCTTGAACACTCTTCAGCACCAATATGCACTCTTCAAAATCTCATACAACACACATAAAGATAATTGGTCAATCAATGAACTAATGACCATGTGTATTCAAGAGTAAGGGAGACTGGTGATAGAACAAGGAGATAGTATAATGCTGGCAACGTATAGAAAGGGAAAATCTCAAGCTAACAAGCAAGAGAAAGGTAAAATACCTCTCCAAGCTGGTGCTGGAATCAAGAAAGATTCTAAGTGTTTCTTCTGTGAAAAGAAGGGGCATATGAAGAAGGAATGCACCAAATTTCAGAAATGGCTTGCGAACAAAGGTAATCCAACCTCGTTTGTTTGTTATGAATCTAATATGATTAATGTCAATATTAATACATGGTGAATTGACTCTGGATCAACAATCCATGTTTCAAACTCCTTGCAGGGTTTGCAAAACCTAAGGAAGCCAGTGAGAAGTGAGCAAAGTATCTTATCAGGAAACAAGATGAGCTCACATGTGGAAGCTATAGGAACTTGCTATTTAATTTTGAGTAGTGGATTTGTTTTGAAGTTAGAAAAGACCTTTTATGTTCCAAGTTTTTCTAGAAATATTATTTCAGTTTCAAGGCTTGTAATTTTTGAATATTCCTTTGATTTTTCAAATTCATCATTTAGTTTATTTTATAAATCTGATTGTGTTGGAAATGGAACATTGTCTGATGGTCTTTGCTACATTAATTTACAAAAAAATACCACTTATGACTCAATGCATGTTCACACTAGCATTAAAAGATGTGTTATCAATGAGAATTTCTCAAAATTATGGCACCGGAGATTAGATCATATCTCCATAGAAAGAGTTAAAAGATTAGTAAATGAAAGAATACTAAATACTCTGGATTTTACTGATTTTGAGACTTGTGTGGATTGTATAAAGGGAAAGCAGACCAACAAGTCAAAGAAATGTGCTAATAGGAGTTCGAACATATTAGAAATCAGACATACTAATATATGTAGTCCAAACATGGACTCACATGGTTAGAAATACTTCATCTCTTTTATAGATGATTCCTCACGATGTATGTATCTCTATATGCTTTATAATAAGAATGAAGCAGTAGATGCCTTTAAGATCTTTAAGGCTGAAGTAGAGAAACAATGCGGTAAGCATTAAGATCATGAGATCAGATATAGGTGAAGAATATTATGGTAAATACATAGAAGATGGACAAGCACCTAGGCCATTCGCAAAGTTTCTTTAAGAGCATGAGATTGTTGTTAATACACCATGTCTGGTTCACCGGACTAGAATGGTGTAGCAGAAAGAAGAAACCGAACATTATTGGACATGGTGCAAAATATGCTTAGTAGCTCAAAGCTTCCTGAATCCTTGTGGGCAAAAGCACTTAAGACGGCAGTATATATATTAAACCGAGTTCCAACCAAAGTTGTTCCTAAAACGCCATTTGAATTATGGAAAGGTTGGAAACCGAGTTTGCGACATATGCGCATTTGGGGATGTCCATTTGAAGTGAGAATTTATAATTCACAAGAGAAGAAGCTGGACCCAAAGACTATTAGTGGGTACTTCATTGGATATGCTGAAAGGTTTAAAGGTTACAGATTTTATTGTCTATCTCACAGCACTTTAATCAAGAAATGCAAAGTTTCTTGAAAATGACTTAATCGGTGAGAGCAATCAAACTAGGAACATAGTTTCTGAGAATGATCATTTAGAATCTCAACCTACAACCTAAGTAATAGATTAGTTATTGTTCACAGCACCCCTCAAGTATGAACTAATGTTGAACAACCAATCGTTGAAGTTCCAAAAGCTACTGACAACATTCCACTAGATCAAGTGGTTCAAGAGTTGCCAAGAACATTTGAACAACAAGTTGAACCACATACTTCTCAAGAATATGATGGTACAACATTAAGAAGATCTATTAGGCCCAGGAGATCAGCAATTCCTGATGATTATGTTGTGTATCTACAAGAGTCTGACTACAACACAAGAGTAAAAAATGATCCCGAGTCATTTTCACAAGCCATGACTTGCAAAGAATCAGAATTATGGTACAACACCTTGAAGGAAGAGATGAATTCTATGAAGTGTGACGGAATCTGGAATCTTGTTAAGTTGTCTAATGGGGTAAAAACCATTGGATGTAAATGGATTTTTAAGACAAAGAAAGACTCACTGGGCAACATTGAGAGATACAAGACAATACTAGTTGCTAAGGGATTCACTCAGAAAGAAGGAATTGATTATACAGAGACTTTCTCTCCTGTATCTAAGAAAGATTCCTTGCGCGTTATTTTGGCATTATTTACCCATTTTGACTTAGAGTTGTAACAAATGAATGTGAAAACAGTATTTCTCAATAGAGATCTAGAGGAGGAGGTTTACATGAAACAACCTGAAAGATTCCCCTCTAGTGATGGTGAGCAATTGGTTTGCAAGCATAAGAAGTCCATATACGGTTTAAAACAAGCATCCCACCAATGGTATTTGAAATTCTATAATGTAATTTCTTCATTTGGTTTTGTAGAAAACATTATGAATCAATATATATACCAGAAAGTCAGTGAGAGTAAAATTTGTTTTCTTGTTTTATATGTAGATGATATTTTACTAGCAACCAATAACAAATGTATATTGCATGAGGTGAAACAATTTCTCTCTGAAAATTTCTATATGAAAGATATGGGTGAGGCATCTTATGTCATTGGCATTGAGATCTATAGAGACAGATTTCGAGGTACCTTGGGTCTGTCTCAGGAAACCTTCATTAATAAAGTTTTAGAGAGGTTTCGAATGAAGGATTGTTCACCAAGTGTAGCCCCCATTGTGAAGGGTGATAGGTTCAATTTGAACCAATATCCGAGGAACGACCTTGAAAGAGAACAATGAAGAATATTCCATATGCTTCTGTTGTTGGAAGCCTAATGTATATTCAGGTCTGCACAAGACCTGACATTGCATTGCTGTAGAAATGTTGGGACGATATCAAACTAATCCAGTTTTAGACTACTGGAGAGCTGCAAAGAAAGTAATGAGGTACCTTCAAGGAACCAAAGACTACATACTTATGTATAGATGGACTGACAATCTGAAAGTAATTGGCTACTTAGATTCTAATTTTGCTGGCTGTATTAATTCACGTAAATTAACATCAGGATATATTTTTTTAATGGCTAGTGGAGCTATATCATGGAGGAGTGCCAAGTAGACTTTGGTTGCCACTTTCACTATGGAAGCTGAGTTCGTTTCCTGTTTTGAGGCTACTTCACATGATGTATGGCTTAAGAGTTTTATTTCTGGACTTAGAGTTATAGACTATCCCCAAGCTATTGAGAATATATTGCGACAATTGGGCTACTATTTTTATGGCAAAGAACAACAATAGTGAGAGTCGAAGTAAACACACATTAAGTATTTAGCCATAAGAGAACATGTTAAAGAAAAGAAAGTAGTCATTGAGCACGTCAGCACTAAGTCAATGATAGCTGATCCTTTGACTAAGGGCATGCCACTGTTGAAATTCAAGGATCATGTAATAAATATGGGACTTGGTTCCATTGTGTAATTTTTCATTGTATAAATAATGTTATTTTAATAAAATTCTTCATTATTTTGATGTTTTTCTCTTATTGATGTGCATCTTAATTTAATTTGAGAAAAATTTATATGGTTAGACTAAGAATAAACATAGGGTTTATTCATTAAGAAATTGTTGCCATATAAATTTTTAAGAAATAAATACATGGTAATACATGGAAGATGGTACTTGTCATAAGAGGACTTATCACCATCATTCATGTACTTATTGCTTAATACAAATTATCGATGGGTTTAAGATGTGAAGTGTGGACTAAGTGGGAGAATGTTGACCGTTTCTTTAGGAATTGGTTAAGAGAACGGGTCTCCAGCTCTCCTTCATCTTAAGAGCTTTGAAGTGGTCCACTCCAGGTTTGAAATCGTTCTGAACTGCCTCCATGATAATCTAAGAACGTTGGACACGTGTTGCCAAAGCTTGATGGAAGCTTTGGTTATAAATACCACCGTTTGGTCCCCAAACTCACTCAACTCAATTCCTTCAGTCTTACACCATCTAAAGTGAGTTTAGTAGAGTTTGGAAGTGCCAAACGGTGGTATTTATAGCCACAGCTTCCATCAAGCTTTGGCAACACGTGTCCCATGTTCTTAGATTATCATTGACACAATTCAGAACCATTTCAAACTTAGAGTGGACCACTTCAAAGCTCTTAAGATGAAGGAGAGCTGGAGACCCATTCTCTTAACCAATTCCTAAAGAAACGGTCAACATTCTCTCACTTGGTCCACACTTCACATCTTAAACCCATCGATAATTTGTATTAAGTAATAAGTACATGAATCATAGTGATAAGTCCTCTTATGACGAGTATCATCTTCCATGTATTTATTTCTTAAAACAGATTATAGATGAGTTTAAGATGTGAAGTGTAGACTAAGTGGGAGAATGTTGACTGTTTCTTTAGGAATTGGTTAAGAGAACGGGTTTCCAGCTCCCCTTCATATAAGGAGCTTTGAAGTGGTCCACTCCACATTTTTTTTTTAAAAGAAAACTGATCTAAACGACATGTCATTTCTCCAAAATGAAAAACAATATGTCTTTTTTCTCCTACAAGGATTCAATGCTGCCCACCTAAACGACATGTCGTTTTTGTAAAACTGAAAACGATGTATCATTTAGACATGTACTTAATGAAAGGGCACCCCAATTAAATGACATGTTGTTTTTCACCAAACCATAAACGACATGTCATTTCATTTAGCTCTACAGAAATCCTACAGCCCCTAAACGACATGTCGTTTTGTTAAAAACACAAAACTACGTGTCATTTTGGTCGTCTTCAACCTTCATAAATGATGAGCAGTAATTATGAAAAACACTCTGAAAATCATATTTTTGATGTAAAAAATTAGTACTTTCTTCTCAAAAAGCTTAGAAATGTTTTTTTGAATAAAAAACAATCCAAAAATAAAACTCAATTTCTTCAAAAAATTATGGCCAAAAATAGAGATAAACAGAGAGCATGATAAAACACCAAGGCAGAGATGTAAACCTTGCTCTGATACCAAATGAAAGCTCTAGAACAATTCATAATGTGGAATAAACAAGTGAAATGAATCGTAAAAACCAAAATATACAATTAAGCATACCTCAGGCCATTGATGCTATTTTTTATTTCTCATTGTTTTCTTCCTCGTTTTGGCACTTCCAGACTCTACTAAACTCACTTTAGATAGTGTAAAAATGAAGGAATTGAGTTGAGTGAGTTTGGGGACCAAACTGTGGTATTTCCAAAGCTTCCATCAAGCTTTGGCAACACGTATCCCATGTTCTTAGATTATCATGGAGGCAGTTCAAAACGATTTCAAACCTGGAGTAGACCACTTCAAAGGTCATGAGATGAATAGGAGCTGGAGACCCATTCTCTTAGCCAATTCCTAAAGAAATGGTCAACATAGATACCTGAACATAAGAAAAAAACATAGCAAATTTCAAATTTTAACACTAAACACAAACAAATACATACAGAGCGAGAGACATGAAAAGAGAACAAAAGGGAAAAGAAGAAGAAAACAAGAGCCATAACAAAAATAGCTAATGCTCACAATAATGCTACATGTATCATCGGAGATACTACTAGGTTAATGCACTAATTTAATCATGCAACAAAAGAAAATTATAAATCAACTTCAGATTGCCCTATGTTCTCAAAGCTAAATTTCAAGAGCATAAAATTAGTAGCAGAACAAACATAAAACCTGGTCACGCAACTTCATGGAGAGGACGATGCCTTTGGGAACTTGCTCCCAAGGGAACGCAACTAGCAACTTAAGCTTCACAATGAACTTCCTCCACTAACTAAACTCTTCGAACTGAAACTCGCCGCTGGGATAGTCCTCGATGGGACCTCTAACACTCTCACTCCTATCATCAACCTTCTTCACCTTAGGCCCAGACTCGCAATCGTTCTCATATTTCTGGGCTTCTTCTCCTCCTCCTCCTCCTTTTTCTTTGCTTCTGGGCACATTGGAGGAGGAATTGAAGTCGCAAAAAGAGAAGTTACGACTAGGAAAGGAGGGAACGGAAAGAGGAGGCAAGGAAGGAAGATATAAACAAGCAGAAGCGGAGAGGGTGGAGAGGGTGGTGAGGTGGGGCCTACTGCTGAAAAGGGAAGCGAGAGTGTAGAGTGCATGGAAGAGAAATACTGGTGGTGGAGAAGAAGGAGCTTCAACATCTTTGCTACAAAGGAATCTGTCATGCATGCATCGAGTATTGGACTAAAAAGCAAAAGAAGAAGGTCTAGTCGTGTCCACGTCATCGTTATTGGCTATCGACGTGTTATTTCCTTGTGTTTTCTTTGTTTTGGAGCAAAGAAATCAATTGGTGGAGTAAGTTTCAATTGGAATTGAATCCAAATAGAGTTTTGTAAAAATTAAATCAAAATGTGACTAATTAATTTGTAAAAGTTCCTTATTTTTAAAGACTTTTTAAATTATATTACATGACTTGTTTCAATTAGTTTAATATAAAAGAGTTGAGTTGATCTAAGTATTTTAGAATAATATTAGATACAAATTTAGAGTATATAAGTCTTGTATATCACCTTTAAAAAAAATGGTATAGTTTTTATATGAGTCTTAAATTTGTTTATTTTTTAAAAAGATTGTGCAAGATTTGTACTGTCCAAACCTATATAAATTATTTTACAATATTTTAACTAACATCATTGATATAATTAAGTAAGGGTGGGCGGGACACCCAACAGGAATGTGAGTGAATAAACAAATTGGGCCCAAGCTTGCTCGAGGTTTCCCTCGTCCGCCTGACCCAGATTATATATAACAAATTCTTTTAATAAAATGACTTGTTTTGGTGTTTAATTGAGTAGTATATAAAGAAAACTACAAACCCCTAATTCATCTCTCCTTTCTTATCTTTTTCCCTCCACCATTTTGTTCTACCCCTCCCCTTCTCTCTTCTTCTGGTCTTCTCCTCAGCCGTCTTTCTATCTTCTTCTTCTTCCTCCTCCACCTTTTCTTCTTGAAAGTTGTGAGTATGAGACACCCATGGACTATGGCGTGGCTGTCAGTTAGCAAAGACACCTAAGAGCATTTGTGGTCTCAGTTCTTTGCTTAGACCCACAGCCACTACTACATCTGATTCTCTGTCCCAAGCCACAAGCCAAGGTGTGGCTGTGGGTTTACTCCTTTACATCTTAAGGCTGCTTTATCCCTCCTGTAGTGGAGAGCAGGTCCAGCCTTCAACTGCTTGACACTTTCCTTCCTCGTAAGCGTCAATAGACGGAAGTGGATCCATTATCAAACTACCCGACTTACCTCCCCATGTGTTGGGGCTGTGATACCCCCTTTTTACTTGTATTTTTATTGAATGAGTATTCTGATTTAATTAAATTATTGGTTCTTTTATTTTAAATTTATCGAACTTTAATTGGATTTATTAGTTGTAAAATTTATTTTGAGGTACTTTCTTAATATTAATTATTGTTTTGTGTTTAAATTGCTGTTTAATTTAATTTGGTTGTTAGTTTTTACTAGTTATTTATTATATTTTAGCAAGGTTTTGTTTTTTAATTATTTTATTCAATTTATAGCTTTTAAAGTTATTTTCATTGGATTAGTTTTTGGACTCCAGAGGTGAAGACTGGATCTCATTTCTTTTCCCCATCTTTTCTTTTTCTCTTTTTCTTTTCTTCTTCCTCTTTCTTTTCATTTTTTCTTTCTTTTTTTTTCCCACTTTTCTTCCATCTCTCTCTCTCTCTCTCTCTCTCTCTCTCTCTCTCTCTCTCTTCCGTCGTCTGCTTCGTCCTGGCCAAAAACGTCGTCGTCACCGCCATGAGCTACACCACCCCCACCATTCCCTTTCCCTCCGGCCGGTGAACCTCCCCACCAAAACTTAGCCCCATTTGAGCCGCCATTAAGCCGCACGCACCCCTCCAAGCCGCGGCGTTCAAGTACTCCAACGCTGCCGTCGTTTCACTTCCATCCACCACTTCATCACTGACTTTTTTCCGACTTAAAACACCTATTTCAGCTCTGATCTGTCATTGAAGCAACCCCCATGAACTCAACTCCGGTTTAGCCTTTTTTTCACTTCCATCATCGTTTTTGCCGCCACCCACGGCCAACTCTCACTTCCACTAGTTTCATAAATACCTTTAAGTCATTCCCTATTAATCCCTATCCTTGGTTAGTCTCCATTTAAAAGTGGGTATTTTACAACCCACAGCTACAGTGTTTTTACACTGTTACATTGTTTTTCCTCCACCTTTTGCAACCCATTGATTCTCCAAAAATTATTATATAGCGCTGTAAATATTTTTCAAACTTCCTTTTAGATATAAATAATTTTTTACTTCAACAATAAATAGTGATTAGTTAGTTATGCCGGATTGAGTTCGATGAGTCGGAGATCGGATGGATTGGAGGACGGAGTTATTTATATGTTAGTTGATGTTGAGAATTGTTGGATATATTTATGTCTTGTCATTTGCATTGCATAGTGCATGCATGTACATGTGTTGAAAAAGGAAAACTGGGTTTTCATGCGAGAAATGATTTTTTGGTATATTTGAATGATTGGATTGACTGGTTTGAGTCAGAGACTGTAGGAATGGTGGTGAGCAGGGATGGTGATAGAGTCCTGCTTGCGATTCTGACCTACAGACAGACTTGTAGGGATGGTGGTAAGCAGGGATGGAGGTAGAGTCCTGCCTACGATTCCCGCCTATGATGCACTTGTAAGGATGGTGGTGAGCAGGGATGGTGGTAGAGTCTCGTTTGTAATTCCCGCCTATAGTGTTTTGATGGTTTGGTTAATGGGCAATTTTCTAGGAAAATAGCGAGATTAGATTTTTGGACCATTATCTGGGATAATGGCAAGGAAATGTTTTGAAGGAAATGTTTTAGGTCAAAATGGGATTTTGGCGTGCATTGAAAAATGTAGATTTTTGGGACATATGCATATGGCATCATGTTCATGCATTTGGTTATTACTTAAATGTATTTTTATCTTGAGGTTTGGTTGGATTGTTACTTACCTGCGGTACCGTATTTGGTACCATTGATTTTGATGCAGATGACAAAGAGGCTTGAGTCCGAGGATGCGGCTTCGGAGAAGTGATCGGGGATCACTCATTGGTTGAGATTTATTTCCTGCTTTTGATTAATACTTTTGGTTTGTATTATATTTTATTGGTTAATTTTAATATTTTTAGTACGTTTTTTTTAAGCGAGTTTGTATTTAAATAAAATTCTGGTATTTAGTCGGCTGACTTTTATGAACCGCTGCATTATTTTTGTTATACACGTGTTGCATGTACACATACTTGGCACTTGGTGATGGGATGTGTGACCTGTATTTTCATCATCCCGATACATTGATTTCCATGTGTCCATACATGGGGGTTGGGGCGTTACAGGGGGGACACGAATGGGCAAGCTTAGCCTTAGGCAACTCGACCTTTCCCACTGAGGAGTGCGGGTCCAATCTACTGACTGTACGATGACTTACCCCAACCTCCAACACAGCGAAGCACGAGATCAATTCTAGCATGTGAATGACACATCAATAAGTCCACCGCTCATCAACACCAACACAGTAGGCCCTCTGGAGGCTTTGGCCACCCTTGAAACAAGCTCTTGTTGATGTCCAAGCAAGAGTAGCCCTACCCTATCTACGGCCTCTCTCTCAAGCGAGTTTGGTAATGCTGACCTACTTAAAAATCTAAGACTTGAGTCTACAAACACTCCTAATCCGAGCACTTTATATTAATTATCTCATTCCAAGATTGTTCATCAACTACCACAACATGCATCTATTGGCGAGGAGGCTATTAATGAGTTGTCTCAATGGTAGAGATGGATCTTGGGTGGTGGTAACCGTCGGCCCGTGGATGGGGATGGAGGGTGAGGAATTAGGGTGGTTTGTGATTTTGAAAAGAAAGATAGGGTATCTGCATGTTTTCCACTCATAGTTCAAATTACATTCTTCTTTTAGTTATACTTAGAAAAAGAACATAAAACTCATAGAAAAAAATAAATTATGTAAAATTGACTTCATGAGAATCTCTTTCTTATAATTTTTTGTTTTTTTCTAGGTCATAAAGTTGCATTGAACAATGACAAAATCAAATCTAGTGGGGGTACGATGGGATTATTACATACAATTACATGTTGATGTTGTGGCAATTAAGTAAGAAGCAAGCATGAAACATGGTTCATGTTGACAATTGTTAATGAAAAATCAGTGTGTGGGACAGCTTTTATAGGAGTCTACTTATTTGATCCATTTTCCTAAAATATATATTATAGGGAGCTTTGAAGCATCAACAATTAAGTTGAAGAGTGTGAAGCACAACCAGTTTGAGCAAGGCCTAAAAGCCTTAGGAGAATGTCTCTAACACCCAAGTCTTGTGCCAAGCTATTTAAAAAAAATGGATTTATGTGCGAAAAGCCCATTTGAGTTTTCAAGTATATATATTATATGAATTTTTTAAGTGACCAGTAAGTACAAAATTTTATTTTGAATCCTTCTAAAATAATATTTTTTTTAATTTAACCAAAATTATGTTTTTCTACTTTTCTACTTATAACGATTTTGATATTTTATAGTTAGACCTCAATAGTAAGTGAGCTAGAATTTATTACTTTAGTCAAAGATTAAGTTGGATATTGAGGAATTTAGGAAGTAATGATAGTTTTGGGTTAAGAGAAATTTAAGTTTTTGAGGAATTAAAATAAGCAATTTGAGTATTTTGGGTTTGATTACAAGTTAAGTGCTCAATTATATATTTATTCAAGTTATATGATTTTGGGTTTGATTACAAGTATAGGTGACAATTGATTATTCGTTGAGCACTGTTGTGAGAAATTTTTGAAAGACTAAGAAGTTTAGATAAGCGAGGTTCCTATGCTATACTTTGCATTAAAGGAAAATGAAATGGGGTTGATTTTGAAAATATGCATGTTTGTTTTTAAAGAGAAATCTGAAAACAACCTCAATTATGTGTTCTACATATGCATAAAATCTGTATAAGAGATTTTTTTTTTTTTTTTTTTGTCATGATTAGTATAGACATGAGCTAATTTTGTGCATTATGTTTTCTGAACTATTCAAAAAGAGTGAATGTGAAATTTATAAAAATTTGTGCATATGATGTGAAGATGTTCTGAATCTGTTTTTGAATATGTGAAATGATTTGGATTTAGTTCAGTACTCTATTTTGATATAAAGTGGCATTTGAAAAACCTTTGGCATGACTTTCTGATTTTGTTCTAACTTTGATTCTGGTTCTGATATGGTGGTTTTGATTTTGTTCTGCTTTGATAGTTGGCCCTGTCATGAGATATAATAATGACCTCTAACTCTGTTATGGGATACAATAGTAACCTCTGGCCCAATCATGGGATATAATAGTGACCTTTTGCCATATCATGTGATATAATAGTGACATCTGGTCTTGCCACGAGATATAATAGCGGTTTCTACTCTAAGTGCAATTGTTTTGCTAACATGGTAATTTATGTTTTGTTTGGCTTTCGCACAACCCTACCATAGGAGTTAAACATGATCTCTATTATAATGTGATGCTCTGATATGACATGATAAGATGAAAATGTTTCGTCATGTTGTGCCAAATGGGTCTTTGAATATAATTAGTTAGAAGTGTCGCTCTAATTTTCTAATAATATGTATTTTTGAGATTTTCACATTGAAACTGAAATGTTTTGTTTCTGCATTTCAAACTCTGTGAAAATAGTCATATTTACATACTAGTGTATGTTATTTGCTTACTGAGTTTTTGATAACTCACTCCTTATCTTCATACCATTTTTTAGATGATTTTGGAATAGTTCAGTTAAGGATTAGGATTATAGAGCATGGGCGAGATGATTATTTAAGCATAGTGGATTACTCATAGAATATTTATGAGGATTGTTGGATTTTATTAAGAGATTTTGTAGTATTCTGATGATTTTATATTTTGGAATCTGTAAATATCTTGATGAAATGTGAGTTTTAAGTTACATGAAGTAACTCTCCGACCCTTTTGGGACCGGGGCGTTACAGTTGATATTAGAGCCAGGTTCAAAGTTTTGGTTTGGAACTGGAGGTTTAAACTTGTGACATTGATGTTTGGTGGCTTCAAACTTGTGGTGTATTTTGTGAATTTAAATCTGGTGAATTTAATATATTTGGACTCGTTAAATGTGGAGGTTAGTTCTTTTCAGATGTATTTGATTGTTATACAATGTGTTTAGGAATGTAAGTTGATAAGTTGATAGAGTGCGCAGCGGAAACGTGATTTTGGTGATATGATCGTTTGAGAGTTTATTTTACTACTTGTATGAAGGTTTAAGTATTCGAGTCTTGATTTTAGGTGCAACAAATTTCGAGGAAAAAATTTTTTTAAGGAGGAGAGAAGGTAACACCCAAGTCTAATGTTTAAAAAGAAAATTTGATTTATATGTGAAAAGTCCATTTGAGTTTTCAAGTATATATATATATATATTTGAAGTGAACAGTAAGTACAAAATTTTACTTGGAATCCTTTTAGAAACTTTTTTTTTTTTTAATTTAACCAAAATTATGTTTTTCTACTTTTCTACTTGTAATGATTTTGATATTTTATAGTTAGACCTCAAATAGTAAGTGAGCTAGAATTTATTACTGTAGTCAAAGATTAAGTTGAATATTGAGGAATTTAGGAAGTAATGATATTTTTGGGTTAAGAGAAATTTAAGTTTTTGAGGAATTAAAATAGTTGATTTGAGTATTTTAGGTGTGATTACAAGCTAAGTGTTTAATTGTAGATTTTTTTAAGTTATATGATTTTCTATATGTGACAATTGATTATTTGTTGAGCACTATTGTGAAGAATTTTTACAAGACTAAGAAGATCAGGTAAGCGGAGTTCTTATGCTAGACTTTGCATGAAAGGAAAATGAAACGGGGTTGATTTTGAAAAGAGCAAGTTGTTTTTTTTTTTTTTTTTGTCATGCTGGTGTAGACATGAGCTAATTTTGTACATCATGTTTTCTGAACTAATTGTTGAACCCAAGGTTTTAAGCATCGTGTAATTATATATCTACACATAAATTTTGATGATAACAAATGAATTCAAAGAATAAAAGAATCTCAAACTCAAGTTGTCTACACAATAGAGTTAAGCACATTAAGAAACCAAATATGAGTAAGAAGAGAACAAGTTCACATTAAAATCATAGAGAAATGTTATAAATGTCTTAAAAATTTGAAATTAGAATTAAGGTTCAAAATTAATATTTTATCATAAAATATCAAAATACATTTTCCACATGTGCATGATATTTTGAAAATTAAATTTGAAAATTTTGAAAGATGATTAATTGTCATCTTTCACATGTACACGACATGATTAAAGTTTTGAATTTTGAAAATATTAAAGATGATTGATTGTTATCTTTCACATGTGCATACTTTATTTGAATATTTTCAAAGTGATTGATACTCTTTTTTATTTATGTAAAAAGTAGATGATTTCATTCAAAAATTTTGAAAATATTAAAAATGATTTATTGTCATCTTTCACATGTGCATGCTTTATTTGAATATTTTCAAAAGTGATTGATACTTGTTTTGACTTATGCAAAAGGTAAATGATTTTGTTTGAAAATTTTGAAAAATAAATAGTACTCCTTTTGTCATATGCGAAAAGTAAAAAAATTAGGTTTAAAATTTTTGAAAATTGAATGATGTTGTCTTTGACAAATGAAAAAAAATAAACTTTTATTTGAATTTTTTGAAAAAATGAATGATATTGTCTTTGACATGTAAATCCTTTTAAATTTGAATATGAAGTCTCATATGCTTATAAATAGATTATTTGAGAGTTTCACATTTACAACATCAAAAGCATACAACATTCATTCAAAACTTTCATTATCTCTTCTCTAAGTATTGAGCCTTAACCCTTATTCATTTTGAGAGAGATATAATTCGTGTTATATTATTCTTATTTTACTCATTTGAGAGTGTTTTTTGATAACCTACCCACTATCAGCTCTTGTATCAGTAAAAGGGTGTGTATAACCCTTGTACGTGTAGAAAGTGTTCTACATAAGGAACAGTTGAATCACCACGTATAACGTGATTGCAAGTGTAGAGGGTGTTTTACATGAATCATTTGTAGAGGTGTTGTTCAAAGGTGTAATATGTTTGTATCTTCACTTGAATGAGATTGAATAGTGAATTTGAAGATTTTCAAGGGGCAGCTTGAGGCGAGGATGTAAGCAGTGGGGCCGAACCTCGTTAACATATTGAGTTTGCTTCTCTATTACCCTTACTCTTTACATTCATTGCTGCTTCATATTTTATTTATATTTTTTATTGTATATTTGATTTATAATTGTTAATTTTTAAATATAACCTAATTCACCATCCCTCTTATGTTAGTCATCTAGGCAACAATTGGTATCAGAGCATGGGTTTTGTTATAGGATTAAGTATCTTTTAATTTAAGATCTTATGACTAACATTACAGTTTCATTTGGTGAAGGTCAATTTAGCAGTCGGCCTCCACTCTTTTGTGAAAATAATTACTTATTCTGGAAAATTAGAATGAGAATATTTATTCAAATTCAAGGTCGAGAAATATGGAAATACATTATAAATGAACCTTATATTCCAACAAAAGTGGTTGATAGAGTAAAGGTCAAAAAGGAAGAATAAGAGTTTAATCGTGAAAAAAATAAGCTTTATACATTGAATTTAACTGATATGAATTTATTATATAATACTTTCAATAGAAATGAATTTAATAAAATAATGACTTGCGCTACGGTAAATGAAATTTGGAATAACTTGAAAATTACTTATGAAGGAACTTCGCAAGTCAAGGAATCAAAAATTTAAATTCTTACTCATGAATATGAAATGCTTAAGATGCATGATGATGAATTTATTTCTAATATATACACTCATTTTACTAACATCATAAACAGCTTGACAGCTCTTGACAAAATTTATTCTACGGTGGACATAGCAAGAAAAATTCTCAATTCCCTACCAAAATGTTAGAAATCAAATGTGACAGCGATTCTTGAAGTTAGAGACCTCAAGAAGTTTGAAGTGAATGAACTTATCGAGTCACTTACCACCCATGAGTACATATTGGAAAGAGGAAAAGAAGAAGAAAAGTCAAAGAAGAGCTTGGTACTAAAAGTTGTTCCTCATGAAAGTGAAAGTGATGAAGATGAGGAAAATGACGACAAAGATGAAAAAGTTACGATAATAACAAGAAGAATTAAAAGGTTTTTAAAGAAAAATAAAACTCCTCTAAGAAAATCCTTTAAAAAGTTTTCCAAGAAATATTCAGGTAAAAATAACACTTTAACTTGTTATAAATGCAATAAGTCTGGTCATATCAAATTAGATTGTCCTCTGCTAAAGAAATATCAAAACAATGGCAAGAAAGTAATGAAAGTTACATGGAATGATAATTTAAGTAGTTCAGATAGTGAAGCAAGTAATGAAAAATCAGCAAATATTTGTCTTATGGCTAAAGATGACCTTGAGATAACAAATCTTGATAATATTGAAGATCCTTCATATGAAGAATTGCAAAATATTTTAGAAGAGGTATATGAGAAATTTGAAAAATTGAGTATTAAGTATAATGTTTTGAAAAAAAAATTCTTTTTTAACGAATGAAATTGATGTTTTAAGAAAAGAAATCATCGTTTTGAAAGATAAAAATCTTGAATTGAAAAATAAGAAAACTAACTTAGAAAATATTGTTAAAAACTTTACGAATGGAAAAAGAAATTTTGAAAAACTTCTTGGTAGTCATAGATGTGATTTTAACAAGATAGGCTTGAGATATATGCCAAAATAAAAATACAAACCTTATAAAAACTTCTTTGATAATCCTTCTACATCAAAGTTCAGTATTTAAAATTCTTTTCATAAAAATAATTTTGTTAAAAAAAAATACTATTATAATCATTCAAATTCTTCATATATGTCATATGCTATTTGCAATTTTTGTAATAAAAATTATCATAATTATCATGCTTGTACTATTACAAAAAAGCATATAATGATTATTAAGACTATATAGATACCTAAAAATCTTGTTTATTCTAATACTAATAAATGAAAGATAAAAAAAACTTGGGTATCAAGAAAAATCATTCTAATTATTTTTATAAGTATGCATGAAGTCCTTCACAAATAAAAACAAATGGTTTTTCGATAGTGGATATTCAAGACACATGACGGGAGACAAGATTAAGTTTTTTAATCTCAAATATAAAGAAGAAGGACACGTGACATTTAGAGACAACTCAAAAAGGAAGATTGTGGGAATAGGTAAAACTGATAATGAATTTTCTCTCATAATTAAAGATGTTCTACTTATTGAAGGTTTAAGACATAATCTTTTAAGCATAGGTCAATTATATGATAAAGGATTTACAATTACTTTCAAAATGGATAAGTACATTATTTTGAATGATCATGATTGCAATGTTTGTTTTATTGCTTTTAGAAGCAACAATGTTTATAGAATCGATTTTGAAAAAATTGCCTCACAAGATGCTATTTGTTTTTCACCTCAAAATGAAACTAGTTAGCTATGGCATAGAAGACTAGGTCATGTCAACATGAAACTTATTTCCAAACTTTCAAAAAATGATCTTGTGAGAGGTTTACCAAAGGCAAATTTTCTTAAAGATAATTTGTGATGCGTGCCATTTGGTAAACAAACAAAAACTTGTTTTAAAACCAAAAAATATATTTCCATTACTAGACCACAACAACTGATACACATGAATCTTTTTGGACCAAATAGAATTGTAAGTCTAGGAGGAAAATATTATGCATTTGTTATTGTTGATGATTTCTCTAGATATACTTGAGTCATCTTTCTTGCTCATAAAGATGAGGCATATAATGCATTTACCAAGTTATGCAAGAGAATTCAAAATGAAAAGGGTTATACTATTTCAAGTATCCGAACTGATAGGAGAAAATTGTTTGTTGATAAAAATATTAAAATTTTTTGTGATGAAAATAGTTTTGTACATAATTTCTCTGCTCCTCAAACTCCTTAACAAAATGGGATAATATAGAAGAAAAATAGATCTCTTCAAGAGATGGCAAGAACAATGTTCAATGAGAACAACTTGCCCAGTTACTTTTGGGCCGAAATAGTAAGTACTGTATGTTATGTTATAAATAGAGTTATGCTAAGGTTTAAATTAGATAAAACCCCTTATGAGATTTGGAATGAGAAAAAACTCAACATTGGTTACTATCATGTATTTAGATGCAAATGTTTTATTTTGAATAACAGAGATAAGTTAGGCAAGTTTAATGCAAAATCTGATGAAAATATCTTTCTCGGGTATTCTACTAATAGTAAAACTTATAGAGTATTCAACAAAAAGACCTTAACTGTACAAGAATCTATGCATGTAGTATTTGATGAATCTAATTCTTTACTCTAAAAGAAATCAGTTGATGAACAAATAGGAGGT
Organism: Carya illinoinensis; assembly: GCF_018687715.1. Taxonomy (NCBI): domain Eukaryota; kingdom Viridiplantae; phylum Streptophyta; class Magnoliopsida; order Fagales; family Juglandaceae; genus Carya; species Carya illinoinensis. Next base: position 22,764,230 of record NC_056767.1, read on the forward strand.
ATAAATAACATGGAAAGTCTCAATCTCAACAAAAAGAATACAATAGAGGAAGTTCAACATGAAGACGGAAAGATCATCAAAATTTAATATAAGATGCAACTAAACGGTGAAAATTTGTTAAAAATCATCTAGTGGAACAAATTCTAGGAGAACCTTCACGAGGTGTAAGTACTCGATCATCTCTTAAAAATATTTGCAATCATACTATTTTTTTTTTATCTCAGATTGAGCTAAAAAATATTGATGAAGCACTTTTTGATGAATCTTGAATTCTAACTATGCAAGAAAAACTGAATCAATTTGAAAGAAATGATGTTTGGACACTTGTTCCTAAACCTAAAAATCAAATTATTATTGAAACAAAATAAATTTTTAGAAATAAGAAAGATAAGTTCAGAGTCATTACTAGAAATAATACTCGACTTGTAGCCCAAGGTTTCAATCAAGAATAAGGAATCGATTATAATGAGACATATGCACCAGTCGCAAGATTAGAAACTATTCGAATGATACTTGTATATGCTTGTTATAAAGATTTCAAACTTTTTCAAATAGATGTTAAAAGTGCTTTCTTAAATGGTTTTATAAATGAAAAGGTATATGTTGAGCAACTGCTAGGTTTTGAAAATTATATTTCTCCAAATCATGTTTTCAAAATCACAAAAGCACTATATGGACTTAAATAAGCTCTTAGAGTTTGGTAAGAGAGACTCGGTGATTTTTTGATTAAAAAAAGTTTTTCAAAAGGAAAAATTGATACAACTCTTTTCTTTAAACACAAAAATGATGATATTATTTTAATTTATATTTATGTTGATATAATATTCAGTGCTACTAATGAAAATATGTGCAAATTTTTGCTAAGACTATGTAGGAAGAATTTGAAATGAGCATGATGGGAGAATTTACATTCTTTCTGGGATTGCAAATCAAGCAAGCAAAAAGTGAAACATTCATCAATCAATCAAAATATATTAAAGAATTACTCAAGAACTTTGGAATGGAAGATTTTAAAGAAATTGGAACACCAATAAACTCATCCACTAAACTTGATAAAGATGAAACCAGTAAACCAGTTGACTCGAAGGTATATTGAGGTATGATTGGTAGATTGTTATATTTGACAGTCAATAGACCAAATATTATGTTCAGTATGTGCTTGTGTGCATGCTTCCAATCATCTCCGAAAGAATCTCATTTGATTGCAGTTAAGTGCATTCTTAGATATTTTAGTGGTACAATTGACTTAGGGTTATGGTACCCTAAGTATACATCTTTCAATCTAATTAGCTACACAGATGCAAATTATGCTAGTTGCAAGATTGATCGAAAAAGCACTAATGGAGTATGTCATTTTTTATGTCATGCACTAGTTTTCTAGTTTAGTAAAAAGTAAAATTCTGTTACATTATTTACTACTGAGGTAGAATATGTTGCTGCTGTTAATTGTTGTACTCAAGTTCTTTACGTGAAGCAACAACTTGAAGATTTTAAACTCATATATCATCACATTCCAATCAAATATGATAATATAAGTGTTATAAATCTTTTAAAGAACTCAATACAACATTATAGAACTAAGCATATGAAATAATATATCATTTTCTTCGAGATCATGTGTAGAAAGGCGATATAGTACTAGAGTTCACAAACACACGATCAGTTAGCAGATATTTTCACAAAACATTTACCAAAAAATAGATTATGTATGATTAGAAGAGAAATAGGTATGATGCATGCTATGAATATCTCTTAAAAGATAGACCAGAGTCAATAAAAATATAGAGAAAATTTTTATAAATACTTTTACATAAATTTAAGGTTCTTAGCCTCATTTTTGAGACGCTCATTCTCTTCATACAATATCATGTCATCCCTATCCATGGGAATTGGCAAGTGGAATAAAGAATCTAATAGAGATTTCAACTGTTTATTCTTCTGTCGAATGATTCATTCCCTTATGTGAGACTCTTGAACAATTCGCTGAAGTACAATAATTTACTTTTTAAGCTTTTCAACCTTATAATTTCTAACTTGTAGCCAGTTAAAAAAAGCAACAATAGAGGATGAGTAGTGAATCCCAAGATGCATCAAGTCGTAGATAGTATTGGAGTCTAACTTATTATCCAAATTATTATTTTCTTACTACAACATGGCACCAATGGTAGTTTAAAAAAGGATAGGAGGTTGATGTGTAGAATATCTCATGGATGGATTTAGAGAAATGTTAGAAGAATGGGCCATGAAAAAAAGAATTGAAAACTTAAAACGAGAATATTAAAGAAATACAATTGAGTTATAGAGATGAGAATAAGATTTGATGCGAATTAGATAAACTTTAAGACTGATTTTATATAGTATCAGATGGGTGAAAATAATCATTTTTTTTTATAGAAACTCAGAAATCTCAATCTTGTTTGTCAATAACATCAAGCGATTTTTCAAATCTCCAGCCATACTTGTCGGGTCACGGGCGGCTCCAATTTTTCAACTATGTACAGTTTCTACTAACACACCATTTTTTTCAGTCTATTTACTTGTTGCGTTAGTAGAAACTGTATATAGTTAAAAAATTGAAGTCGCCCTTGACTCGATAAGTGTGGCTAGAGATTTGAACAATCCCCTGATGTTATTAACAAACAAGATTAAGAGTTTTGAGTTTATATAAAAAATGATCATTTTCACCCATCTGATATCATATAAAATAAGTCTTAAAGTTCATCCAATTCACATCAAATCTTATTCTCATCTCTATAACTCATCTGCATTCTTTTAATATTTTCGCTTTAAGTTTTCAATTTTTTTCTCAATAACTCATTCTTCTAACATTTCTCTAGATCTATCCATAAGGTATTTTACATATCAACCTCCTGTCCTTTCTACAGTTGTTATTGGTGCCATGATGTAGCAAGAAAATAATAATTTGGCTAATAAGTCAAACTCTAATACTATCTACAACTTAGTGAGTCTTGGGACTCGCTACTCATCATCTATTGTTATTTTTTCCAAATGGCTACAAGTTAGAAACCATGAGGTTGAAAAAATTTAAAGAACAAATTATTGTACTTCAACGAATTGTTCAAGAGTCTCACACAAGGGAAGGAATCTTTCGGCAGAAGAATAAACAGTTGAAATCTCTATTAGATTCTTTATTCCGCTTGACAGTTCCCATGGACAGGGATGGCATGATATTGTATGAAGAGAATGAGCGTCTCAAACATGAGGCTAAGAACCTCAAATTTATGTAAAAGTATTTATAAAAGTTTTCTCTCTATTTTTATTGATTTTGGTCTATCTTTTAAGAGATATTTATAGCATGTATCATACTTATTTCTCTTCTAATCATACATAATTTATCTTCTGGCAAAGGTTTTGTGAAAATACCCGCTAACTAATTGTGTGTGTTTGTGAACTCTAATATTATATCGCCTTTCTGCACATGATCTCGAATAAAATGATATCTTATTTCAATATGCTTAGTTCTAGAATGTCGTATTGGGTTCTTTGAAAGATTTATAGCATTTGTATTATCACATTTGATTGGAATGTGATTATACATGAGTTTATAATTTTCAAGTTGTTGTTTCATATAAAAAACTTAAGCACAACAATTACCCACAGTAACATATTTCGCTTCAGCAGTAGATAATGCAACAGAATTTTACCTTTTACTAAATCAAGAAACTAGTACATGACCTAAGAAATGACATGCTGCACTAGTGCTTTTTCGATCAATTTTGTAACTAACATAATCTGCATCTGTGTAGCTGATTAGATCAAAAGATGTGTGCTTAGAATACCATAATCCTAGGTCAATTGTATCACTAAGATATCTAAGAATACACTTAACTGTAATCAAATGAGATTCTTTTGGAAATGATTGAAAGCGTGCATAAAAGCACACACTAAACATAATATCTAATCTACTGGCTGTCAAATATAATAAGTTACCAGTCATACCTCGATATATCTTTAAGTCAACTGGTTTATCGGTTTCATCTTTATCAAGTTTAGTGGATGAGCTCATCAGTGTTCCAATTTCCTTAGCACATTCCATTTCAAAATTCTTGAATAATTTCTTAATATATTTTGATTGATTAATTAATGGTCCACTTTTTGCTTGCTTGATTTGCAATCCGAGAAAGAATGTAAGTTCTCTTATCATGCTCGTTTCAAATTCTTGCTACATAATTTTAACAAAAACTTGGAACATATTTTCATTAGTAGCACCAAATATTATATCATCAACATAAATATGAAAAAAAAAATATCATTATTTTCGTGTTTAATGAAAAGAGTTGTGTCAATTTTTCCTTTTGAAAAACTTTTTTCAATAAAGAAACCACTGAGTCTCTCGTACCAAACTCTAAGGGTTTGTTTAAATCCATATAATGCTTTTGTGAGTTTGAAAACATAATTTGGAGAAATATAATTTTCAAAACTTGGAAGTTGTTCAACATATAACTCCTTATTTATAAAACAATTTAAGAAAGCATTTTCAGCTTCCATTTGAAAAGGTTTGAAATTTTTATAACAAGTATATGCAAGTAGTACTCTAATAACTTTTAATCTACCTTTTGCATAAGTCAAAAAGAGAATCAATCAATTTTGAAAATATTCAAATAAAGCATGCACATGTGAAAGATGACAATCAATCATATTTAATATTTTCAAAATTCAAACATTTAATCTGCCATGCACATATGAAAGATGACAATCAATCATCTTTCAAAATTTTCAAATTTAATTTTCAAAATATTCATTCACATGTACAAAATGTATTTTAATGTTTTATGATAAAATATTAATTTTGAACCTTAATCCTAATTTTAAATTTTTAAGAGATTTACAACATTACTCTATGAGTTTTAATGTGAATTTATTTCCTTCTTCCTCATTCTTGGTTCCTTGATGTGTTTGACTCCATTGTGTAGACAACTTAAACTTGAGACTCCTTTATTCTTTGAATTCATTTGTCATTATTAAAATTTATGTGTAGATATATAATTATACAAAACTTGAAAACTTGGATTCAACATGAATTATGCAAAAAGAGAGAATATGAAATTTATGAAAATTTTTGCATATGAAAATTAGGAAAATTTATTAAAATATCTTTAAAATGTTATAGAGATAAGGGGTGAGTTATCAATAACTTAGTAAGTAGAGAACATATACTAATGTGTAAATATGAGCATTTACAGAATTCAGAATGCAGAACAAAATATTTATACGGTCAAAATGCATTATTAATACATGTTATAAAAAATATCAGAGCGAAAGTTACAAAATATTCTTATTCAAAATTCTCTTGGCATAGCATAACGAACCACGATTATACCAGAACATCGTATCACATCAGAGGCCATGTTTAACCCTTGTGGTAGGTTTGTGCAAATCTTGGTAGCTAATCGAGTAGAAACAGAATATGAATATTCCCTTTATTATTCTCGGAACCCCAAGTGTGCACATAGAAAAAATACCAGAAAATCACTTTGTTTCCAAAGTGGGTGTACTAGAAATAGAACAGTTAGTACCAACCCAAACATAAGCCACTATTAGCACCCGTGGTTAGGGGTGTAAATTTTAACCGGTAAAATGGCCCGGATCGGTTGTGCCGGTTTTGGACCGGTCCAGTCCGTAACCGGTTTCATAAAATAGAAAACCAGCCGGAACTGGTCCGGTTTCAGTTCCGGTCATTTTTAGACCGGATCGATACTATTTAATATATATACATATTTATTTATTTAATGTTATATATTATATATTTTATATTATATATAATTTTATATATAATAATATAAATATATATTATTTATTAATAACATAGATTCATAAGAAGTAAGAACCAAAAAAAAAAAAAAATCACTCAAATATTATTATTAAATTTTGATGGCCTAATGCAGATAAAACTCTTTATATTTTTTCTGATAAGTACATAAGACATTAATAGATAAATATAAATTATATATATTAGCATATAATTTATATAAATCTATATTAATAGCATAATTTTTTTGGCATAGCAATTTTTTTTTTTTACATAGCAGTTTTTTTATATAGCAGAATTTTTTGACATAGCAGTTTTTTTTTTAAACAGATTTTTTATGATAAATATGTATTTTATTAAAACTAAAAAACTGGACCGGAAACTGGTAAAACTTGAGTATAAGTTTAAGAGAGTAACTGGTGCATAATCAGTTTTAAAAAGTGTAAAACCAGTACCTACCAGTTCGGTCCTAGATTTTGTCTAAAACTGGACCAAACTAGACCTGTTACACCCCTATCCGTGGTAGGTCAAATAGATCACCATCCACAAACCACATTCCAAATTTAGAATGTTATGTCAAAAGTTTTTAAAAATCACATCATAGCATATTAGAGTTCAGAACATATTCATAACAAAATATAATCAAATCACAAAATATAATTTATGGACAATATTTTATATTCGTTTTTTTTTTTTTTTGCACAGTTTAGAAACAAAATACCAGAAGATAAATTCATGTCTACAACAATTATGACAAAAATACTTTCGCTTTCATATAGAGTTTATAAATAATGTTGAAACAAATAATGGAGGTTGTTTTTCATATTTCTATTAAAAATCAAAAGATGCATATTTTAAAAGTTGACATCATTTTATTTTTATTTTATATCAAGTCTAGCATTGGAGCACCACTTATCTGAACTTCTTAACTTTTTAGAAATTCTCCATAATAGTACTTAATGAAAATCAATCGTCGCCTATAAAGAAATTCACGTAACTTGAATAAATCTCCAAATGAACAGTTGCCTCATATTTAAACCTGAGATAACTATTTTAATTCCTCAAAAACCTAAAAACTCTCTTAACTCTAAAATACCATCACTTCTCAAAGTTCATTAATGTCCACTTAAGATTTACTTAACCTAATTCTCACTTATTCACAAATTTATTTAAAAAAATTTAAAACCCAAACTGTTTTAAAAAAATAAAAATTTGTTAAAATAAAAGTATTACTCCGCCCAAAAATAATTTAGAATCCGAACTCAACCCAAAAAGCATTTTACTTTAAAATCACTTAATGTAACACACTAAAAGAAATTGTACAAAACAGAACAAGTAAAAACAAGCCCACTCAAATAAATCCTTAAAATACCATGTTTTAACTTTTAAAAACTGAGGAGAAAAATTGTAATTTACTAACAAAAGTTTTACTATACTCTACGTAGAACAATTAGGAAGACGCCAACCAACAACCTTTAGATCAAAAGCTCAAAAGAAGAGGGAAGAGGCCGCGGCAGAGGCTTACCGAGAGGGCTACGTGTAGCGGTGGCCAGGGAGCCTATCGACGACGGCACGACTGGGTGTGGTGACGGAGCATGGAGGATGATCGAACTGCTATGCACGGCGGAGAGAGTGAGAACGTAGAGAGAGAGAGCGGAGAGTGAGAGAGTGGGGGAGGATCGACTAGGGCTTACCGAATCAGCACGGGGTGACTGGAGGAGGCACGGATGGCGATTTCTGAGGCTTTTTCTTGGTGTTTGACGTCTGTTCTGTCGTGGCTTCGAGGTTGCACTGACTGGGAGGCAACGAAGGCAACCTCTGTTTTGGCGGTGCGAAAACAGAGCACTCTCGCAGCGGCTTTCGATGACTGGGCACGGTGATTCGAGGGAGGAACAGCGACGTGGTTGGCTTGGCTTTGGGGTGGTGAGGCAGTGCTTCGGTGTTGGACGGCTGAGCGGGTTGGGGCCGTGAGGGGTGGGACAGGTGTATGAGCTTACGGTGGCTTGGGCTGCTCTATTTTCGGGGAGCAAAAACAAGGCTTTGCGTGAAGAAGGGGACGTGTAGCTTCCACGACAGAGACTTGCGGTACTGTTGCCGTGCGTGAGGATGGAGGCGATGTCGTGGAGGGAGGCTAGCGACGTGGTGGCTGGAAGCTATGGCAGCGAGGAAAACTTTCTGGGAAGAACAAAGAAACTGAAGTTAACGTGGAGGAGAGCACGCGGCGAAATGGCTCTAGCGAGGCAACGTTGTTTTGATGATGGTGGTGGGTTTGTTGTCGTATTTGAGGGTGAGGGTGACTGCGGCAACCCTAAAATTTGAGGAGTAAGATGAAACTACGAGAGGGATCTATGCATATATATAGTCATTTGAAAACAAAACCCTAGAGAAGGGAAGGGAAGAAACGTGCAAGAGATGGAAACAGGCGCGAGACGTGCATCAAGCGCGCCGTGAAAAATGGACGTGAAGATGAAGCCGTACGTGCATGTAGAAAAGTCTACGAGGGCTGTGAGCGAACTTGTGCAACACGAGGAAATAAAAGGATGAAAATAAATAAATAATTAAACTCTTTTCTGAATTTAAGATCTCGAATCAAACTCAAAAAAAAAAAAAAAAATTCAACTTGTTAAAAAAAAAATTCATCTCAGTCTAAAAAAGATTTTTTAACTTAAAAAATAAAGTAAATCATACCCAACTAAAAATCGTAATCAACTAAAATGGAAATTTTAGGCCCGTAGTTTATTAAAAAAATAATTAAAAACTTAAATCGACTTTTCGCACATATAAATCTTTTTTTTTTAAACAGCTGGATACTGGACTCTAGTATTACAGTACAACCGCAGCCCACTTTGGTGGGTTGTGTGATCTTATTGCAATTATTGTTGTGTGGAGTACATATCATTGGGATGTAAATCAATGATATTTGATACATTATATTCCAAGGGGATGGGGTCATATGTGTTGGAAACTCCAAAGTGTGAAATGTTACTTGAAGTTGCAGCTACCCACCCATCCACCAGAATTTTCTAGCAGTAAATGTTGACCAAAATTGTTGTACCGAAAGAAGGCTTCATCTTGATTAAGAAGTGTGAGAATTTGTCTCCCATGACTTTTCCTATAAAAGGAAGTCATTTGCTGAAAATTAAAATCATCCTCACTGCGGTGAGAGATCAAGGCAGGGCTGAGGACGAAAATAGGTTTTGGGGAAACCCATAAAAGAGGGTCATTTGAGAGATAGAGAGCTTGTTTATGAGTGTTTGTAATTTTGTACAAACATATTGAAAATACTGAGTTTCCGCTTCAGTGGATGTAAGCAAGTTGTCGAACCACTTAAATATTATCTCTCTATCGTCTTGTGTGTTTTTTGGACAGGCCAGAGGCGCAACAATATGAGCAAGTGTGTTCAAATTAATTGGTCAAGCATGCCATTCTCGGTGTGATCTGAGCATTGTACCACTACCATATCCCAGAAAAATGGTGGATGAGGCTTTCTTCATTTATCAGGCATAAAGGGCATTGGGAAGATTCCTCATCCATGCTCGTTATTCATGATTCTTGCTAAGGCGTGATGCTTCTATCTATTTTTCCTTTAGAACTCTCATAGCAAAACTAAATAATTTCTTAATTTTATTAAGAGCTTAGCAACCTTAATCACTGCCAACGAAATTAATAAAATTGAGAAGTTTACAAGAAGGTTTGAATTTAACAGTGACCAGAAAAATTACTAAATCCATTGATAATATGTCACCAACTTAATAGCCCATGGAATTTATTAATTACTTTAAAGCTATTTACTACTTCTAACTTTCACGAGCGATACGTTTTTAATTACCATTCTAAGTTCAAAAAAATAAAAGTATTTGAACTCTTGCAAAATTAAAAGTTAACTTCAGGTTTCTAAAAGTCAACCAATAGTACTGTTTGATTGAAAGAAGACTTCAAATTTCCAAAAAAGAAAGAAAGACTTCAAATTCACATTCATAACATAGGCATTGATTCAAGCATGTGATGGAAATTAACAAAGAATCCTATATCCATCACTTCATTTGTTCTTACTTAATCCGTTATTATCTTCCGGTAATGTCCACTTTGAAACTCCGAGAATTTTTCTTTTCTTGCTCGTTTATTGAGAAAGGAATCCTAGCCTTCTTGGTGCAAATGTGGTCGTTGTTGATCTTAGAGGCTTAGACCCAGTTACCATCATAAGTTTCAGGATCTTGTAGGTTTGATATCTTTTAGATTTGTTTGCACGGAAATCAAATGCTCAAGATTATTAAACCTAAGGTTTCAAATTTCATATAATTATATATCTACACATAGATTTTAATGATAACAAATTAATTAAAAGAATAAAAGAGTCTCAAGCTCAAATTATCCACACAATGGAGTCAAGCAAATTAAGGAACCAAGCATGAGTAAAAAGGAAACAAGTTCACATTAAAGTTATAGAGTAATGTTGTAAATCTCTTAAAAATTTGAAATTAAGATTAAGGCTTAAAATTAATATTTTATTATAAAGCATTAAAATACATTTTCCACATGTGCATGAATATTTTGAAAATTAAATTTAAAACTTTTGAAAGATGATTGATTTTCATCTTTCATATGTGCATAACATGATTAAAGGTTTGAACTTTGAAATATTAAAGATGATTGATTGTCATCTTTTACATGTGCATGTTTTATTTGAATATTTTCAAAAGTGATTGATACTTTTTTTGACTTATGCAAAAGGCAGATGTTTTTGTTTGAAAAATTTGAAAAGTAAGTGTGCTCCTTTTGTCATAGGCAAAAAGAAAAAGATTAGGTTTGAAGTTTTTGAAAAATGAATGATGTTGTCTTTGACCATTGAAAAAGAAGAATCTTTTATTTGATTTTTTTGAAAAAGTGAATGAAGAGCCTTAATCCTTGTTCATTTTGAGAGATATATATTTTGCATTGTATTGTTCTTATTTCACTCATCGAGGAGTATTTTCTGATAACCTATCTACTATCAGCTCTTATATCAGTAAAATGGTGTGTATAACCCTTGTGTGTATAGAAAGTGTTCTACACAGGGAATAGTTGAATCACCACGTGTAAGGTGATTACAAGTGTAGAGGGTGTTCTACACGGATCCTTTGTAGCGGTGTTGTTCAAAGGTATAATAGATTTCTATTTCCACTTGAAGGAGGTTGAATAGTGAATTTGGGGATCCTCAAGGGATAACTTGAGGCGAGGACGTAGTCAGTAGGGCCGAACCTTGTTAACATACTGAGTTTGCTTCTCTCTTACCCTTACTCTTTATATTTATTGTTGTTTCGTATTTTGTTTATATTTTATATTGTATATTTGATTTATAATTGTTATTTTTTTAAAATACAACTCAATTCACTCCCCTCTTATATTAGTCATCTAGGCAACAAAGATCATCACCGATTTGAAGTTTATGTTCACCCAGCGGAATTCTTCGAATCCCATATTTGTCTACGGCGCTGAGGTGCTTGCACACATGAACATCAATCTTGACCTGTTGCTTACACTGCAACATGAACTTTCTCAAAGCCTATTAATTGCTTGTTGGTTGCCCATATCCCAGGAGGTGGGAACGAGAATAGAAGAAGCGAAAGAATCCCATCCAAAGTTCCTGTATTTTTTACATCGATGTAAACGGGTATTATGAGTTCATCGCAATTAGCGTGCTCGATCTTGAGACCATTGCTCATGACGGAAGAATTTTTCAAGGCATGGGGGCCAGCATAGGGGACAGTGACTGTGACATCATTTGGAGGTTTGGCTAGTTCAAGGTTGAATCTGGTGTAGCTCAAGCCATAGCCAAAAGGGAACACCACAGGGCCCTAGTAGAATCTGTAGGTACGACCAGGGTAGCCTGTGAATGGGTTTGCCCGCATGTCCATGATTGTCATTGGCACCCTTTCTACATAGCCCTGTGGGTACCATGTCATGGGCAGTTTTCCTCCTATAGAAAAGAACAAGTACATAAGTGGAAGCATTAGAAAATTTGTCGATTGGGCCAAGTTAGTAAAAATACAGTATCATGTATAATCAGTACCTGGATTGTTTGTACCAAATAAAATATCTGCAATGGCAGCTCCTCCAGGCTGACCAGGATAGCCAACCCACAAGATGGCACTGATTTGGGGATCGTTCTTCGCAAAGGATACATCAATAGGTCCACCGCTTATTAGCACCAACACGGTAGGCCCTCTTGAGGCTTTGGCCACCCTTGAAATAAGCTCTAGTTGGTGTCCTGGCAAAAGTAGCCCTCCCTATCTACGGCCTCTCTCTCAATAGATTGGTTCAATCCCATGACCAAAATAGTTGCATCGGCGTGCCGGGCTGCAGCCTCCACCTTCCCAAATCCTTGGACCCCTTCACAGGCAACACCGATGCACCCTTCTTGGTGAATGGCCCTAGCATATCTCCTTATGCCTTGTAGTGGGCTTGTGTAAGCACATGCAACACCTGAATCAAACAATAAATCAAAAAAAGATTTGAATATAGTTATAGGTCTAGTATATGAATTTTTCTTAACAAAAATGGATACATGACTTACCAGCATAATTTCCTATCATTGTAACTGTAGCATTGGAATTGGGCCCAATGACTGCTACAGTTCGATGAGACCGGATGGACAGTGGCAACAGCGACCCACGGTTCTTTAGCAAGACAATACCTTGTCTAGCGGCCTCAAGGGCTAGCTGTTGGTGGGTTGGGTTGCATACATCTCTTGAGCCCAAGTTCCCAAACTCCCCTCCTAATCGCTCCCCATCAAACATACCCAACCGCATTTGCACCGCAATTGTGTTTGTTAATGCATTGTTAACGTCAACTTCATGTATTAGGCCTCTTCCCAGAGCCTGCTCTGTGTGCACTCCGAGAAAGTGTCCACAATCCAAATCCAAGCCTGCAAACATCACGTGATGCTCATTTACAACCAAATAATAAGCTAATTGTTATAAAACTATCGAAAGGAGAGAGAGAGAGAGAGAGAGAGAGAGAGAGAGAGAGAGAGAGAGAGAATTCAGAGAAGTTATGAAACTTATGAATTTCTTAAAGAATTCAACGATATATATAGGCGTACAAAGGGAACTATGCCAGTTACTATGCAGTACTATGCATATGTACTATGCCAGTTACTATGCAGTACTATGCTGGCACTATGCACTGTGCGATGTCGGCCATTTACTATGCCAGTTACTATGCAGTACTATGTTGGCACTATGCGCACTGTGCGATGTCGGCCATTTACTATGCTAGTTACTATGCAGTACTATGCTAGCACTATGCACACTGTGCGATGTCGACCATTTACTATGCCAGTTACTATGCAGTACTATGCTGGCACTATGCACTGTGCATTTGACTTCTAGCTCAAGGTGGTCATACAATTTTACAATGTTATTTTACAACACTCCCCCTTTGGATGACCACATATAATGAATATGCCTCGTTAAAACCTTGCCAAGGAAAAACCCTGTGGGAAAAAACCAATGGCGAAGGAAAAAGAGTACAATATTCATGTGTACCGTAAAATGCTTTAAGATTGCCTCATTAAAACCTTGCGAAGGAAAACTCAGTGAGATAAAACCTTAGCGAAGGAAAAAGAGTACAATCAGCATAAGTCTTCAAGACGTTACTCCCCCTGAAAAGTGCATGATAAAAGGTCTTCAAGTTTCCGCATTCCAATGTTCTGTACAATCTTCTTAAATGTTGCAGTTGGTAATGCTTTTGTGAATAAATCTGCCAGATTATCACTTGACCGTACCTTCTTGATATCAATTTCAACTTTCTTCTCATGAATTGCAATGATCTTCTTGTGTGTATCTGAAAGATAACTCGCATCTGTACATCCAACTAACTGTGGACTTGATCCATGTTGATAAAATAATCACAACTGGATCTTTCTGCTCATCACCACTCTTCTGGAGTTGTACTCTTCTGGAGTTCTTGTAAATAACACAGTTAGTGGAGAATTCATCAACATTAAACCGCTAACCTCATTTTTTAATAAAAACGGTGGCTAGCCTTTTAAGATCAGACAAGCACCACGGATTTTCAACTCCTCTGTAGGTGTCAGGCGTGCTGTCAGGCATCGCAGCTGTCAGACGTGCTGTCAAGCGCCGCAGAGCTATGAAGCTATATTTCGTCTCTTTTCTCTTGCTTCACGAGAGATGTTGTATCATAATTTTTTCTATAAAAGAGATATTCAGCTCATTTTCATTCACATCCCATCTTCTTCACTTTTCTGTAATCATACTGCATTTTTACTCTGCAATCTCTTTCTTCATTTTTACTCTGCAATGGCTCAGCGATCTTCTCATAGCCAATATATGAGGTACTCTGCACCTCGTTCATCAGATGTTCCTGCCTCTACCACAGGTGCTATCATGCAATATAATGATCTGACTCGTAGGGCAAATAATGAAGTTATCTATGAGCTTGTGAGTCTCGGTACCCGATACTCATCATCCATTGTCGCATTTTCTCAGCGACTGCAATCTAGAACTTGTGGAGTTGACGATCTCCATGAGAATATTGCTATACTTCAGCGACTTCTTCTGGAGTCTAACATGAAGATAGAATCAATAAAGCAAGAGAATAGGAATTTAAAATCCTTGCTTAAGTCTTCTTTTCGATTGCCCACCGCTTTAGATAGGGATGCCATGCAGATTCTTGAAGAACAAGAGCATTTGAAGAATGAGGCAAAGTGCCTTAAATTTCTGTAATTCTTGTTTCAAGATAATAAAATAATATTTCACAAATATTCATATTTGTGTTTCTATCTTTTGGTAAATGTTCTGTGTGCTTTATTTCTTCTTTAATAATGCACATTTCATATCAAACCCATAATATGAATCTGAAATACTAATTGTATTAAAAGATGGTATTTCATGACTAATAACATCATCCATCTTCCCCTTGAAGCCGCAAGGGTTTCAGATTTATATTTCAAATATGTGCAGTTTTTATGAGCTCTTCTGGAGCCTCAATGACATTTAAATCATATATATAAACTGCAATAATAGCTTGTTTTCATTTGCGTTTGGATTGCTTTAGATTATATAAGGATCTTTGAAACTTGATAGAATACATATTTCCAGATGTATTCATATTAGAAGCTTTAGACATTTCCTATCCTTCAGGGATTTTCATATATATATCATGATCCAATGATCCATATAAATATGCAGTTAATCATGCATATCCAAACTTTCGATAACTTTCAAGCTAATAAAAATCTTAATATGATTTAACCACTTTAAAATTATATCAATATTGTTTCATTTGTGTTTGGACTTCAAGTCCATATTTATCACATTTTACTTAGTGATATCAATTCTGCAGGAATTGAGAAACTGACTCGTGATTTATATATCACATTTTTATTTCCTTTCCATAAATACCCACTGACATTCAACAAGCATCACCTCTTTAGGTGTTTGGACTATAAGTCCCGATGCATCATATTTTACTAGTGAATCAATTCTGCAGGAATTGTTTCTTTCAAATATTGGCCAATATTTTACGTCGGTCTTCTTCAACGGTTCTTGATTCACTTTCTCCATTATTTCTGGTAATGTCAATTGCCATCTCATATGTAAATACGTTGTCGACAACGATTTTATTTCTATCCATAATTTCTCCATTATTCGAGATCTCATTATTTTCAGGTACCTGTCCCTCTTCAAGGGAAGACATTTTCATGAAAAACCTCTTCAGGAGGCACTCTTCAAGAGTTTATATAGGAGAATTTTATACAAAGAATTTGGATGCACTTTATTGCTTGTTTTGTGGGTATGGCCTCTTCAGGAGCACCAAATTATTTGTGCCTTTCTCTTTTGAGATACTCTATCTTTTGTATCGATAAGTCTCACATGCCTTTATACATGTTTTTAGACTGCTGAATTTCTTAATTGTCCTACAGGGACTTCAATCCTCGCTGGGATTTTAGCAGTTAGAATATGAGACATTTTTATCTTATTGCATCCAAAATTTAATTATCATCTGAACTTCTGGTTCACATATGATAATCAAGATAACGTTGAATAATTTCATCTTATTTGCTTCAAGCAAATTTTTCTTTTCACTTCTGGTGGTAAGACTTTATAGTAAAAGAATCTTCTGGTTCTTTTATGGACGTCCATATAAAAATCATTCGACTTATCATAATTGATTTTGGATGATCAAGATAACCATGAAAAGATACAAATATTTTGAATCATATCATCTTTTGATGCATCATAATATTTGATTCAATAATTTGTATAATATCATCTCAAAGAGAAAGCTTACAGCTTTTCCAATACGAGCTTCTGGCCTAAAAAGATATTCATTATCACGTCCAATCTCTTAGTTTCTTTGAATGAAACGCATCATTCTTTTTACTTCAAGGAATAGAATGATATAAATTCATTATCATTCACTTCAGGGAATGATATAGATCTAGTAAGACGTGATTAATGATTCTTATCAAAAACTCATTATTTTGCTCAGTCACTGAAATACCTGACACAAATTTAGAATATATTGTGAACGTTTGCATTTCATATTACTACTTCAGGAGCATACTCGATATTGCTACTTCAGGAGCACATTCGAGACGTTCATTCAAATATATATTCTTTCCACAATTTCAATTATGCAACTTCAGGTGCATAAATCATAATGAGTTTTTGGTACAAGTATCACTCATATGAGATACTCAATAAAATTATTGATTTAGGGCGATCCTTCAGGGATGCTCCATTTCCATTCTCAGATAAATCATATCATCAATAATTTATAACAAGTATAAAAGAATAAATAAAACTTTCATTACTACAAAACATTGCAGAATATAAAAATATTTTATAATAAGATAAAGGAAATACATTAATTAAAAATGAACACTTTCATGATCAACTCTACCACTAGAATCCTCAAAGAAATCAGGAATATCAAGACTTGTAATATCTTCTCCATTTATAGAATTTAAAGCATATGATGGTTCAACAAAATTTGTTTCAAATTTCTTTGTTTTTTCTTTTATAGAAGATTGGTATAAGTCAACCAAGTGCTTGGCTGTACGACAGGTACGAGCCCAATGTCCATTCATACCACATCTATGGCATCCATCTTCATCTTTCTTTAAAAATTTGTTTTGAGGACCTTTGCCTTTCTCTGAGTTGAACCACTTCTGGTGGTACGGTGTATATCTATTATTATCCCTTTTAGTGTGGTCACTTCTAAGACCTCCACTTCTATAGTTTTTCTTACCACGTCCACGTCCTCTTTTTCTTTGAAAAGATGCACCATTTGCTTCTGGGAATGATGTAAATCTAATACCATTCACTTCAGGAAATGATATAGAACCAGTAGGACGTGACTGGTGATTTCTTAATAAAAGCTCATTATTTTGCTCAGCTAATAGAAGACAAGATATAAGTTCAGAATATTTCTTGAACTTTCGCTCTCGATACTGCTGCTGCAGGAGCACATTCGAGGCATGAAAAGTAGTATATGTCTTCTCTAACAAGTCATCATCAGTGACTTTTTCACCACATAATTTCAATAGCGAGCTAATTTTAAAGAGTGCAGAGTTATACTCACTAACACTCTTGAAGTCTTGCAACCTCAGGTGCATCCAATCATGACGAGCTTTTGGGAGGATTACAGTTTTCTGGTGTTCATATCTCTCCCTTAAATCATTCCACAAAATAAGTGAATCTTTCATTGTTAAATACTCAGTTTTTAATTCTTCATGAAGATGGTGCCGAAGGAAAATCATTGCCTTAGCACGATCCTGCAGGGACCCTTGATTTCCTTCTTTAATTGTATCTCCCAGGTTCATCGCATCCAGATGGATCTCAGCATCAAGGATCCAAGATAAATAATTTTTCCCAGAAATGTCAAGAGCAACGAATTCTAATTTTGTAAGATTTGACATTTTTTACATATATAAATCAAGAATATAAAAATATATTGAAAAACTTACTTGAAGTAGAGGACTATTAGCTTCAAGATTGTCAGAACTTTCGTGCTGATAACGTGTTATAAAACTATCGAAAGGAGAGAGAGAGAGAGAGAGAGAGAGAGAGAGAGAGAGATAGAATTCAGAGAAGTTATGAAACTTATGAATTTCTTAAAGAATTCAACGATATATATAGGCGTACAAAGGGAACTATGCCAGTTACTATGCAGTACTATGCATATGTACTATGCCAGTTACTATGCAGTACTATGCTGGCACTATGCACTGTGCGATGTCGGCCATTTACTATGCCAGTTACTATGCAGTACTATGTTGGCACTATGCGCACTGTGCGATGTCGGCCATTTACTATGCTAGTTACTATGCAGTACTATGCTAACACTATGCACACTGTGCGATGTCGACCATTTACTATGCCAGTTACTATGCAGTACTATGCTGGCACTATGCACTGTGCATTTGACTTCTAGCTCAAGGTGGTCATACAATTTTACAATGTTATTTTACAACACTAATTGAATTCTTATTAATTTATTTGTACAAGTTAGGTAATAAAACCTTATATAATTACATTTAATTTAAATAATTAAATAAAATATAAAAAAAAAAAACTGATTTTTATTTTAATTTTTTTAATGACCTGATTTGATTGTTGATGCAGCTGCTTCTTCTGGTAAGGCTGTGTAATGTTGATCTTCATACAAAACTTTTACCGAGTCACAGTCTGCGACGATGTAACCGTTTATACATTCCCATCACAAAAATAATGAATAGTTGATAAAAGAGATCATTCAAAGCTGGTTATTGGAATAAACAAATCACCAGCCATCCATTGTGTAACTCCACAATTCATTATGTGTGGAGTCACTAAAATCAACAATTTTATTTTACATATATAAGTAGTGTGATGGGCGCACCGCATGAATCATGTCAGGTGGGTCTCGCTCACCCATTTAGGTGCCACTCTCCACGGATAATGCCTTCGAGTAGATCTGGATCAGCACAAGTGGGCTTTCCATTGACCTGATTGAATGAACGCATTACACTGGCAACTTTCCCTTCCTGCACGCACGCCTTGAATGGCACATTATAGGTGTCCTCCAAGTCTTGCTTCCTGACCTACACACACCAAAATATAGCCTCTTTCAGCCAAATAACTTGAAGAGAGAAAGGAATTAACAAAACCCATGTGTACGAGTTCAATTAGAAAGGAATCAATCATTCCAATTAGAATGACACATGTCAAACTAGCATGATTTCAATTAATAGTTGAATATCTAAATATATATATATCCATATGTGTGTGTGTTTTATATATAATAACTACCAAATTATCCAAATATAGCTTGAAAGTTGGTTAATTACTTTGGCATTGAAATGTAAGCCATCCACCCGGGTCCAATTATCAAGATCGTAGGCTGTGTAGTGTTTGCAGCATGCAGCAACTGTTGCGCCTCCGGCAGCCCAGAAATCACACCCACAATAGATAGAGACAATATTTAAGTGGTTCGGCAACTGCCTACGTCCACTGAAGTGGAAATTCGATTTTTTAATATGTTTGTACAATTTTACAAACACTCACAACATCTCTCTATCTCTCTCAAATGGCCTCCGTTCTGGGTTTCCCCAGAACCCATTTTCGCCCTCTGCCCTCTGCCTGATCTCTCACCTCAGTGAGGATGAATTTTATTTTCACAACTCATCTCCTTTTATAGGAGAACCATGGGGGACAAAGCTCCCACGTTTCTTGACCAAGAGGGAGGTGTATTTCGGTGCAGCTTGATCAAGAGCTCTCTTGGTCCACATTTGCTGCAGAATTACGGTGCCTAATACAACAAAGAAAGAAACGGTGCACATGTGCAGCCCTTCATACTTGGGTTGATTCAACAATCACCCCCTCCACCCAAGTGTGCCATACCACGCTGCTTGTAAACTGATTCATTCTTCAAATGAATTCACCTCTTTCTTTGAATGCTTGTCAGCCATGAGAGATCCGCTATCACATGCATCTTCAGGTACGTCTTCAAATGGATATCCAGATGCCTCTCCAAATTCAGCTTCAAATGCATTAGCATCATCTATATCCACGGAACTTGCAAGGGATTTTCTTCAAAGGAGATTTACAAGTGCCTAACTGCACAATCTCAACTCTCTAGGATTCTTTCTTTTTGCTCAAGTCCATGAGTCCGCACTCATGTACACCTTGAGCAAACTGAGCTTCGTTCTAGGCTCATCCGAGCGAACAATCTGCTTCGCTCTAGCCACATCCGAACGAACAATCTGAGTAAACTGAGCTTTGCTCTAGGCTCATCCGAGCGAACAGTCTGCTTCGCTCTAGCCACATCCGAGTGAACACCATGAGCAAACTGAGCTTCGCTCTAGGCTCATCCGAGCGAACAATCTGCTTCACTCTAGCCACATCCGAGCGAACAATCTGCTTGGTGCCTTTACAGCTTTCAAACCAGGCTCCATAATCCTACAATCACACCAATCTCCAACTTGGAGACTGGTTCTCAACATGCCGAGCTCTATCTCCAGCATGATCCCTTATACAATTTTACAGCTCATGTCTTCAACTTAGAAGACTAACTAAAGTGATGCATAACTTTAGTTCATCACGTACAATGCCCTTAATCAACACATCTACATAGGGCAACACATCTCCCACTGCACTGGGAATCAATGGTTTCGCACGGACCTTGACACATATCAGAGAACCTGTTGCTGAGGTCTCATCTCTGATCTGGGTGACTGACCCTTCATCCTGCTGCTATCTTCAGTCGCATGTGCCCATCTTGTGTGCAGTCTCCGACTTGCATAATCTCCCTTCTTGCAAGATTTTTCTTCATACCGTAGTTCACTACCTTCATTCAGCAGGATACATTTTAAGGTAGTAACCACCATGGAGGTCTGATCGTCTTGGCAGTTCTTTAGGTGTAGATATCCCTGGAACATCTGACGTTTTGTTCCCATCTCTCACACATGTACTTCATGTCGTGGTCTAGGGAGATTTCTTTAGAAAAGTAAAACTGGGTTCCTTTTACTTTCTTATCTAATTCACACGACAATTACCACGAGCCAAGACCAATTAATCATTCGTGACCTTCCAACACCAAATGCTATTGGCAACAATAGCAACAATCTCCACCTTGTGACTTTGACTGGTCCCACAGCCAAGCTCCACCTCAATGAAGATCTTCATAGCTCCCGCTATCATGCTTCACCATAAAAGCATATCCACTCAGAATAAATTAATTCCAAGCATTTCACTTCGGCCCATGTCGAAAATAACCTTGCTGAAAACTATGGTGTAACTTCCACGTTTGGCTCTCCTGGAAGTTCATCAGCCATCGACATGAATTTCCACCACACACCCTGCATTAATGCCAAACCAATGCCTGTGTGTAAACTTGTGGACCTGCTAACATTAACACATCCTCTATCATGGCAACTCATGCCATGAGGATATACATGTCTCCTTTTTCATGGAGAGAGACACAACATTAGCATCAATACTAGTATCTCCATTTACTGACTTGGAGCCACTTGCTGAAACTGCTCCTTGTACTAGCCGTTTCACCAGTCGCTAGTATCACTGTTGACTTCAGGGATTGATTTGCCCTTCAACGCCTTTGAGAAAACACTACTGAATGACTGCTGTCTTCAAGCTGTCTTTAACAGCATTGTGCACTACAAGAAATGCAACGCCATGTATTTCTTCAGTCACCATATTCACAGCATCATTCTCAATTTTCTCCTGATTTTAGCAGTCTCTTGTGGCCTGTCTTGCCATAATTTCTAGTGAGTCATCTGTTGTCCAGATCTTGACTTGCCTCTATCCTTACAATCAACATTCAGGACCAACAACTCGAAATCTTGCCAGAATCTCTTCTGCGCACTTCCTCATCTAGGATAAGATCTCTTACATTGAGAAACTTCAACTTTGACTTTTTTGCAGAATTCCTCATAGCCATTCTCATGACCTCCCAACCTTTTGACCACAACGCCAAATGCTATTGGGCAACAATAGTACCTTCTGCCTTATCTGAAATTGAACCGTTTCTCCACCTCAAATCTGACAAGATTTGAAACCTTACTTCCTGATATTGCTCTAATGAATTTACCGTAGAAATGAATAGTACCTCACTAAGTCAGTTCCCAGGAAAGATTGGAGGGTCACAATGGACACACTTAAAATTTCCAATCTCCTAGACAGAACCTCCTTAGACTGTACGTATCCACACTACCATACCAAAGCTTCATCTGCACTTTGTTATTTGCAACTGGCTTTTCAAAGAAAGCCACAACGAGATCCGATGCGGTTCTCCTCTTAATAACAATATGCTCCATGAGTTGTATGACTGCCAAAACCTGCTGATATAACAAGTTAATCAGCATTGTCCAATGATCTGAAATTTGCTCCATCAAATTTCACGATCCCAATTGGCTTAAATTAAGCCCAAAACCAATGAGTCCATCATGACTCCAACTGGCTACGATCAAGCCCACAACTGATCTGCAACACGTGGACGGTTCAGATCAAATGTACCGATGGCGAATCTCAACATTCCCACCGTATCGATGAGTCCGGAATTATCCAAATAGTTTGTCACCACTATTTGATCATCGCGATGGAACTCCAACTGGCTACGATCAAGTCCAAAATGATCTGCAACACATCGACAGTTCAGATTGACAGTACTGATGGAGAATCTCCACATTCCCACCATACGGATGAGTCTGGAATAATCCAAATAGTTGGAAAGCACTATTTGATCGTTGAAATCGGACTCCGGATGACTTAGATCTAGCCCAACAAAGATCTGAAAATCGGACGGTCCAGATCTCTCTGGCGCGTGTACCACACGCGCCGCAGTAGGGCGTATGGCGCGTGGACAACACGCGCCACAGTAGCTTGCGCGCGTGGGGAGCGCATGAGGCGCGTGTCGGTCACGCGCCGAGCCTCTGTAGGGCGCGTGGGGGCGCGTGAGCGTGTGACGTTCACGCGTCTTCAACCTCTGCCGCGCGTGAGGGCGCGTGGGCGGGTGTATCTCAGTCGTCTTCCTCCTCCGATGCGCGTGGGGGCGCGTGGATGACAGCAGTGCACCCGCGGACCTTCTAGGAGCGCGTGTAGGCTCCTCCGACCTCCGTTTTCGATTCCGTTTGCAGCAACGGATTCGTCTCGACGCGAGGAACAGCTTGGACTGATCAAAAATTGATTTTGAACAACTGTAATTTTCTGGGTAACACGAACCGAAGCTCTGATACCATTTGTTGCGCCTCCGGCAGCCCAGAAATCACACCCACAATAGATAGAGACAATATTTAAGTGGTTCGGCAACTGCCTACGTCCACTGAAGCGGAAATTTGATTTTTTAATATGTTTGTACAATTTTACAAACACTCACAACATCTCTCTATCTCTCTCAAATGGCCTCCGTTCTGGGTTTCCCCAGAACCCATTTTCGCCCTCTGCCCTCTGCCTGATCTCTCACCTCAGTGAGGATGAATTTTATTTTCACAACTCATCTCCTTTTATAGGAGAACCAGGGGGGACAAAGCTCCCACGTTTCTTGACCAAGAGGGAGGTGTATTTCGGTGCAGCTTGATCAAGAGCTCTCTTGGTCCACATTTGCTGCAGAATTACGGTGCCTAATACAACAAAGAAAGAAACGGTGCACATGTGCAGCCCTTCATACTTGGGTTGATTCAACAACAACCTTAAGCCGGTCTCCCTCAGCATTGTCTTGGAGTCCCCAGACATATCTAGCAGCATACTTTGCAGCTACTAGCGGGTCTTCTCCGGGAGTCTCTTGGCCCCGTCCCCATCGAGGATCTCGAAATATGTTCACGTTCGGGCTCCAATATGTCAAACCAGCTGTTCCTTCATTGTAAATTGCTCTATCTTCATCAGACACCACCTACACATGTACAAATTAACCAAGTCACCAACTGTATATAGGTCGTAGGGTAGGATATTTGTTGTTAACGTCGAAATGGGGCTACCTAGCCAGTTGAAACTTGTAACGGCAATTATTAATAGCAAAATGTGCAAATTGTGATCAAGGCATTATTGAAAAGCAGAGTCATGAAACTAACATGCATACAGGATTTGCAAGCTAGCTAGGTATCGGACAAAAAAAACAAGCAAAGTTTCAATAATCTTGTTATTACTTCTTTATTATTTGATGATTTTGTTAATATTTATCCAATGGATTCGACTAAAATTTGATATTTTGTGACTCTTGTATGACTGGATTATAAAACTACGTGACCAATTATCACTGAACTGTAGTTAGGCACTGCAGAGGCATTGTTCACTAGCCAGCGTAATTTTCATTTGCAATGTCAATCGTCCAATCAAGTCCCTCACTCTCACTTCTATAGGCAATGATGCGTTGCAGAACTTGAGGCTCCTCGTCAGCCCCTCTTGAGGGTTGCATGCGAACAGTGACCGAGATTCTATGATATTAAAGGAAATGGAGAAAAAGGCGAAGATCAAAAGAAGTGGAAAGAATGTAAATGAGGGTTTCATTTTGTTGGGAGCCATATGAGGGATAACAATAGGGTTTTGGTTTTGGGATGAGTTATGGTTGCTGGGTGCATATATATAGATTACTCCGTCGAGTACTGCTTGATTCTCTAAAAGGATAGGTTTCATGATTAGGTTTCCACGTCGATTATGTAATTTGAAGAGTGACGTAAGCAGAATGAGAGAGAGAGAGAGAGAGAGAGAGAGAGAGAGAGGGTAAAACACGCAGGTATCGTGGAAGTAGTGAGTGGAAGGAAGAATTGAACCTTTTTTTTTTTATTGCATATGAAAAAACGTGCAGCTAGTAGGTAGGTTGATTAGCATTAATGCAGCGTTGATTAAGATTAAGAAAATGTTATCTATACTTACTATTTTACTTATGTAGTAATATACGTGCCGGCTAAAAGCTTGTAGTTTAGATAGTATGAGACTTAATTTCTATAAAAAAAAAAAAGGTATTAAATTAGATTCCCATTCTCAAATCTCTCAATATCAAAAAAGGAAATACCTGTTAATGTGTTACCTACGGAAAATGGTAAAAATTATGTCAACAGCTAGGATGTGCTCCAAGTTTCAGTTGACCAATTCAGCCTACGTTTTGGTAATAATTTATAAATATCTCGAAGAGTAAATATATGAGAGGATTACCGGCCCGATCTGTCATACTGAATTTCGTTTTTAACACCCAATTTTTGGTTGAAATGGTCAGCCAATTAAGATTTTGATGCAAACTCAAAACTGTTCATATTCTATATTGATAGTGTTGAACTCTCTGTCCAGATATAACAAAAAGGAAAATACTACTATCCCATCTCCCCTTGCCAAGTCAAAGTGACCGTTGGATATTTTTATTTTAGTTTTTAACTTAGTGAATAAAAAAGTAATTTTAAATGTATTAATATTTATTTTATCTTTTAAAAATATTTAAATATATTAAAAAAAAAACCGCGATCAGCTTGAGTGTAGCACCGCTCTATTAAAAAACCGCTTGAGTGTATCTATTTAATTTTCATGCAATAATTATTATTTAATTACTTATTCAATGAAGCAAGAAAACTTTCGTCCTCGTCATATTTACTAAACTGATTACATGACTTCCACAAAAAGATAATGTCGTGCCTACAGGTTCAAACATAGACGAAACACAAAGATGTCTTATTTATATATTGTGCGACTATTTTATTCCTTCTAATATGTGAAAACGTCTATATATATATATATATGTAATATATAATATAATCTGTTAGATCTATTTTATAATAAAAATAACTTTATAATTTAACCAATTATAACATCATATTACATCAGTTTGTGATATTATTTTTATATAATCTATTTGTGACTAGAGTATTTATATATATATATGGACAATATTAGGGTGACTACCAAATATGCATACCAAATGTACATATTAGTATAAATGAGTTTTCATTTTTATTTTTATTTTTCTTTAATCATTTTTCAAACATCCTTAAACATTAATATTAGAGCTTCACTCGTGTTCCAATAAATATTAAATGAATAAGAATTGACGAACGAGAACTAATCGCTCAATTCATAAACTTCATAACATAAAATGTAACATGGCTGCAGCTCAACCCTTTTTTTTTTTTTAATGAAAAATAGACTTCATTTATTCATAAAAGCGAAGTTATAGTTTTGACCTAATATATAGAGGAAAATTTCGTAGATTACAAGCCAACTACTCACGTTTAGAGTTTCTTCAGTACACAAATTTCTTTATAACTGGTATGATCTTAACTTCTATAACTCTTTACAGACAAACCGTCTGAGAGAGGACACTCTGCCTAAAGCAGATATTTCAAACAATATAAAAAATGACTTATAATTCATGTTAAAATAAGATAGTTTGAAAGTAAAGCATAATTCAATCAACACAAACGATAACGCTAAATCTTTTATAAGAAAGCATATATAAACATCATAATTAAACATTTAGAACTAGTACTATTTTATTCTATCGTTTATTTTCTTTCTCCCCAGCACCCCTTTTTCTAGTGACCATGATACAGTTACAACTTATTTAATTTGGTATCGGCCTATCTCTTTTGCCTTAACTCTCAGCAAATGCCTCTGTACTTTCTTTTTCTTTTTCTTTTTTTGATAAGGCTTCTGTACTTTCTAGTAGCTGTCTTTGGCGATGGTCCACAGATTTTAATTTGGACCGACAGAATTGCACTATATCTTCCACCAATGGCTGCTCATCATACGTACCATGAATACCCGACTTTAATGTCACAAAAGCACAAGGAGAGACTCACCCCACCACTCGTCTGGCCGCACGACCAATTAATGATGTCTCCAAAATAGCTTGGTGCAAGTATATATAGACTATTTTCTAGCTCGAAGCCATTGATGTTTCCACCTTCATATATAATGGATGCCTTTTGATCTGTCTTTGATTTATGTGTTAGAATATTACCATACTTATTATATAATATATTTACAATATTCTAATATGTATGATAATATGAGTTATTCTCTACTATATTTAGTTTATTGTGTAAATCAGTTAGTATCACTATAAAAAACAAATAGGAGAAACATCGTTTGCGATGACTTATGGAAGCGAAGCATTAATACTAGTAGAGATTGTTGTGCCGAGTCACTGAGTCCAACACTACTATGAGTAAGTGAACAACAAAGGCTTGGAAAGAAACCTCAATCTACTAGAGAAAAGGAGAGAAGAAGCAAATGTAAGGTCCGTAACTCGTAAGAGAAAACCATGCAATACTTCAACAAGAGAGTCAAACCCCAATTGTTCAAAGTTGGAAATTTTGTACTAAGAGAAGTAGGAACAACAACCAAGAAGCAAGAAAAGGGAAAGGTCAGACCCAGATGGATAGGACCGTACATGATAGTAAAAAGCAATGTACCATACTCGTACCACCTAGAGGACATGAACGAGGAGAGACTAACCCAACCATGGAACTCATAACATCTAAAGAAATACTTTTATCTAGATGATTTCATGTATTCCAATATGCAATAAAATAAGCTTCCCATGAGTTCTTAACATTCTGCGCAAACACTCATTTATGTAGCATTCAATAATAATGGAAACATTCTCTGGACAGGCAAATCGGGTGTTAGCGACATACATGCGATCGAGGCCAACACCCGTACCTCGATTGGAGTTAGCCTTTGCCCAAATGGTAGTCGATAACTTCTCTCGCCTACTAATCAACTCGGGTGTTAATGCACATACAATGAGGGCTAACACCCACACATGGAAATCAAAGGCTAACAATGTGCTTAGGATCGAGGTTAACCTTCACTCAAATGGTGGTGGAAAACCTATCTCGCCACTCATCAAGCATGGCATTAGCAACGTACTTGCAATCAAGGCTAACATGACCCATATTTGGCTAGCAAAGGCTAACACCTGCACCAAACGAACAAAGTCTAACAACATGCATGCTATTAGGGTTAGCCATCACCCAAGCAATGATTAAGAACCTCCCCTGCCGACTCATCAAGCTGGGTGTTAGCAATGCGTATTCGATTAAGGCAAACACCCAAACCTAGCAATCAAAGGCTAACAATGGACATGAAATCGAGGTTAGCCCTCGCCCAAGCGGCAGTCGAGAACCTCTCATGTTCACTCTTCAAGCTTGGTGTTTGCAATGTGCATCAGATCAAAGCTAACACCCACACTTGGTGATCAAAGGCCAAAAACACACTTGTAATCTTAGTTAGTCATTGCACAAGAGGTAGTTAAGCAGAACATGAATCACCGTGACACCAAAGAGTTGCACTCAAAACAGAGACCACTATTATATCTTGTGATAGGGTCGGAGGCACTATTATATCACGTGGCAGGGCTATAGACAACTATTATATCTCGTAGCGGGGCCACAAGCCACCATTTTATCATGTGGCAACGCTGTAAGTTAGAGAAAAATAAAAATGTCAGTACCAACACAATAATAGAATCAGAATTATTAGATCAGAACCAGAAATGGAATCAGATACAAAATCAGAATGTCATGCAACAGGTTTCTAGATACCAAATCATATCATAACAGAGTATTGAATAGATTCAGATCATTATCACATATTCAAAACAAATTTAGAGCAACTTCACATAACATACACAAATTCTCAAATTTTATATTCACTCTTTTTGCACAGTTCAAAAACAAAATGCCAAAAATTTGTACATGTTTATACCAATCATCACAAAAAATACTTTTCAATTTTTATACAAATTTTATGAGTAATGTAGATAAAATAACTGAGGTTGTTTCAAGTTTCTTTTCATAAAAGAATATACATACTTTTGATAAATCAATCTAAGTCCATTTCTTTCTTTTTTTGTAAACTCTAACATTGGAACCACGCTTACCTGACTCTTCAACTTTTATGAAAAACCCTCTTAACCATGTTAAGAAAAACTGATTGTTACCTAGACATAATTAAACACACTATAAATTAATACAATTAAAATCACAAATCTAAAATAAACAACACAATTAAACAACTTCATGACAATAAATCCCATGGTCCCAATTCTTTTAACTCAGTTACCAGTCATCTCTAGCCCCCAAAATTAACTTCCTGAACCGTACCCATTAGAGGCATTCACACTTATCCCAACACTGTACACAACATCCAATCAAAACACAAACTAAAATTTTATCTCAACACTTTGTACGGCTTAACAACTACATCACATGCAATTACCTATTTTATCTAAACATTTCACAGGGTACAACAACCACATCACAATAACACTTTTTATCCCCACATTTTACAGTGGCCCTCGGCCACTACAAAGATTCACAAGCAGTGCTACAAATCAATCACAATACTTCACATAATTATTTCAATCACAACCATCGCGCCCAGTTCATAATTTCTCAAATTCCTATCACTTTAGACAACCCAAAATCAACTTAAATAGCTACACAACTTGACTCATACAACAAAGAGAGCGAATCAAAGAGCAAAAATAACAACAAGGAGATATGAACACAGAGATAACATCCAATAGCTTACCAATTTCGTCACACACGGTGAAATATGGTGGCAAAAAATGAACAGAAGGAAGGGAGTGAATATCCATGAAAGTCACTATGGCATAATCAAACTGGAAAATAGAGCATCAAAAGATATATATATATATATATATATATAGAGAGAGAGAGAGAGAGAGAGAGAGAGAGAGAGAGAGAGAGAGGTGAACAGTGCAGCGAGGCTTATTGGCGTGGAAGATAGCCAAGAATGGTGCGGAAGTACATCGACGTGTTGTGGCCATGCGCAATGATGATAGACTGCTACTGTAATACCTGAGTCTTACTACGTAGGTCCTTACGTCATTTCATTTTATTAATTCTTTGAATTAATTATTTTAAGATAAAGATTGTTTTTATTATCTTATTATTTTACTATTTTATTTTAAGATGGATGTGCTTTTATTTTTATGTGGGTTATTAAAATAAATTAAGTACATGATTTTTAAGGTCTTATAGTATTTTCTCTTAAACCCTTAACTTTAATTAATTTAGAAATAGTCTCATTTGATTTCTATGATTGGATTTGGTAGGTGAAGTAATTATCTTCCTACAATTAATCCTAACCATTTATTTCCTTAAACTTTCAATGCAAGCTTTGACCAAGTGACTTAATACTCCAATTCCTTGTTGAATCCATAGGTCCCTTTTACTAAAAGCAGTTTGTGCCTTTAATTTATTTTAAACCGTTGGTCTACCTTCCAATCTTGTGAGATAAACTTTGACCAAAACTAACTTTACTCCTTAAATTTGATTGGTTCTTCTTTAAGCATATGAGATAAGCTTTAACTAGTCTAAAATGATTATTTTCTCCTTTCCGTTGGCTGCCTTGAAGACTTATGGGATAAGTTCAATTAAGTTAACTAAGTCCCTTTTCCTCTTCCAAACCATCGGTCATGGGTCAAGGGTAGGTGGAGTAATCAATTCCTTTATCCTAATCCAATCCGTCCCTTTCTTCTCAATCCAAAAGAAGCTTGACTAAGTGTTAAATCTTTATCCTCTCTTCAATCCGCCAGTCTCTATAAGCCAAAGAAAACTTTTCTTCTCACTTCCTCAAACCGATGCCTACTGTTAGTTTCTCTTTTTCTTCCTTCATCTTCCAATTCAAGAGAAAACTAAGATTTCTTTCCATCATTCAAGCCGTGTGATCCCCAAAAGGAAGAAAGAAATTTATTTTCTCCAAACCGTACCACACATCTATTTTCCATATCATTTTGAGTTGTTCATAGTTTGGAAATTTCAAGTTACTTTTATCTTCCAAGAAGTGAAGAAGTTGGCGGTAAGAGGTTCTTAACTCATTTCTTAGTATGGGTAATATATGGTTTTTGAAATACATGAATTATCTTGTATATATGTATTCAGTTTTGAGGTATTGTTAAGATTAATTGAACCATGTGTGGTATTTGTGTTCAGTTTTGTTTTGTTTTTTTTCATCTCTTTATGTTGTGATTTGGTATATATATGTGTATGTGCTCTGTTTTGCTTAGCCGAGTGTATATAAGGCTGTTTTGAGGTTGTGTTACCTGTATATACATATGTAAGGCTGTTTTGAGATTGTGTTATATATATATATATATATATATATATATATATATATATATATATATATATGCCCTGTTTTGAGTGACCAATTATGTATGGGCTGTATTTTGTAGTGACTGTCATATATATATGTATTTATGGACTGTTTTGAGTAACCAAATATATAAGAAGATTGTGTTGGTATTGTACTTTTTTGTATATTTGAAATAAAATAGGGTTTTTAACAAATGAACTTATTTAAAATCTTAAATTATTCTTGGAATAAATTTGGTATGAGTATTTTTGTAGAGAGTTTATTTTGAAAGTAGTGTTATGTTTTCTTCCTTAGGAGGCTAGAAGTGTTAGATTATTTTGGCTATATGTAATCTTATAAACTTGTTTTAAAAAGCGGTATTAAATGATTTAATTATAAACTTTGATGTTAAGGATTTGAATTACTTAATGGGCTATTCTAGTTATTTTCTATGTTATGCTTAACTAAATAATATGTGTTAACTAGGTTAATTATTTTCTTATGTTATTATTGTAAAGGTTAGACGAGAGGTTAGTTAATTAAGATAACGTTAAGGGTAGAAAGGACATTAGATTGTAATATTATATAGCTTTCTCATTTAAATGGAGGCCTAAATGATATTGGATGAGTATTAACATGCTTATTATTTATTGGAATATGACTCATATTGATGATTGGAAGTATCGAGGAACATAGAGGTAAGT
Source organism: Carya illinoinensis (assembly GCF_018687715.1). NCBI lineage: Eukaryota > Viridiplantae > Streptophyta > Magnoliopsida > Fagales > Juglandaceae > Carya > Carya illinoinensis. The sequence goes on from NC_056767.1 coordinate 22,795,798, forward strand.
AGCTATGACCATGCTTCTTATACACAAAGCTCTTTTATGAAAGAATGTCTCACTCTCTTCAAATGTTCTTGTAAAGAAATTGTAAATGTATATACTATGTACAAGCCTTTTTTGGTAGCCTTTGTTAAGCACCCTATCGATTATAATTGTTTTTATGTGTATAAGGTAATGCATGCATGTAGATGCTAAGTCATGATATTTCATATATGCTCTCTCAAAGTATTAAAGTCTTATTTATACGTAGCATGCTATGAAATGCTCTTTTTAAAAAATAAATGCATATGCATCGGACTAAGAAAAGATAATGAAAATGTTCAACTGCAAAGAAAGAAAAGAAATGAAAAGAATGTTAAGGCATGAAAATACGTAACTGCATGAAAAATGATGTTTAAGCTTATTCTTTCAAATGACATTTTTCAATTAATGAACTGTTAAATGAAAAAAAAAAAACTGAAAAGTAAAGGACTAAATGAAAGAAAGAAGGACTGAAAGGAAATGAATGTTTTAATGTATGAAACTACGTAATGGCCATGACTGATAAATGAATGATGGTACCAAAAGACTGGGTAGATTACAATGCCGGGTAAGTAGTACTGGCGGTGTATCTAGTGCTGCACCCTGACGGAAAGGGATTCCTAACCCTCGGTCAAGGGCGGAATCAGGTCCAAAAGACCGCTAACCCTAACACACAGGGCATAATAGTGTACCGGCCAAATTAAAGTGAAAGATGAAAGTAAAGGTATGCATGAAAGTATGATGTAAATGTATGCATGAAAGTATGAGTTAAGCGTATGCATAAAAGTATGATGTATATGTATGCATGAAAGTATGATTTAAACGTACACATGAAAGTATGAAGTAAGCATGTGCATGAAAACATGACTAAACTCTTAATTGTTATGCATAAAAGTACTGTTCAAATGTTTATGCATGAAAGTGCTATTTAAATGTTTATGCATGTAAGTATTGTTTAAATGTTATGCATGAAAGTACTGTTTAAATGTTTATGCATTCATGTTTTCAAAAGAAAAGAATAGATGATTAGTACGTTAACGGCATGGTGTAATGCTTTCTGAGTATTAGAGTCAGTTTGTGTTTATGTTTTAAACATCTAGGTAATGAGGAAAAGGCTAGGGAGCAGGGCATTACTGCAGAGGGAGAGGCAAACGTTTAGTGTCTTTCTTGTTGGTTTGAATTTACATGAATGATGAGTTATGTTTTATGGATGTTATGTTTTTATGTTGGGATGAGTCCCTTGTCGGGACGTTTTGTCGAGTTTGACTTTAAATCATGTATCTTTTGGTATGGTGTAACTGTTATGGTGAGGTGATGGTAAACCTTTATACATTGACTTAGTGCCTTCTTGTATGTATGGTAGAGATGGAGTCCCTTCCTAACTAGAATAGCTATGTTTTTATGAAAATATGATGGACTCTAAGAGCCTCTTATGGATGAATGTTGAATAGAATGTCCATCAGGTGTTCCTTTATTAAATTAGAAAATTAGAGTACACGTGTGTCATGTTCATGCTGATCACATATTACTAGAAACAAATGAGAAGAGAGACAAAAGAAAAGAAAGAAAGAAGGATATGTATGTACGTAGCAATTCCACCCTTCCCAGGGTGGGGTTGTTACAGCTACAAACAAAATTTTGAGCAAAAAGGGGGGAAAGAAAGATACAGAGAGAAGGTTGGTTAGAGAGAAATTCGAGAGAGATGGATTGTTGAATGGAGATTACCGATGTGAAGAGCAATCAGCCATGACGCTAATCGTTTTGATGGCATGATCCCCACATGGTGATGTTGCTCAAGTCTCACATGAGTGAGGACTTATATTTAGATCACGGAGGGAGTGTGGTGAATCTGGGTTAGTTGATCCAAAATCAGTGGCTGCTAGTGGTGGTTCTCAGTATTGGGGTTGCTTTGTTGGCTTGCTCGATGTGTTGTGTTGGTGAGGCTCATGGTGGCGTTGCCATGAGAAGTGTGTGAGAGAGAGAGAGAGAGGAGATCTTGTGTGGAGGCAAAGTAAGGTAGAGGGAAAATATAACAGAAGGGGGTGAGAGGAACAACGGGAGGCAAGACCACTACCTAAGCCTCCTTGGTAGGAGGATCTAGAAAGGCCTTGTAAAATTGGTGGAGAGTAGCTCTTCCTTGGTAGTAGATCTTGCATTTATATAAAGCTTCCACATCTGCAAAAACTTTATCGTGCCTTTGGGTCGGCTACAAGTCGTCATTGATATATGGACAACCAGGAATCTGATCTCTGGCTGCCCTTTGGTTGAGGATTTGAGATGACAAAAAGTTTTTCAAGATCGGTTTGCTAGTTTTCCTGTACTTGAAAATTTGGAGCTAAGCAAATGCAACCAATTGAAATTCTAGTACACGGCTTAAACAACTTGTCTCGAGAGGATGCAAAAATCTGATGGGGACTGACATTGACACTCCAAATCTTTTGAATGAGTAGGAGTACAAAGAGCTAGCCTTGAATTCCAGCTTAGACTTAGCGATGCTCTATGGTTTGATAGATTGAGACAATTTCTTAAAAAGCTCAAGCGAGTACTCCAATGGATTAAAATTGGTTGTTCACTCTACACAAAGAATATCATTATTCATGAAGAATTTAGAGAAATCTTGCTTCCTTCGGCTCGCAATCTCAAGTTTGAAATTATCAAACCATAAACAGGCTTTGAAAATCTATTAGATCAGTTATTAAGGACATGGCACCCACAGAGACCCTATCAATAGTGTCGCCTTCCAACAATAGAAAAAAAGGGGGGAAAATAGGCGTAGAAAAAAACTTTATCATGCATGTAGGAGTAGAATGGAATTTCCGGCACGTAGCTTCTCCCTAAATAAATGCTCCTTGAAGATTAAAAGGAAGCCTTGTGATCCTCTCATATGCTCTACAATTTTACTTTGCAGGAAGCTTGTAGCAACTAGGAGGACTTCATGAGTCTCTGGCTTCAATTATATAATTCCAAGCAAACTTACATTTTTCACTTTTTATTACATTTTGCATTTTTGCAGCATTTTAAACTGTAAAAAATTATATCTTACACCCAGAAGTACCAATGAGATTCGATATGTGCCTCAATAAAATTGGTGGAGGGTCTCAACACCCCCATGTTGCCAGGCGAGGTGGGAAAAGGTACCTCCGAAGGAACGAAAAGGGCCCCTGGGCCAAGGAACTTCGACCATCACAAGAGTGGCCCAAGCTTGTTGGGATGCCTCTGCCATGGCATCCATGCATGGTGAAGAAGAAGAAGATGCGGATTTTGGAGTGCAAGAAGGCAGCTTAGGTCTAGCAGCTCCACCTGCCTCCGAGGATGTTTTTGGCTATTGAACGACTATTGGAACAGAAGATTACCCCGGATGAGGCATCAATGCTGAGTCAAAGCTACTACCATCAGGTGCCTCCCTCCTGAACTTCTTCCCTTTCCCCTCCACTAGTGGGCTAGGGGAATGCCTGCGAACTTGGGGAACGGCAGGCCGCATGGGTATGCTACGATCAGCAAAGTGTGTGTTTTCTAGGAGAGCCAAGTACCATCAAAGGCTATTTTCGTCCATCAAAGCCTTAGGAGTAAATATTGTTTGGGTGCGCCTTTACCTAGGCCATGATAAATTTCTATCCAACTCACCTCTTCAAGAGTTTCCATCGGCTGAACGCTTTTATCCTCTCCTACAACTCCCCAGATGGTGCGAACCAGGTAGTCATGCCAATTAACCTGGCCGACTGGAAACTCTAATCATTTACTTGACACGAAAAAGAAACGTCAGTTTCACCCCTTCACCTGGTTGTACTGTGGCTCTAAATAGGCCAATGCCTGAAACGACCAAAAGCTGCACGTGTTACCATTGTGCTTCAGAAGATTGTGGGTGAGAAGGAACTTGCGAGCAGTGAGATCAAGGTACTCTAAACCCACCTCCTCTAATGCTTGCCGCCAGATGATACAACATGACACCAGGATCCGCCTAACACAGTTTAATGTGAGGGAAGCCTAACGGATGCAATCAAGTGCCCAATACAACTCTCAGAAACGTGCCTATAAAGCCAGAAAGAGGAACATCCGCTTGCCTCGAGACATAGAAGTCCAATAGATATAACCATATAAAGGAAGGAAAAAAAAAAGACAAGGAAGAAAAGAAATTCCCACCGAACTAAGTTCGATAGGAATTAGCAGGGTAACTATGAGAGAATTTTCCCTCCCCCAGGCCTTTGAGACAGTGCCACGAAGAACCATGACTAGAGGCCCATTGTAGCCCATGCTTCACTTTATATACCAAGCCCATGAACTACACCAACGAGAGAGGCAATCCCTCACACGAGAGAGGCAATTGACAAGGGCAGATAGGACTCACCCATCCTGAAACCCCCAATGACACCTAGCACTCGAGAACTTGTGCTGACAGGTGGACAGGAAACATGGGAGGCCCTTGATCCCCTAATAGAGGGTATAGGGGAACACGGCGTAGATCATCTACTAGTAAGGCGCTACTCGGGGAGTCACACCACATTAATAGCGCTATCCTGCAGCCCCCCATGCCAGATTAATGATTCCACCTTAGGCTCCACTTAGCATTAAAAGAATCCTGACAAACTGTAGTAAGAATGACATGAACTCCCTAACAAAGAAGAAGAGATGTCCCCCCTGCAACCTCATATAAAAACTGACCTCGCAAGTACGAAGGACTATCTCAAAAGCTCTCGCACCTCACACAACTTAATAAGAAGATCAATTGAATTTGGCATCAAAGCCTCTCCAGACACCACCGAGCCTCCCTTACCCTTCTTTGTGTGCATGTATAAAAGCCCAGACTCGAGTTGTCAGAATCAAGTCCAAGACATACAAAATACAACGTTAACAGCTCTAATACAAGCTTTGGTTATTATAAATATTGTCAATTGAGAATATTTTGGTCTACAGAAGAATTTTGTAAAAATAAATTTAAAAAGTGGTATGGTTTAACGCAATATATCAAATTGTAAAGTACTTTTAAATTATATCAAATGTATCACCGACGACAAATTTAGATATGATGAGTGCCCGCTCCAAAAGGTTTAAAAGATATATTTTTTAGTTGTTTTAAAATTCTGTAGGGAGAAATGATATTTTTCTCCAGAAGTTTAGAAAAACTCCCTTAATGTCTATTTAAGATTTTTTTTGAAAAAAAATGTGAAAAAAATGTAGTTTTTGTTACAATCTAATTCCAAATGCTACAAACATATTGAACTTTTCTTATAAATCTTAAATTCTGGCTTCAAATATTTTTTGAAAAGTAAAAGTGTTTATATTAAAAAACTCATAGCTTTTCAATATTCTTCTTAGAGCTGTCTCCATGATTTTTCTTCGTTTTTTATATATTGTCTTTCCTATTTATGCTTTTTATCATTTTTTTGTTAAACTTCTTTTGATATATATATCTTTCTTTGTAATTACCGTTGATCATACAATCTTTTTTAAGAAGAAAACTATTATCTATCTTTAGTTGTTATAAATGTGCACCATATATCCTTATATCGACCAATATATTAATAAATTTATTGTATCTCAAATTATCTTTATAATATCTTTGTATTATAGATAGTACAATGCACATTTGAAATATATATATATATATATATAAACTAATCATTTCAATACTAATCCACCCCCAAAAATAAATTTATGGATTTTTCACTGCATATTAAATCATTTTAAAAATTAATTATTTTTTTAATTTCTATAGAAATACAGTACTTTTCCTAAAATGCTACAATTACAAATAGATTTTATAAAAATAAATTCACAGATTGATATAACTTAATATGATATGTTAAAATTATTTTATAAATAATAAAAATAATTATATTTTATAAATTATAAAAATAATTTTATAATTTAATACATTAATTTATAAAATTATTCCACAAAAGGTTAGAAATGAGAAAAAGACTTATGGCCGCATTTATTGGCTGGGTATACAAGGAGTGTTTTGGGCTTTGGCTTTGCTTCTCGTTGAGAGAACAGCATGAGGAAGCTGAATAGACAGCACGGCTGCTGAAAGCTGTCCCTCTTTAAGGACCAGTACGTTGGGTCCCCACAATGCACCGTGTGACGGACAGACAAACAGACAGACAGGCAGATGAGACTGGCCCACAATTGCCTTCTGGGCATAAGAAACCTTTGTCTAATGGGGTGGCCCTTGTCGTGCAGGTTTTGTCATCAAATTATCAAAACCCTATTCGCCCCATTTGGAGGAAATTTTGAGCTCAAACTTCGCTCACATATATGCTCACATATAGCATTTGTGATCATAAAGATGTTTGCTTAAATGTACTCAACTTTGAACATGAATTTTCAGTTTATTAATTGAAAAATGATATTTATAGTCGTAAATTATATAAGTGTCACGCAATCATTTTGAAAAAAATAAATAAATACGAAACTCACATGAAAAAATTTTAATTTTTTAATCGTAGACTCTACTTTTTTTCAAAACGATTACGAGTCGTTTGTGCATTCCACGACCGTATGTAATATTACTCTTATTAATTACTTGAATGTAATATTGTTGAGGGGTAAAGGTAGACAAGGTCGATTCTCGTGATTACATCCACAGTAAACTAAATCCAAGTCCATCGACCAATAAAACTAAGTGGTGATTAAATATATAAGAATACGTGAGAATACATAGTTACACAAACAATGCCTTAATCTTTTATAATGAATGTAATATTGTTGGGGGCTAAAGGTAGACAAGGTCAATTCTCGTGATTACATCCAAAGCAAACTAAATCCGAGCCCATCAACCAATAGAATTAAGTGGTGATGAAATATCTGAAAATACGTGAAAATACATGGTTACATAAACAATGTCTTAATCTTTGAAGCATTATCAACTAGCCATGCATACGTAATTACTAGTCGTGCACCCGCATGACGCGTAGCTAGTTGTGAAGTAATTTAAATGCGATGTTATTTTATGAATAATTTTATTTATCATCTTCACACACTCTACTTAGTTTAATTTTTTTTTCATTGTTCCTATAACAAATATGTGGTGTATAGATGATAAGTAAAACAACTCAATTAGTTTAATAATAATAAAATAAAATAAAAAATAATATTAAAATATATAAAATGTGTAGTGTGAAATTATGAGTAGCATCTCTCTTATTTTATCACTAAATATAATAAAATAAATATAAATGAAAGAACACAAATGGTTATATAAGAAGTTGAAACTACTCAAATTTTTTAAAATTTCAAATAATATAATATTTATTGTCTATTAAAACTTAAAATATTACCAAGTTTATGGATATTCTAACGTAAAAATATATGACATGGCTCATAAAATTCCTACTTCTAAAACTAAATATTTCATAGATTGCAGTTTTCCTACTCATACACACGCAGTGATTCATTTGCTTAGACGAAGTCTTGCATAAATCTCTCACATACTTCAAACCTTAATAGCTAGGAGAATTTGCACGAGTATATGGACAGATTGGAGAGCTCTTGATCTGCTCATGTCTACCAACATTGGTATTCCTGCTTCGAAAATCATATGTGCTATGAGTTGCAGTTTTCCTGCTCATAATTAGCTGCATTGAGGCTCATATGGATATGATGTTATGCAACAAATCAAAACTCATGTAAAGACATCCACAAGAACATGCTGTTTGTCTGTCTGACAAACATGGTTATTCTTGATTCAACTTTTACAAAAGAAGCTTTGGAATATGAGCATGGTTAAGGTTTTTTCCAGCCCATCCACTGTTCTCCTACAAAGCATCCTCAAGAAGTGGAAAAACATGTTTCATTTTGATCTTTTGCCCATCCAGATGTTTTTTCTTACCTTGGCAATGGCACCACTCTGAGCTGAAGCAATCTTATTAGCTTCTCTTGCCATGAAAACCGTCTGATCTTCCTTTTCTTCCTTTATGCTTTGAGCTCTGATCTGCACCTTCGCCTTGTGTTTTTGTTTATCTGATTTCTTCTCTAAACGATGCTTGTTATCATTCTCTTCCTCATCGTGCTTGAAAACAGCCAAGCAATGACTTGGGCCTGAGGAAGCATCAGAAGCCATTGAATCGTCACTATCATCATCTCGATTACCATCATCATCATCATCATCATCGCCATCATGATCCTCATGATCATGAGTACCGCTATCACCATCATCATCATCACCACCACCACCATAAATGGGGGAGCCAATATACATTGTCCACCCAGATTCACTGCTGTGACATTCTTCTGTACCTCCAAACATTTGGGAAGACTCCATTGTTGGAAGCAAGCAAGAAGAAAGAAACTTTAGTTTACTAACCAAAAATAAAACTGGGAACTAATAAATGGCAAACTGGGGATCGGCTGTTTTTAGATCCCTGAGAAACCACTGATACTTTTCTGAGCCAAACAGATTTCACCACAAAGAACAGATATACCCAATAATACTTTATGAAAGCTACATTGAAAGCAGAGTCTTTTCTTTGGCAGGATAAGTATTATATCAAAATAACACGTATTACAGACAGTAGAAAAAGGGGAAGCCAACATATATACCAAACAAGTTAATATAGAGTAATAAAAGAAAACGAAAGTCCATTTAATACAGCCAAGATAATTCTCACCACACCACCACCTGGAAATCTAAATAACCATAAATTCTCTGATTTTCACCGAGTAGAAGACAGCTAGAAGCTGTCAACATTGAAAGTGAAATGGACCTTTACGCAAGACAAAAAGACAAAAGTAGTGGGTTGTTTTCTATTTCTTTATGTTTTATATAGAAGATGCAAAATCAGCTTCAATTCACTCCTATCTGCATTGTTCATTTAATAAAAATGGGGGGAGCTTTAAATGAAATGACAGATTGGCTCAGTCTACAAAACTAGAGAGAATAAACGACCCATGTTTTTAAATAAGACACCAAGACCTCATTTACTACCTAATTAATTCAGCTTTCACATCTCTACTTAATTCGTAGTGAGAAAATGAGAGTAGGCCCTTTACCTGTGATATAATACAGAGAACCCAACTGGAGTTTAGGCATCTGAGAGCGACACGTCAAGTATCTGTCCGCTACAGCTCTTCTGTCGTCCAATTTGCTGGTGACTTTCCTGAGAAAGCAGGTAATGTCTTTTGTGCTGTTGGGGGTAAGAACAAGGATTTTCTTCCTAACTTGTTTATTTTGCTCTTTCATACGAGGAGAAATTGGCTTAAAACTGCTTGAAATCCGGCTTTCACACGTGGAGAAAGATCTTCCTTCCTTTTCCTTTTGATCTCTTGTATATTTTAACGTGTCCTATCTTATCTACATTTCCATACTTACCGTACTTAAGCTCAAGAATAAAGAAAATGATCCCTATGTTGACTTAGGCTAACCCATAACACTTAAAAAATGACCTCTAATGCTTTCCTACCCTTTTGCTTTCATATCTTATTTCTTAATACAATGTAAGCTAGAATACAGAAGAGGAGCCGAGGGGTTGCTTCCGTATCTTATTTTTACACTCTTTAGCCATGGTGTCTTTTATATATATATATATATATATATATATATATATATATATATTTTTTTTTTTTTTTTCTGTCTGATCAAGTAAGTCTATAAATAAATTAAATGTTACATGATACAAGATTTAATAGGATGAGAGTCTTCAACAATCATCTAAAAACAAACAAGTGCAACACTAATGAAATAAAAAATAAAAGAAAAAAAAGAAAAAAAGAGATCACGAGCCAAAAAATAGCTTACGCTCATTTTCCACTAAGGGGAAGTCACTTAAAGCGGTTTTAAAATAATCTGATAAACAGACTATCACACTACAACTAAAAGTCACAGTAAAACGAAGTGTGCTGTATCTTGTTTGTCTAGACTGACTGTAGGTGTCTTATTTATTACGGAAAAAGATGATCAGGATTTCCTACAATATTTTTACCTAAATACATTCTATAATTAAGAGAAAGATAGATAAAACATGTGAGACCCATTATATTTAGAGTAATGCTATTCATCATGAAAACTATTTATTATATTTCACTTGTGAAACTATTATTTAATGTCACGTCATGAGATAATGAGAGGATGCTGAAGAAAAAGATGATAAATAAATTTTTTCTTATATTTTAATATATTGTATTATGATACACATATTGTGTCTATCTCTGTTCAAATTGGAAAAGGTTGGCAAAAAAATATCAAGAAACCTCAATCCGAACTAAAGAGTTTCAAGTGAGAAAGAAACACATTAAGTAGATTTTCAGAACTGCTACAGGTACCCGCCGCTGGGTACCCGTTGCGAAATTGCTGACGTGGCTTACGTCAGCCGATATATTATTAAAAAAAAAAAAAGTAGAAATCGATTACGCCGTGGAAAACCCATTTCGAACCCAGAATCGGCTGCAACCCATTTCAGCTCCCAGAATCGTTTTAACCCAGTTGTGATCCTTCTGAACGTGACGGTAGAAACCCATTTCAACTCCCAAAATCGAGGCAGAAACATGAAATGAGAGAGGGAAACTAAAATCAGAAAGTATGCTTCTAAGATATAACTACATCCTGTTAAAACAAACTATACGAGGAAGACGTTGGCACGGAGCAAAAGACCAAAGTTCCATGCGGCTGGGCACTCACTCGTAGAAGACTTTGGCACAGAGCAGATCAGAGGCAACTAGCGACGAGCTGGGTTGCTCACGGCGTAGACCACTCGGCAGTCCAGGCTGTGCACTCATTCGCAGAAGACTTTGGCACAGAGCAGATCAGAGGCAACTAGCGACGAGTTGGGTTGCTCACGGTGTAGACCACTCGGCGTAGCTGGACTGTTGAAAATGGAGAGAGAGAGAGAGAGAGAGAGTAGACCGAGAGATAGAGAGAGTAACTGAAGCTTACGGAGCTGCGCATGGTTGAGGGTGGCAGACAGGGGTTGCCCATTTTTTGGTTGCTGAGAAATTTTTTTGGGGAAATAGAGAATTTTTTTAATCTAACAAATCGATTAGTTAGTTTATTGATTTTCCTCTCATTTTTGTTTTTCGCATGCATGAGGATCAGGAGCTCCTTGGTGCTCCTCATGGATGGTAACAACGCCACGCTTACTGTTCTGCATCGCAAGCTTCTTCTTCATCGTGCTAAAAACTCACAATTTACACAACAAAGAAAAAAAAAAGTACCAATGTGGGCTGGAGAGTTCTGGAATCGGAGGACTGGTGCTGCGCACCGTTTCGGAGAACTGGTGCTGTGCACCGTTTCATTAATGCCACCTGGACCCGTGTATGCGGCGTGCCCCCTTCGGCGTGTGCAAGAAACATTTTTTGTAAATTTTTATATTATTAAATTATTATATTCTCAAATCAGTATATAGAACGAACCATCAATATCTGTTAAATGATAAAATGTGATTTATAATATTCAAATTTTAAATTTTATTTTTCAAATCAAATTGTTGTTATTACGTGGATTTTTTATATAATATTAAATATTCAATAAATATTGTAAAACATTCTTTATATATTTATATCTTTCTTACCTAACTTCTATAGATCTTGATCCATTTCTTAGTATATTATAAGTACTCTACAATGATCCTGAAGTCGGATGGTATTTTCCTCTATTACGACAATGTCTAGGATCAAGTTCTCACACCTTAATACATCTCTCTCTCTCTCTCAAAGTTATAGTATTGCTGTCAGAATAAAATAGTACGAAATTTAATGCACGTGGGTTATATATATGCATGGGGCCTAGAAAGTCAATAAAGCAACGCCTATGAAGCTATACAAAGGGTAATATGTTAGATAGAGTTGTTTAAGTCGTCTATATATATATATTTTTTATAAAAATGAGTAAAATTTATCATTAAAAAATTAATATATTTTTATGTAAATTTAATATTTATTTATTTTTTGAAAAAAATATAAGAGACTTATTCAATATATTATGATAAGGACAATATTACGTCTGCAGCTAGAGGATCCTCATCAATTAACTAAATATCATATTTTTTTTTTTACTTTTTTTTTAAACATTTTTTTAAACTACTTAAAAAATTTTAAAAAAAAATAAAAAAATATAAATTTATTTAAAAACACTTCCTTAATTATTAAGTAAAAAAATTTAAAAAAATAAAATGAAATTCAGTAAAGAATTTCGGCAAAAACTTTTAGTGAGTAGCGTTTTCCATTATGATAAAATATCATTTGCCATAAATTTATGGTTGATTTCAATTGCACGTGTGTTTCCAAGGAGTAGTCATAAATATCATTAAAACAATTTTTTTTTTTTTTTTGGTCTTAAAATTTGTCATCTTTAAATAAATCTATATATTGACTGTCGATGTAATATATTTTAAGTATCTATTCATTTAAGTGACCGACATATGAATCCACTCAAAACAGATTCTGCATTGCTGATAAATTAGATTAGAACTAAAACTTGGGCCAAACATATCTTTCACCACAGCTGCCTAGAGAGGTTTGGAGTGAGCATAGAGCTAACTTGGCTGGTCTTCCAAAGTTTAGACATTATTAGAGTTTGGTGGACATGTTGTAAGTAGTATTTTGTACCCATGAAGTATTATTCTTTGATATAGTTACACTTCTGGGTTTGCGTTAGTATATTTTATATTTTGGGTGAATTTGAGTATGTTTTTAAAATGTTTAAAACTTAATTAAAAAATATTTGAAAAAAATGCAAATTGTACTGGCGAGCACAATCAGCGGTAAGAACTGGGCGGCATAGTAATACAACCCATTAGTGCAATTGAGAATGGTATAAAAAATAAAATTGAGAATCTTGATGGAGTACTCTGAAAATATAAGTAATACTGCTGTTTTAAGGTGCGCTGTCTAAAGAGTTTTAGGCATGTTTCTGGCTGTTCCCCGCTTACACGAATCCTTCCTACGACTTATTTTGGTATGATCAGACAGGGTGAGACCAATGTGTTGTTCTTGCTTCTTGTCTTGCATGCAATATTTATTGTGGGGATCACACCCTTCTGAATTTGCTAACTTTTCCGTGTTGTATATACATAAATGAGATGAGATGAAAATTAAAAATAAAATAAAATATTATTATAATATTATTATTATATATATATTATATTTATTTTAAAAATTAAAAAAGTTAGAATAATTTATTATATTTTATAAAAAAATATAATAATAATATGAAATGAGATAAATTGTCAAAACAATAGATGCCGTGATCCACGTGAGGAGTAAAAGGACAAACACTCCAAAGCTGGAGACAATAGACTGGTGTGATGTCTCCAAATTTTCACCTTGCACGCACGTACTTAGTTTTGTGTTAAAAATGTTTTTTTGTTTTTTTGCAAGATTCACGTGGGGATCATTAATTTAGAAGAGAGAAAAAGAACCCAAAAGAAAGAAGCCAATGTGTGGTGGTCAAATGATATATTTTATGCCATATATTTTGTATAGAAAGTAGAAACCTACACTACTAGATCATGGGTAGCTTATGAAAATATTACAACGACACGTACCAAATCCTACATTTTTTGTGGAGTAAATATACATTAATTAGGTTATTAATTCTGTTGAACTCAAGGTTTCAAGTTTCATGTGATTATAAATCTACACATGGATTTTGATGATAACAAATGAATTCAAAGAATAAAGAAGTCTCAAGCTCAAGTTGTCTACACAATGGAGTCAAGCACATCAAGGAAACAAGCATGAGCAAGAAGGGAACAAGTTCACATTAAAATTATAGAGTAATGTTGTAAATCTCTTCAAAATTCGAAATTAGGATTAATGCTCAAAATTAATATTTTATCATAAAGCATTAAAATACATTTTCCACATGTGCATGAATATTTTTGAAAATTAAATTTGAAAATTTTGAAAGATGATTGATTGTCATCTTTTGCATGTGCATGCCTTGATTAAAGGGTTGAACTTTGAAAATATTAAAGATGATTGATTGTCATCTTTCACATGTGCATGTTTTATTTGAATATTTTCAAAAGTGATTGATGCTTTTTTAGACTTATACAAAAAGTAAAAGATTAGGTTTGAATTTTTTGAAAATGAAAGTGTGCTCATTTTGTCATATGCCAAAAGTAAAAGATTAGGTTTGATTTTTTTTGAAAAAGTGAATGATGTTGTCTTTGACAATTGAGAAAGAAGAACCTTTTATTTGAATTCTTTGAAAAAGTGAATGATGTTGTCTTTGACAATTGAAAAAGAAGAACCTTTTATTTGAATTTTTTGAAAAAGTGAATGATGTTGTCTTTGACATGTGAATCTTTTTAAATTTGAATATGAAGTCTCATATGCCTATAAATAGATCATTTGAGAGCTTCACATTTACAACACCAAGAGCATACAACATTCATTCAAAGCTTTCATTCTCTCTTCTCTAAACATTGAGCCTTAATCCTTGTTCATTTTGAGAGATATAGCTTGCGCTGTATTGTTCTTATTTCACTCGTTGAGGAGTGTTTTCTGATAACCTACCCACTATCAGCTTTTGTATCAGAAAAATGGTGTGTATAACCCTTGTGTGTGTAGAAAGTATTCTACACGGGGAATAGTTGAATCACCACGTGTAAGGTGATTGCAAGTGTAGAGGGTGTTCTACACGGATCCTTTGTAGCGGTGTTGTTCAAAGGTGTAATAGGTTTCTATCTCCACCTGAAGGAGGTTGAATAGTGAATTTGGGAATCCTCAAGGGGTAGCTTGAGGCGAGGACGTAGGCAGTGGGGCCGAACCTCGTTAACATACTGAGTTTGCTTCTCTCTTACCCTTACTCTTTATATTTATTGTTATTTCATATTTTGTTTATATTTTATATTATATATTTGATTTATAATTGTTATTTTTTTTAATACAACTCAATTCACCCCCCCTCTTGTGTTAGTCATCTGGGCAACAAATTCTATTATATACAATCACTTTTACGTATTTATTGTACATTTTAGTGATGTGATTAACTGTTATATAAATAAAATAATACAATCAATCATATCAATAAAGGGAATAAAAAATACGTAAAAATAATTATATATAAAATTTTATTATATAAATTATATAAGAATAATAATTAAAAAAATAGATTTATAAATCCAATAATTGACATACTATCATGCAGATCGAATTTTGTCACATGATCAATTAACTCAAAAATGTACTTATACACAGACTTGTAAGTAGTAAATTTTTTTTAAATTTTATCATTGTTAGAGTTATGCTACATATAAATTAGTGTGTAAACACACGGATCGATCTTAGAGGATGGCATCCCAATCTTTGTTTTTACAAAGTAAAATGAAAGCTATAATCTGAACCAGGATGAGGCCACTATACTGTATATTGGCCTCGCAGAAGCACAAATCATCCAAATAAAGAAGATTGTTGTTGCAGGAGATTCACATGTGGTATTGCAAGCTGTGAATGAACCTGACAGTATATCAGACTGGACTATCCAAACTATAATTAGTGACATCAGGAATGTATTGCAATCATTTGAAAGTTGGCAAACCAAGAAAATTCATTGACATCTAAATAGATGCGTACATGCTATTACTCAATGGATCGATACTAATCACATTTATGGAAGAATACCTGTCGATTTCATCCCTCCATGTCTTCTTGATTTCCACAGCGGCAAAGATTCCCCATCCATGGTCTATGTATAAGCCTACTATGTTTGTATAATACGTTTCTATGACTCTATTTGATGTTTATTTCAATGAATGAATTTTGTTGAAAAATGAAAAAAAACACGCAGATCATGAATCACTTAATATGAGACTATAAAATAGTATTATCCACTTGTATTTGCCTAATAAGAGAGAAGAAAACAGTGCCGAATCAGCATACAAATAAAAAAATGATAAATTAATTGTAAAAGGTTGGCAAAAAAATTTGTGTATAGAACGAACCATTCACATCAGTTAAATGATAAAATCTAATTTATAAGATTTAAATTTTAAAATTTATTTTTTAAATCAAATTATTGTTACTGCATGGATTTTTTATATAATATTAAATACTAAACATTCTTTATATATTTATATCTTTCTTACCTAAGTTCTATAGATCTTGATCCATTTCTTAGTATATCATAAGTACTCTACAATGATCTTGAAGTCGAACGGTATTTTCCTCTATTACGACAATATCTAGGATCAAGTTCTCATACCTTAGTACATCTCCCTCTCTCTCTCTCTCTCTCTCTCTCTCAAAGTTATAGTATTGCTGTCAGAATAAAATAGTACGAAGTTTAATGCACGTGGGTTATATGCGGGGCTAGAAAGTCAATAAAGCAACGCCTATGAAGCTCTATAAAGGGTAATATGTTAGACAGAGTTGTATAAGTGATGTAAATGTTTTTTTTTTTTTTTTATATATATAAAAAAGGTGAAATTTATTATTAAAGAATTAATAATTAAAAAAATAGATTTATAAATCCAATAATTGACATACTAACATGCCGATCAAATTTTATCACATGATCAATTAACTCAAAAATGTACTTATACACCGACTTGTAAGTAGTAAAATTTTTTAAATTTTATCATTGTTAGAGTTATGCTACGTACAAATTAATATGTAAACACACATATCGATATCAGAGGATGGCATCCCAATCTTTATTTTTACAAAGTAAAATGACAGCCAAACCTAAACCAGGATGAGGCCACTATACTGTATATTGGCCTCGCAGAAGCACAAATCATCCAAATAAAAAAGATTGTTATTGCAGGAGATTCACATGTGGTATTGCAAGCTGTGAATGAACCTAACAGTATATCAGACTGGACTATCTAATGTATAATTAGCGACATCAGGAATGTATTGCAATCATTTGAAAGTTGGTAAACCAAGAAAATACATCGACATCTAAATCAATGTGCACATTCTATTACTCAATTGATCAATTCCAATCACATTTATGGAAGAATTCCTGTCGATTTCATCCCTCCATGTCTTCTTGATTTCCACAGCGGCAAAGATTCCCCACCCATGGTCTATGTATAATCCTAGTATGTTTGTATAATACGTTTCTATGACTCTATTTGATGTTTATTTCAATGAATGAATCTTGTTGAAAAATGAAAAAAACACGCAGATCATGAATCACTTAATATGAGACTATAAAATAGTATTAACCACTTGTATTTGGCTAAAAAGAGAGAAAAAAACAGGGCCGAATCAGCATACAAATAAAAAACTAATGCAATTTGGCAAGACTTTAGAGTTCCTCCAAGCTCGAATTGGCACAAGCCAGCCGTCGGATGCTATTAAGTCTAAACATTAGACTTTCTACCACACTTTAAAGCTTTATAAAATATGCTGCGATATTATATTGAGAAACAAGACAAAGATAACAAAAGTAACGTCAACAATTATCAGCTTGCACGCCCTCTTTTTTTCATAATATATATTTATATATTTTTTATTCTGGTCAAGGATATAATTAGGACATGTAAAGTACTATAATGGCTGAAATTCGCTTGTATTATTACTTGGATTTAGATGTTTTACCTAATCTCTATAGTTCTTGCCTAATCTCTAGAGTTTAAAATAAGAGATAGATGAATAATGCCATATACAATTTTAAAGTGTACAAGTTTCGTGTATTCTTTTTGAAAAGAAATGGCATCAATTTTTAAAAAAAATAATTTTTTCAACTGGATCCAGACTTATCCATTTTTTTTAAAGAAAATGTACAAGACTTATATATTTTAAAACTACAAATTTCATTTCTCACATAAAAATAATTAGATTTTATCGCCATAAATATAGAGTTTTGAAAATATAAAACATGAATTAATGCAAATGTTACGTACCAACGTATGGATTCGGATTGTATTGTTAAGGATGTCTGGGCTCCTACGTATTTGGAGTCTTGGATTGCACCTTCTATCCTTTTTAATATGGCTTTCTTAAAGGCCCCAAACAAATAAGACCCACTAGAATATTTAATCTCCCCTATCCAATATTGCCACGTCCCCACCCACCCCTCCATGGCAGCTCTATTGCTCTATATTTTCTCTTTTACACCGCAATTTTTCAGGGACTATGCCCTAGTAGTTAAGAGGATTGAATCCCAACCTTACCCCATGGCCCCTAACGACCAGTGGTTTCGACATTCAGCCCAAGGGCCACTGGCCTCGTTTTCTTCTTCCTCTCTTCTTCTTTTTTCTTTTCTTTAAAAAAAATTAAAAAACAAATTGAGAAAAACACAGCACCAATGGTGATGGTGGGAAGGGAAAGGAAAAGGCCGGAGGGTACGGACAAGAAACTCCCAAAGGTGGCATGTGAATTGGAGAAAAATCAAGTAGAGTAATACGTTATCATTGTGAAGGATTGGAAAAAAATAGGATTTACTATTAAAAAATAATTTTTTTGGCTACATGGAACTTATATTTGTTTGCGTTTTTTAAAAAATGTGTGAGAGTTGTACATTCTAAAACTATATAGGTCATTTTCCTATACATAAACTTTGCTATATTGGTCGTAATTACCATTACTGATCAAATATTCGAGATGATGAGGTATTGAGTCTTACTAAGTGTGAAATTATTATTTGTCCTAAAAATTTAAACTGATAGAAAGAGATAAATTTAATTATTTGTATTATATTCTTAACACTCATCCTTATCTATGGATTATACTCTTTCTAAATGAGTAGCACAATATATGAAATATTTAATTAAATGTGATAGAATATAGAATCAGGATTTGATCAACTCAAGACCTCTGCTTTGAAACTATATGAAATCATCACTTGTTCTAGAAGCTTAAACTGATGAAAATATTTAGATTTAATTATCTATATTATATTCTTAACAATAAGATACAATATGTTTAAACTCCAATCAAATTTGGTCAATAATTTCTATATAAAATAATATGGGCTAGCTAACAAACCCATGATCGATAGAGATTTGCAGGTGAAGGAATAAAATTTTACAATAATCCATATTTTTGGTGTCTTCTTCATTGTGTAGGAGAAAATGGGACTACATACCTGCACTGTTGCTGATAGAAAGACGCATGCACAAAACTACTGATCAAAAGCAATAAGCCAGAGACTTCAAGCTTGTTGTATCATGTCTATATATGTTAAATCAAAGACAAAGAGATGGGATTTGCAAGGAACAAGGGGCGATCATCTCCAGCCATGACAACAACTATCCTTGGCTCAACCTCTTCCTGAGTCCTCATTTGGGTGGTGGTTCCAGGCTTTTCTTTTGACGGCAAGGCTGCTGCAGGAGGCCGTGCGATCATGCGGCAACGAGAGCAAGCAAGGACGAGCACTGCAACGGCGATGACTAGGAAAACAAAGGCAATACCTAAGAAAAGGTATGGGACTGGAGAGTCTGAGGGCCATCTCAAGATCATGGCGTTGCTAGATACTGTTGGAGTACTTGGTGCTGTTGCGACGCCCATCCTAGCTAGCTTGGCTTCTTCCTTTATCTCCAATGAAATGGGGTTGCTCGATCTTCTCAGTACATTGATCTCATGCATATATATTGTAATTTTAGACAGAATTAAGATAAGTTTCCAGTTAATGGACTTGTGCAAATGTTCAAAAAGAGGATTGCATCCATTTCTCCCACCTTTAAGTGTTGTCGGGAATCAACTGAGTACCGTAGAAGAGAAATAAACGCACAAATATATGAAAAGTATTTAAAAATTCTCAATCAACATTAAATTATTAATAAATATTATAAGGTCTAGTTCATATATCTATCTGTCTTTCGTTTGAAATTCTCGAATTCAGATAAGGAACTGAGCATGTATTTTACTATATAATGAGATCATGTCAAATGGTAGAAGTGTTGTCGGAAATCTACTTATATGCTAAGTCATTCATGAGTAAGAGAGAAATAAACAATGAAAAATTATTAAATACTTGGTCTAAACGGGCTATAAGTATTTAAGATTTTCAAATAACATTAAAAATTGTTAACAAAATCTTATAAGATTTACTTTATACATCTACCTGTCTTTCGTTTGAGATTCTCGAATTCAAATAAAGAACTGAGCATGTATTTTACTATACGATGAGATGTCAAATCGTAGAAGTGGGTGGACTAATACATTTATTTTGCTTTGGAATAAGCATATATAGAATATATATGGGTAAACAAGGATCAAATTCGTAAATATTTGTGACCGACATATATATATATATATATATATATACACTCACACTGAAGTGGGGAAAGGAGGATGGAATATTGTGGTCTTTTTGTTAATGGGCCATTACCGAACAAACCCTTTCGGCCTATTCCGAATCCTATCTTTTATTGAATCCGATTTTATTTTCTGGAAAAGGAATCAAAGTTGATCGGATTATTATTCCTTATATGGATCAAACTTACTTTAAATGATTTATACTTACTATATGCAAGCTCTGATTATTCTATTTGAGAAAAAAGTAGAAAAATTTAGAACTTACGTGAAAAACTACTTTGTTTTATACGTGAGTCTTGAATACTCTAAAATTGTATATATCTAGTCTTGTTTTTTTTTTTTTTTTCTTGATTTTCTTCTTCACTCTACCTATTTGCATGAGTGAATGGGTGGGAACAATGAAAATAATGTAGTTATCGATTTGTTGAAGAACATGAGTACTTCCAATAAAAGAGAAGAAATTATATTTTTTGCCTCCAAAATAGGACATTTAATTTACAATTTTGGAATATCATATCATCAAGTTATTAAAAATTCTATAAGTTTTGACCGATAAAATGAATATGAATGGTTATATGTTACTAGGCCAATTTGGTTCTTGAACTGCACTCAGCTTAGTAGATGGACTGCAGTTCACTTTTAAACCTCTTCTACCGTCCAAAAAACCTAAGTGAACAGCTTTCATACCTGAATTTGATGAGTTTTGTTATATAGATGGATAAACAAAAGCTGATAACGCAACTTTATTTATTTATTTTTCCGTAACTCTCTCTTTACTGTCAACTTTATCACTCTCTTTGCCAACAAGCCATCATCTCTCTCTCTCTCTCTGACAAACCATCAACTCTCTCTCTCATTTTCTCTCTCACGTTTCTTTCTTCCAGCTATCACAAATCCTTTTTTTATCCCAAAATATCACTTAAGTTGGTGTGATGGGGGAAAAGCACTACCAGTGAACAGTCATGGGTCCCACCAATTTTTCAAATTTTTATAAATATATATAAACTCATTTTAACATCTAAACACACTTTAAACCCATCTTAGATGAATCCTACAAAACTCACTCTACTATCTCAACTTACTACTATTAATAAAAAAATTGAATTTAGCTCAGCTCGGTTCAACATCCAAACTCAGCCTAAATGTTCACATTAGAACATTATTTAGTAGTTTAATGATGTAATCTCAAAAGTAGGAGTTTAGATACCACACTACAAAAAAGACTATAGTTGGGGATGAAAAGTGTAATTTTCCCTAGATGTAAATATAAGGGTTTTCTTCCAATGGTAAACTTTATTAACCATATGTTTACATTATAAGGGTAGAAGGAAGAAATTGGTTGGAAAGTAATGTTTTATAAAAATTTTATTGCCAATAGAAGTGTAACTCGTTTGTTTTTGCAGATAAGATGAGATGAGATAAGTTGAGTTGAGTTCAGATAAAAGTTGAAAGTTAAATAAAATATTAATAGAATATATTTTTTAATATTATTTTTATTTTAGAATTTGAAAATGTTAAATTATTAATTTTATTTTGTATATAAATTTGAAAAAGTTGTAATGATTAGATGAGATAAGAATAGCTGTGAAAACAAATAAGAACAATACTTTTAAAAAATTATAGAATATAAGTCAAATTCGAGCTTAGCAGCGAATTATATTTTTATATTCACAAAAGCTCATTTGTTTTTCAAATTTGCTCACAAATTATTTAATTTTGATAAAAAATAGATTATTTATCTTATATATTATAATTTTATCTACATATTTTGACAAACACATCTTGGGATTTTGTAAATATCATTATATGATATTATAAATTTTAATCAACACACATAATATTAGAAACAATTTTCTCTCATTAGAAAATTGAAAAGAATAGTATAAACACAAATAAATATAAAGTTATTTAGATTAACGAGTTTATGCGAGTCTAGTTGAGTTTTATACTAGTTGATTTTTTTAATAATTAATTATTATTTTGTGTTTACAAATTGGTCAAAATTCAATTTTGACCAAATCCATCCCGAGCAGCCTGTCCAACAATTTTATATATTTTTAATTACTCTAATTTCCAAGGACCAACTTCTAATTCTCAAGTATGATAATTATATTATTGAACTCTCAAGTATATGTGGACATAGGCCTTTGTGGTAAACCATGCATATAAAATCTTTGTGCCTCATTTGTTTTTTGCATTTGGTATATTTATCAAATCATGGATGCACACCACAACCACTATAGAAAAGAATGGTCATGTGATTAACTATTTTCCATCCTTTTGTTAGTGTGTTATGGGCTAATAATTGATCTAAAAGTTTTGATTTAATTAAAAATAATTTTTAGGATCATAACATTTTCCTATGCTAATTTCAAGTCCAACATTTACAAAAGCTTACGCTACCAACACACACTAACCAAATGGTAGAACCTTATTCTTTTTTTGTGGCTTCAGCACTCATTTATCATTTTCAATGTCCGAAAACTATGCTCATATGTTAAATCATTATAATCCAACTTATAGGTTACTCCCCTCCGTACTCGAACTAATAATATTAGTTTGATCTAAAACTGCTGGATATTGATTTAGTTGAACCCTTGACTCTTAGGATCATACCAAAATGATACAGTGGAGATGAAAATAAAGCATGTGCCATATAAGAGGGAATAGTTCATTCTAGAAAATACTCATGAAACTGAAGTCTAGGGAACTTGTCCATAGCAAAAAAAAATATTAATTTTTACCTAGAATTGGGTAAACCCAAGATAAAATCCATTTAGATATCCCATGCAAGTGTATTGGAGATGGCTCGATACTTTAGGAGGCCAATAAGAGTTGGTCAGTGAATCTAGGCCACTAGGCTCTTGGCTTGCAGCCCTTTAAGAATTTGGCCTACCTCCAAAGGTCCAATTTGCACCCAATACTGGTGAGATAATTGCTTGAGAGTTCGTGAGATGTGAGCAAATACCATTTGAATTGAATATCAGATGACTCCCTTATCCCAGGTTTTGAATTTCGAATAGTAGATAAGCCCACTATCACCTAATAATAGATTTCTCAAGAGCATTATATATATATGGAGAACCAACATACACAAAAAACTAATTGATTCATTGGTATTAAAGGGATTCCCACATTGTGATATCTGACTTAGGCATCGGATGCATTCTTGCAGGTGACTGTACGTGAGTGGCGATGAAACACGTCCACAACAGTTGGCATCGTCTGTGAGATTTGCTTGTCCTACAACCAACGTGCTTTGCACATGCCCACTGCTACTTGATCACAAGCAACTAGAGACCAAGAGATATCATCGAGAGACATGGAGGAAAGGCTTGCAGAGATGGAGGAGGTAGTAAGGAAACTTATCGCCGAACTAGAGTCATTGCGAAAGGAGAATGAAGTCCTCAAGGCAAAAAATGCTCTGTTAGGAGAGGACACAATGCCTCATCAGGGAGAAAGAGTTAAGATGGAGGCAAACATTGATGGAGTAGGGAAACCCCCCAGGAGAATGAAGAGACAAAGAAGATGCACTACGATCTGTGTAGCTTGATGGATAAGTATGAGGAGATGGCAGAAAAAAAGGGAACATCTTCCTCAATTGATTAACTATTGTCCAACATCAATTTGTCGTTTTGTGCAGAAATAATGGCAATACTGTTGCCACCAAAATTTAAAGTCCTCTCTATAGACTTGTATGATGGCTCTACAGACCCTGTAGAGCATTTGGAGACTTTCAAAACCCACACGACACTCCATGGATTTTTTGGAGAAATCGCATGTCAAGCTTTCCCCTTGACCTTGAGGGGGATGGCACAAGGATGGTTCAGAACATTAGAGCTGGGTTCCATTGACAATTTTGATAAACTTGGTTGGCAATTTTTTACCCAATTGATGGTGGGTAGGAGGCTTAAAAGACGTGTTGTTTACTTATTAACGGTGAAGTAGAGGGAAGAAGAAAGTTTGAAAACATATATAGCCCATTTTAATAAAGAAAGGATGATGGCTGATGATCAGGATGAAAAGATCATGCTGGTGGCACTACTCGGGGGCATATGGCCGGCGAGTCCTTTCCTGGTCAAATTAGCTAGGAAAACCCCTTTCACATTACGAGAGTTTATGGACAAGACAGATGATTTTGTCAATGCAAAATATACATTGATTGCCCTAACTGCCTGATTGGAGGGAAAGGAAGAACACGTATCGAAGGGAAGTCAGAAGAGATCAACATAGAGGACTGAAGGCAAGAAGTGATCAACATGAACCAAGGCACGATGAGAGTGTAAGGCGGCACAACAACAATTATGTACACTATTCCAATGTACACAGCTGAGACAAAGCAAAAGAAACAAGGCATGATGATGATTAAGGGCGACATACCCAAAAGTACTGCACATGCCACAAGACAAATTGACATAGAACTAAAGATTGGCACTACTTAAAGCAAAAGATTGAAGGCATGAGGAATAGTAGCGAGTTGGAACAACTGGTCGCCCAGGACACCACTTCCTCATGGCATGCAAGCGACCAGAAACCAAAGCACAAACCTCGGCAAAGTGAGAGCCCAAGACGAAAGGGCTCACCAAATAGGGGAAGGACATCCCAAGAACCTCAGGACCAATGACCAAGGATAGCAATGGACCAAAAAGGCCCCAAGGGGGGGGGGGGAGATACACACAATAGCTAAAGGATACGCTGGAGGTTGCCCAACCTCTCCAGGGAGAAGTTTATAATGTGGAAAGACTTATCAAACAGCCCCAAGTGCTGGTCATCCCCACAATATCATTTGGTGACTAGGATTGCCGAGGAGTTGTTTACCTGCATGACGATGCACTGGTAGTAACAATGTTGGTGACAAATTACAACACAAAGAGGATACTGATTGATAACGGGAGTTCGGCAGACATCCTATTTTGGGATGCTTTTAACAAGATGGGAATAAGCGTAGATCAACTACGACCTGCACCAACCACATTAAAAAGGGTTTACTAGGGAAGTGGTGCATCCCATTAGGTCCATTTCATTGCTAGTATCTGTGGGCACGAACCCTCACTTCGCCACTACTATGATGGAGTTCTTGGTGGTAAGAACCTGGTCGACATGTAATGCGATTATTGGTTAGTCTATATTAAATGCTCTGAAGGAGATCACATCAACCCATGACTTGAAAATGAAATTCCCTACAAAAATGGGAGTTAGAGAGGTGCGTGGAAAGCATGTGCTTGAATAAAAATGCTATTTACAAGAGCCCAGACAAGGAGAAAGAGAGGTAAGAGTAGTATAGTTAGGAGAAAAGGTGGACGTGACTCCTCCTCCACCACCAGAAGTATTAAGGATTGAGGTAGAAATAAGGGATGAGGATACACTAAGGTAGGGAGAAGCAAGTGAACCCTTGGAACTTGTTACCTTCGATTTGGCTCATCAGGAGAGCTATGTGAAGATATGAACCAAGTTGGCAAAGGAAGAAAGGCAGCAACTGATTGACCTCCTCTTGAAATATAAGGATGTTTCCGTGTGAAGCCACAAGGACATGCCGGGAATAGGAGAAGATGTGATTGAGCACAAGCTGAACGTAGATCCAAAAGTAGGAACAATTAAATAGAAAAAAAGGAATTTTAGTACCAAGAAATACGAAGCAATCGCAGAAGAGGTAGAAAAATAGTTGGCAGCTAGGTTCATTAGAGAAACTCAGTACCCGGAGAAGTTATCAAATGTAGTGTTGGTGAAGAAGTCCAACGGGAAATAGCGAATGTGTGTGGACTTCATAGATCTTAACAAAACTTGCTCGAAGGACAACTTTCCCCTCCCGCAGATAGACTTGATAGTCAACGCAATGGTAATGCATAAAGTGCTGAGCCTTATGGACACCTATTCAGGGTATAGCCAAATCAAGATGAGTGAAGCTGACCAAGAGAAGACAACTTTCATAACTAACCGAAGACTATAATCCTACAAGGTAATGCCTTTCCGCTTGAAGAATGCTGGGACAACATAACAGAGATTAGTGAAAACAATTTTCAAACATCACATCGGTAGAAACATGGAAGTATATGTAGATGATCTGCTAAGAAAAAGTATGGAGTTTGGTCAGCATGTAAAGGACTTTAGAGAGACCTTCAAGGTCTTGCGGCGATATTGGATAAAGCTCAATTGGACCAAGTGTGCTTTCAGAGTATAGTCAAGCAAATTCTTGGGGTTTACGGTGTTAGAAAGAGGCATCGAAGTTGACTAACTCAAAAATGAGTAACACAAAGGCTATTCCAAGTGCAGGAGGATGTCGGAGTTAATTTTTTTTGGTTGATGGTTTGTTGGTTATTGTTGTTAGTTCTTTTTCGCTCAGTGGGTTGGTCTAATTGTTAAGGTTTTCTTCCATCATAAGTGAGGATTTGTTTTAATAAATGTGGGGAGAGGTCACTCTTGGACTTGTGGCCCTAACTCTTGAAAAAGAAAATCTCATTGGGGAAAGTTATTTAAAATCAAACTCATGTAAAAGGTAAAAATATTAACATAGAGGAAATCAAAGTGGTGATATGTGCAATGAGTGGAAGAGTGCAACAGAAATGAAAATGACACTAGTCATAGAATAGATTCATATTTTTAGATTTTTGAGTTTCGAAATGGAATGTAAAAGACTAATAAATTGAAAGTAACAATTAAGAAACCAATTAAGTAAAATAATCTTAATTAATCTGAAAATTAAATAATAAAACTAAAATTATTTAAGTCCTAATTAATCTTTAATCAATCTAAAATGCAATGAAACTAAGAGATTAATAAAACTAAGTCAAGAATTAAGCTAGATTAGAAAATAATTGACAAAAATACGAGTTGAAAATTGAAAAGCTCCAAAATCAAGATTCTGGAGTTCATATTTGTATTCAAATAATAAATTCTCGAAATCAATTCATAGCAATTGTAATTACTGTTAAATGAAAACTTAAAAGAGCAAGAAAAATAATGACATCAAACTTAAATATATTAAAAATAAAAGATTCAAAATCAAATGATTCTAAACTAAAAATCTAAAAAATACACTATAAAATTCGGATTAAAATTAAATAGAGATTAGAAAAAGAAAAGAATAAGCCAGATGAATAGAAATGAATATGAAAAACAATGGGGGAGGTCGGAGCAATTGCAGTTTGGACCCCTTTGAGTTCTTCAAACGGCGCTACTCTCTATTGCTTTGAACCCCAGACGTCAGGAATGAGAAAGGAAAAAAAAAAAAAACCCTCTTGTGTTACGTTTTTAAACCAAAAAGAAGAATCCTCATCTGTTGGGTCTTGCATTCCTCTCAATATTTTAGTTCTGCTGCGTACATATATGAGAGAAAACCAAAAAATAATTCCTATAGGTTCCCTGGTGTAGTGAATTTTCATAAAACCCAAAAGGCCTCCACTGACCTGTGCATCCAACTAAAAAGCAAGCCTTCTTTTTATGCTTCCATCAAAACCAAAAAGAATCGGGCCCGCGTGTCTAAATCTCAAAACCTTTCTTTAGGCCATGCTATCTTGCTTCAACTCCAAAGGAAAAAAAAAGGGCTCCAGCGTGTGTGAATTTCAATAGCTCAAAACTCTCCATTTCTTTTGGCCCATAATTGTATATAAATAAAATAAAATAAAATAAAATAAGAAGAATAGAATATATAAAAAAAATGTGTTGGTACATATACAAAAAAAATTGCTCAATTAAACATAAACCATGCTATTAACTAATTTAAATCCCAACTTAGATTTATGCCTCTTAGCCATTTTTCCATTTAAAACTAATAATAATGTAATGAAAAAATTAAAATATATTAGTTCTAGATGTGTAAAATATACAATAATCCAGCTCAATTAAACACCAACTAGTGTTTTGCTAATTCTTGAACAAAATAGTAAAAATTAATTGAGATGAATATTACACAAAGATTGAAATCCAAACATAAACAATCAAACACAATTCTAAATTTTCACAAAAGGTGATCCATGACTACTCAACCCCAGGAGCTATAGCTACCAAGACTGTTTCAACAATCTTTCACATAGAATTGAGGAAAATGTCTCATAACTCAAATGTGTGTGTAGTTACACAGTTGTGTATTCCTCATTACTAGTAATGATTTGTCCTATGATTTTTTAACGTTAAGATTAATCATTATTGATTCTAACTACCTCAAAGCCCAAGTGATTAGCAGTTTTCACACCAACTCTATTTAAAGGCTGAACACTCAACCTCCAAAGTTAGGGTTGCTATTCTAACAATTTACTTAGGAAAGTTTATTAAGCTACCTTTATCTTCTTCTTCTTCTTTTCTCGATTCTTTTCAAATCCATTTTTTTCTTTCATTCTTTTTTTTTTTTTTTAGCGTGGTTTGCTAGTCCTGCAATTTATTTCTCCTGTGTTAAATCAGTGGACAATAAATGATGAACACTATAGGTGTAAGCATGTGCAAAATGTTTTTCAAAATTTTCCCTTCATTCTATATAAATCTTACCAAGTCTCATCTCAATAAGTATG
This sequence comes from Carya illinoinensis, assembly GCF_018687715.1. Classification (NCBI taxonomy): domain Eukaryota; kingdom Viridiplantae; phylum Streptophyta; class Magnoliopsida; order Fagales; family Juglandaceae; genus Carya; species Carya illinoinensis. Next base: position 22,824,459 of record NC_056767.1, read on the forward strand.
GCATCCTGGTGTTTCAAACCATATATCAACAAAATATAATGCATAAGAAATCATGCTCTATGCTCAGGTCTGAAAATAAATCTTCACAAAATAATTCTACTTAACCACTCCACCAAGATGCTTAAATTTCACAAAATGCTAGAAACAAAGTGTGTGTCAATTATTTGTGTATCAATGCACATTACATTAATGCAATTTTTTTTAAAAAAAAAAAAATCTATGCACACGCGCCACCCCCCAACTAGTTAGAGACATGGTCCTCAATGAATCGAATGAAAGAAAACAAAATGCACAAGAATAAATAAGCAACACAGACAACTAATTATGTGATATAAAATCAAGGCAAAACAATGAACAAATATAAAAGACAAAATGCATGTAAAGAAAGCCATATAAGGAAGAAAATAAATAAATCAAAATAAAAAAATTCCTCGGGGTCTTGCACAAATAAGATCTCTTTGTTTGAATCAAAGGCAATCGTAAATGGCTTTTAGACGTTGTCCATTGACAATAAACTATTGCCATTCTTCGGATTGACAATGTCTACCACCTCATGAGGATGAACCTCATTTACAATGTACGGCCCACTCTATTGGGATTTCAGCTTCCCGAGAAAATGATGTAGTCTAGAATTATAGATGAACACTTTCTGATCAAAAGCAAGATATTTGTCATGAATCTTCTTGTTATGCACGGTCTTCATTCACTCCTGCTTCATTCACTCATTTGTCAAGTGAGAATTGTCGTAGGCCTCCCTCCTTACTTCATCAAGCTCTGAAATCTGTAACTTTTTTAAATCTTTAGTAGCATCAAGTGAAAAGTTAATTTTCTTAATAGTTCTTAAAGCACGATACTGAATCTCAATAGATAAATGACAAGATCGACCATAAACCAATCTATAAGGTGATATCTCTAAGTTAGTTTTGAATGCAGTCCTATAAGCCCCAGAGGGCATCAACTAGCTTTTTAGACCAGTCATTCAGAGTGGAATGGACTTTTTTTCAAGAATAAATTTGATATCTCTATTGGCCAACTCATCTTAACCATTAGTCTGGGGGTAATATGGAGTACAGACTTTGTGGGTCACTCTATAATTCTGCATAAGTTTTTGAAAAGTTTTGTTACAAAAATATGAACTCTCATCACTAATGATCACCTTAAGCATGTCAAAATGTGCAAGCAATTCTTTCAAGAAATAGATGACAACCTTATGATCATTTGTTCTATAAGGTATAGCCTCTACCTATTTTGAAACATAATTTATAGCAACTAAAATATAAGAATTTTCAAATAAATTTGGGAATGGTCTCATAAAGTCAATATCTAATAATCAAATATCTCAAGAATAGGGGAAAGGGGTATCATGTTACGTATTGTGATTTTTTTCAAGTTCCTGACAAGGCTCACAGGTCTTGCAAAAAGACTCCACATCTCTAAAAATAGCAGGCCAGTAGAGTCCATTTTGTAAAATTTTGGCAACAGTTTACTTAGCTACAAAATGGCCTCCACAAGCTGGGGTATGGAAAAAGTGAAAAACAGAGGTAAATCATCATTAGGAATACATCGACGCACCAACCGATCAGCACAATACTTAAAAAGATAAGGAGAGTCAAAATAATAAAATTGTACTTCTCCAAGGAACTTACTCTTGTCTTGAGCTATTCAATACTCTAGCACCCGGTCAGTGATAAGGTAATTCACAATATCCATGAATCATGGAGCATTCGACACTATAAAAAGATGCTCATCAGGAAAATCTTCATTCAAGGAAAGAATGGTTGTAGACACATCAGGTAGCTGCAGTCATGGCAGGTGATCGGCTACCACATTCTCGACTCCCTTCTTATCTCGAATAGTGATGTAGAATTCTTGGACCAAGACTATCTAACGAATCAACATGGGTTTAGCATCCTTCTTTGCCAACAAATATTTAAGAGCTGAATGGTCAGTAAAAATGATAATATGAGACCCAATAATATAAGAACAAAATTTATCTAAGACAAACACAACAATTAATATCTCATTCTCGGAGGTGGTGTAATTTTTCTGTGTATCATTCAAAGTACGACTTGCATAATAAATGACTCAAGGCTTATTGTCCACTCTTTGGCCAAGAATGGTACCAAGAGCAAAATTATTAGCGTTAGTTATAATCTCAAACGGCAAGTTCTATCAAGGAGTTTGCATAATAGGTACAACTGTTTAAGTGTTCCTTTAGGGTCTCAAAAGCATGTTGTCACTCATCAGTCCAAACAAAAGTAGTATCATTTTGCAACAAATTACATAATAGTTTTGCAATACTACTAATGCCTTGAATGAAACACTATAGAAGCCAGCGTGACCAAGAAAAGAACGAATATCCTTCAATGTCTTAGGAATAGGCAGTTAAGATATTAATTCTATCTTGGTCCTATCAACTTATATGTCACTTTTAGAAACTAAATGTCCAAATACCAAACTACTAGTGACCATAAACTGACATTTTTCTCAATTCAGCAATAAATTCTTTTCCTCACATCTTTTCAACATGGCAGTAAGGTTTTTTAAATAGACATCAAAAGATTTACCAAGTACAGAAAAATCATTCATAAAAATCTCACACATGTTATCGAGTATATCAGAAAAAATGCTCATCATATAGCGCTAAAAAGTAATCGGTGCATTACATAAACCAAATGGCATTCTTCTAAAAGTAAAAGTACCAAAGGGGCAAGTGAACGTGTTCTTCTCTTGATACTCTGGTGCTATGGCAATTTGATAATAATTAGAAAAACCATCCAAAATATAATAAAAAGCATTGCCGGCTATTTTTTCTAAAATTTGATCTAGGAAATGTAATGGGAAGTGATCTTTTTTATTTACCGAATTCAATTTTCGGTAGTCAGTACATATTCTCCAACCTGTTAACCTTCCTAGTCGAGATCAATTCTCCATTATTATTTTCAATAATAGTTAAACCAGATTTGTTTTTACTACCTGTGTTAGACTTACCCACTTACTATTGGAGATAGGATAGATGATATCCATAGCTAATAATTTTAGCACTTCATTCTTCACCACCTCCTTCATGGTGGGATTCAACCTCCATTGTGCATCACGAACTGGTCTCGCATCTCTTTCTAAAAAACGTTGTGGGTAAAAATTGAAGGATCAATACCTTTGATGTCTGCAATAGTCCAGCCTATCACTCCTCGATGATGTCTCTGCATTGTTAATAATTCGTTGCTTTGAAGTAAGCTGAGAAGAAATGATTACCGCAAATGTATTCTCAATTGGGCTCAGAAAAATATACTTCAAGTTCTCGAGTAGTGGCTTCAATTCTAGTATTGAGATTTCTTCTTCTAATGACTTTATGGCTCCTAGTAAATCAAGAGTTTCAAAGACTGGCCTACGCTAATTGGTCGTGTAACTCACATCTGATAATTGAAGAGACCCAATTGTCTTTGTCAATTGCCATCTAATTCTGTCAATTCTAATGACGTAAACATTATCTCGAGAAGAACCTCAAACTGCTCAGGAAAGTCATCCTTAGATACACTCTCGAAATCAAATATTGATAATAACTCCAAAACATCAAAATCATATACCATATCAATAGCATGCACATCTGAATCGTTGCATCCACTAGGCATCTTGCAAGCGTTGAACACATTCATCTCCAATGTCATATTCTCGAAAGTGAGTTTCAGTACTCCACTTTGATAATTGATAAGTGCATTAGAGGTAACAAGGAATGGGCGTCCGAGGATGACCGGCACATGGTGAATATTGGAGACTGACTGCTGTATGTCAAGAACTACAAAATCCACTGGGTAATAAAATTTGTCCACCTGGACCAACACATCTTCAACTATACCCCTCAGCACTTTAATTGATCTATCAGCTAACTATAGCATGGTGGAGGTCTTTTTCAGCTCACCCAATCCCAACTGCTCATGCACTGAGAATGGTAGTAAGTTCACACCACTCCCTAAATCAAGTATAACTCTCCCAATGCGTGACTCACCAATCATAATGGAAATGTGGGAAAAGCCAAAATTTCCAAACTTTTGAGGAGTTTCGTTCAATATTAGTGCACTAACTTGCTCTATTAGAAAAGCTTTTTTCTTCACATTCAGCTTCTTCTTCACAGTGCACAAGTCCTTCAAAAATTTTGTATGTGAAAGCACTTGTTGTATGGCATTCAAGAGTAGAATATTAATCTTTACTTGGTTGAAAATCTCCTGAATCTCAATGTGATATTTGTCCTTTTGACCAGCTGCTAATCTTTGAGGATAGGAAACCACATGTTGGTACCCCTTACTAGTTTTAGCCTCTGCACTCACAGCTTTCTTTGACTCTAGCCTCACTTCCTCTAGTTCTTTCTCAACTTCATCAGTATCTATTACGTCTTCAGATTTAGAAGCAACTACTTGTCTGTCCATGGTCATCTTAGTTTGGAGAACTCCCTTTCCACTTCTCAAAGTAAGAAAGACTTTCGCTGTTTCAATAACTTTCCCTAAGACATTATACACTTGCTGTTGTTGTTGCTTGTATACTTGAGGATTAGGCTGAGACAGTGCTGGAAATTTTCCTTTCTCTAGAGTGCTCAATGTCGTGCTCATCTTATTAATGGTGCCTCACAACTCATTTATGACCTGAGTGTTCTGATTGTTTGTGGTGACCTGAATATGCATGAATTGCTGAAGTGTATTGGTCATCTGTGTCAAATTATTGTTTAGAGACTTCTTTGCAGATGATTGAAGCTGAGAACTTACGCAGCTGCATGAGACTGAAACCTAGAAGGCGCTACAAAAGGATAGCTCTGAGAACTCTGATATGGCTGATACTGGTGCGAGCACCATGATGAAATAGTTGTTGCAAAGATGGTAGAGAATAGCCAGGCTGATCATTTCTCTATGAGAAATTTGAATGATTCCTCCACCCCAGATGATATGTGTTGGAAAAAGGCTGATTTTGTGTTCTGTTAACCCAGTTAGCTGATTGCATCTGCTTAGACCCACTTTCTTAAAATACTAGCATAATTAGACAGTCTTAGGTCTTATGGTTCAAATCAGTGTATATAGAGCATGCCTCTACTTCTTTCACAACCTTCACTTTTTCTATTTCCATGACCTGCAATCGTTTAGTTAAAGCAACTATTCAGACTTGAATATCAATATCCTCCATAAGCTCATATCTACCCCCACCAAAAATAGCCCTTAGTGGCTGTGCTATTAATGGAACTCGATCAGTCACAGTTTTCCATTTTTGTGCACTCTGGGCAAGATAGTCAAGAAATGATAGTGCTTAATCGGGTTTCTTGCTAAAGAATTCCTCATTGCATATCGTCTGAACAAACTGCTTACATTCTAAAGTGAGACCATTGTTAAAATAGCTCACCAAACTCCAAGATTCAAAACTATGATGTGGACATATATTTACCAAATCTTTAGATTTTTTCCAACTGGCTTGAAAAGTTTCATCAGGTTTCTGATTGAATTGGTTTATTTGCTTCTACAAAAATTGAGTTTTCTGAAAATAAATTTTTTTTTTTTGTAAAAACTTACATTGCATATCAGACCAACTAGATATAGAATTAGGCATCAAAGAATTAAACAAAATCTTCGTTTTATCTCTTAAAAAGAAAGGAAATAAACGAAGTCTAATAAATTTATCATTAGTGGCTCTATTAATAAAAGTAGTGCAAACCAACTCAAAGTCTGTTAGGTGCTCGTAAGGACTCTTAGAATCCATTCTATGGAACTAAGGTATCACTGACATCATGCTATGCTTAATAGTAAAATTAAGAGCATCATCAAGTAAAATAATGCATGAACGTGTAGTAGAACGAGTGAGTTGCAAATAATCCTTAAGAATAAGTGGTGTAGTTGCAGCCATAGTTTGTTCAATTTTAATATCCTTGCTCGTAGAAGAGACAGAAAAGTTATCTATCTCTGAGCTGTGTATATTATTCTCAATGCTCGATATAACTCTAAGCAACCTATTTGAACTATCTCTCACCCATGACATAAAACATCAATCTAAATAGTATAAATAAGGTTCAAGCAACTGAGCAGTAGATGGCAAGTGAAATGTCTAATCAATGATAAGATGGTAAAAAAAATTAAAAATAACGAGTTTAAATTTAAGTTAGACAACTTCCCCAACAACGGCGCCAAAAACTTGACTCGCTCAAAAATGAGTAGCACAAAGGCTATCCCAAGTGCATGAGGATATTGTGTAATAATTAAGAATAAAATTCCTAAATCGTCTCCTCGAGAAAAATTGTTTAAAATCAAACTCGTGTAAAAGGTAAAAATATTCACAAAGAGAAAACCAAAGTGATGATATGTGCAATGAGTGAAAGAATGCAATAGAAATGAAAAGGACACTAGTCATGGACTATATTCATAATTTTGAATTTTTAAGTTTTGAAATTGAATGCAAAAGACTAATAAATTGAAAGTAACAATTAAAAAACCAATTAAGCTAAATAATCTTAATTAATATGAAATTATATAAGTTTTAATTAACTTTTAATCACTTTAAAATACAATGGAACTAAGAGATTAATAAAATGAAACCATGAATTAAGCTAAAATAAAAAATAATTGATAAAAATACGAGCTGATAATTGAAAAGCTCGAAAATCAACATTCTGGGGTTCATATTTGTATTCAAATAATAAATTCTCAAAATCAATTCATAGCAATTATAATTACTGTTAAATGAAAGTTTAAAAAAGTAAGAAAAATAAAGACATCAAACTTAAATATACTGAAAATAAAATATCTAAAATCAAATGATTATAAACTAAAAATCTAAAAAATACACTATAAAATTCAGATTAAAATTAAATAGAGATTAAAAAAAGAAAAGAACAAACTAGATGAATAGAAATAAATATGGAAAGCAGTGGAGGAGATTGGAGTAATTGTAAGTTGGACCCCTTTGAGTTCTTCAAACGGCGTTACTCCCTATTGCTTTGAGCCCCAGACGTCAGGAATTAAAAAAAATATTTAAAGAAAAAAAAAAAAACCCCCTTTCTTTGTGTTACGTTTTTTAACCAAAAAGAAGAATCCTCATTCAGAATATTCATCCCTTGGGTCTCGCATTCCTCTTAATATTTTAGCTCTTGTGCGGCTAATGTATGTGAGAGAAAACCCAAAAAAAGTCCTATGGGTCCCTTGGTGTAGTGAATTTCCATAAAACCCAAAAAGGCCTCCAATAAAAGTTCCCATGCGTCCAACTGAAAGCCAAGCCTTCTTTTTATGCTTCCATCAACACCAAAAAGAATCGGCCCGTCAAGTGTCTAAATCTCAAAACCTTTCTTTAGGCCATTCTATCTTGCGTCAACTCCAAAGGAAAAAAAAAAAGGGGCTCCAGCGTGTGTGAATTTCAATAACTCAAAAATCTACATTTCTTTTGACCTATGACTGTATATAAAATAAAGTAAAATAAAATAAAATAAAAAAATAGAATATATAAAAAAAATGTGTTATGCATATAAAGAATATATTACTCAATTAAATCACAAGTTCTAAAATAAAGCATAAACCATGCTATTAACCATTTTAAATCATAACTCAGATTTATGCCCCTTAGCCATTTTTCTATCTAAAACTAATAATAATGTAATAAAAGAATTAAAATATATTGGTTTCAGATATATAAAATATGCAATAATTTAGCTCAATCAAAAGCCAATCCCAAAAAGCTACGGGCGATCAACGAGATGATATCGCCTACAAGTTTGAACGAGATCTAGAAGTTTGAAGGAAGGATAGCACCCTCAATAGGTTTGTGTCCCAATCAATGGATAAATGCCTACCCTTTCTTTTAGGTACCTAAAAAGGCCCAGGATTGGGATGTCAAGGCGATGAAGCATTCACGCAGTTAAAAGAGTACCTAACCCACCTACCGTTACTTAGCCAAACCAAGCAAGGAGAGCCTCTGTTGCTATACTTGGCCATAACCCCAGATGCCATGTTAGTAGCCATAGTGAGAGAAGAAGGAAAAGAGCAAAGACCGGTGTATTATGTAAGTAGGGCTTTGAGAGGAGCTGAGACAAGATACCCAAGGATCAAGCTAATCGATAGGGCTGAGCAGAAATCTGAAAATCCGACTCCAGCTCCGCTCTGACTCCGACTTGTCGGAGTTGGAGTTGGAGTTTTTTTCCACTGAAAAGTCAGAGTCGGAGGTGGAGGTGTTCCGACTACGACTCCGCTCCGATCCGACTCTGACACATCGACTCCGACTCCGACTCCGATTAATCCTCCGACTTCGACTTTCCATCCGACTCCGATTCCGACTCTGATATTGTGCATATTTTATAAAAATATATGTTTTCAATATATTAACATCTAATAAATAATAATGTATAAACATTATAATGAATAATATAAGTTAATATAGTTACTATAAGTTAATTTACATTACTAATTTACTATAAGTTAATATAGTTACTATATAAGTTACTATACCTTATATAGTTAATTTACATTAATAATTTACTATTAAGTTGCTATATAAAATATAGTTACTATATAAGTTACTATAACTTATTTTATATTGTACATTACTAATTTACTATAAGTTACTATATAAGTTACTATAAGTTACTATATAAGTTACTATAGCTTATTTTATATTTTACATTACTAGTTTACTATAAGTTAATATAGTTACTATATAGTTATATTATATATAATTATAGATTATATATATACTATATATATTAAGGGCTTATATAATATATAGTTACTATACTATGTATTTTTTATACATTAATCATATATATTTACACATTTTATATAACTATACCTTATATAGTTAATTTACATTACTAATTTACTATAAGTTACTATATAAGTTACTATAGCTAACTGAGAAAGAGTCTCCTCTCTTTTCTCTCAACTGAGAATTGAGGTGGTGTTACAAAAATTCTCCTTACCTTCTTTCGGGTAGAGGACAAGAGTTACTTGGTGGTGCTATCATGGAGAATTTACAAGCCTTATGGGGAAATTTTAGATTGAGTGAAGAGGAAGACACAGCTATCACGTTGGAGAATGAGGCGACAAGGGAGGTTCAAAGGAAGGGGGAGCTATGTCTTATTGGCAAAATCTGGATGGATAGATCTATTGGCAAGAATATCATTGAAGCTACTATGGCCAAGATTTGGAGGCTGAGTAAACAAGCAAAATTTACAGAAGTTGGATCCAATGTTTTCATTATCTCTTTTGCAAATCATGCTGATCGTGGTCGTGTTATTGAGGGACGTCCGTGGTTGTTTGATAACCATATTTTTGTGATTGATTTATTTGATGGTTTTACACATCCAAGCTCTATGAAGTTTGATTTGGCAGCAATGTGGGTGCAACTCCATAACATGCCTTTGGTGGGAATGAATAAAGAATGTGGTGAAAGGATTGGTAGGTCGTTGGGAGAGGTAGAATATGTGGATGTTGAGGAAGATAATGTAGCATGGGGAAGCTTCCTGAGGCTTAGAGTCAGAATGAACTTGTTTAAACCTTTAGCAAGAGGAAGAACTACAATGCTAAATGGTATGAAATATTGGATTCCAATCCAGTATGAGAAATTGCCTCGTTCTGTTTTGACTGTGGGAGAATCTTGCATGAGGATGGTGTTTGTGGAATGGTGAAACAAGAAGAGAATGTTCCTGCTCAGTTTGGAACATGGTTGCATGCAGGGGCAGATGGTAGAAGAATACGTGGGGGGCTATGGGGGAGATCCAGTAGACCAGAAAAAGAGGTGGCTGAGGGTGGTAGCATGGCGGATGTAGGCAGCTCAACTCATGGTAACGGCAAGAGCACTGGTGTAGGTGACATTCAAGAGGGCATTAATGATGGAGTTAATAGCAGAAATACGGTAAACACTGAAGGTGGCGCAAGTCAAGCTAGAGTAACGGATAAAAGGGTTGAGGCTAATGAAGATATGCAAACTGGTGTAATGGCTATGGGGGGAGCATCTGGAGAGCCTATTTTGGTTACTGATGATATTGCAACTGGGCCTTTAATTTCATCTGGACCAGTCATGCATGATCTAGGTACACCAAATGGGCCTTTTATTCATGATCCAGTTCTGTCTCATGTTCCATCTGGAACTGTTTTGCCAGGTATACACAATACTAGATCATGGAAAAAACGTGCTCGTGTACAAGGTAATTCTTTTACACCTACTGTTGAGTTACCAAGTAGGAAGAGAGGCAGTAGGGGTAGTCTGAAGGAAGGTCTTATGAAAAAACAGAAGCTTAAGGGTAAAGAGAAGGTGGGAGAGGCATATGTTACTTCACAACATGAATTGGCAGTGGCTGTTACACAGCCCGCCGGAACCAATGATTCTAATCAGTTGGAATTCACGTGGGCTTGGGAACCCACGTGGATTCAGAGCTCTTCTTGACTTGGTTAGAAGAGAAGTTCCTGAGGTTTTGTTTTTGCAAGAAACAAGACTACATGCAAAGGAAATGGAGAGATTGAAGTACAGATTGGGTTATGAAAATTGCTTGGCTGTGAGCAGTGATGGGAGGAGAGGTGGTATTGCTTTATTGTGGAAGAAGGATGTGGATATTATAGTTCAAAGTTATTCAATATCACATATTCATGCAAGGGTTAAGGATGAAGTTTCAACAAATGCAAAATGGTACTTCACTGGTATCTATGGTAATCCCGAGGCTTCAAAAAGGCATGAAACATGGGCTTTAATCAGAGCTTTGAATGTGCTTTCTTCTCAAGCATGGGTCGTGTTGGGGGATTTCAATGAAATATTGGGATGTCATGAGAAGTCTGGAGGGTACAGAGGGTGGAAAGATAGATGAAGGATTTTAGGGATGTTTTGGATGATTGTGAACTACGAGACCTTGGTTATTTTGGCCCTCCTTTCACTTGGTGTAATAAAAGAGAACCAGCCTGTAGTATTAGTGAGGGGTTGGATAGAGTCCTCTCTAATCATAGATGGGGATTGTATTATCCTATGGCTCGAGTCCAACATGGAGTTGCTGCATACTCAGATCACTTGCCTATTATTCTTAGAACTAATGAGGTACAGGTACAAGGAAGAAGTAAGAGACCTTATAGGTTTGAGGCAATGTGGGTGGATTCACCTAATTGTAAGACTATTATAGAGAATGTCTGGTATGAGGAACAAGCTGCTGATGGCTGCAGTGCAGTGATGAGAAAGATCAAAGGCTGTGGAGAAAAGCTTACTTCCTGGAACAAGTCTAAGTTTGGGCATGTGAGGCAAGGTTTAGAGAAAGCTAGATCCAAATTGAAGTGGTTGCAGTCTACTGATCCCTGTTTTCAAAGAAGAGATGAACATAGCAAGGCACGAGCAGACATGCAAGTTTGGATGGAAAGAGAGGAAATCATGTGGAGACAAAGATCGAAATCCTTATGGCTAAAAGAAGGGGATTCAAATACCAGGTTTTTTCACAATAAGGCTACTCAAAGGAGGAAGAAAAACTGGATAGAGGGACTAAGGGGGGAGAATGGAGTTTGAAAATTTAATGAGGAGAGGGATAATTTGATTCTTGAGTACTTTAGTACTTTGTTTAAATCCTCTGCTGAGGAAGGACAGATGGAATTTTTAGATAGCATAAGGGGCAAGGTCAATGCTGAGATGAATGAGAATTTAGTGAAGGAATTCAGAGAAGAGGAAGTGGTTACGGCTCTACACCAAATGGATCCTAATAAAGCTCCTGGTCCTGATGGGATGGCGCCTCTCTTTTACCAAAAATACTGGTCTGTTATTGGCAAGGATATTACTAAAGCAGTTCTGCAAGCTCTCAATAAAGGTCAGTTTCCTGATGAGTTAAATCATACATATATTACCTTGATTCCAAAGAAAAAACAGGCTGAGAGGATTACAGATTACAGACCTATTAGCTTATGTAATGTCCTTTATAAATTGATCTCCAAGGTTTTAGCTAATAGGCTTAAAGAGATCCTTCCAACTGTTATTTCCAAGTCACAATCTGCTTTTGTCCCTGGTCGATTGATAACAGATAACATTCTTGTTGCTTATGAGTTGGTGCATTTTATGAGACAAAAAAAAAAAAGTGGAAGGAAAGGTTTTATGTCATTAAAGTTTGATATGAGTAAAGCTTATGATAGGGTGGAATGGAGTTTCTTAGAAATTATAATGAAGAGAATGGGGTTTCATGAGAAGTGGATTAAGTTGGTTATGGGGTATGTTAAATCAGTATCTTTTTCCATATTGGTGAATGGAGAACCAAAGGCCCTTTGTTCCCAACTTGAGGGATTAGGCAAGGGGACCCATTGTCTCCTTACATGTTCCTTTTATGTACAGAGGGATTAATCTCTCTTCTGAAGCAGGCAGAAACATCAAAACAGATTGAAGGCTTGAGGATCTATTATGGTGCTCCCCAGTTGAACCATATTATGTTTGCAGATGACTGTTTGCTGTTTTGCAGGGCAAATGTCCAGACTTGTTTGAATATACAGCATCTACTTGGCATTTATGAAAGGGCATCTGGTCAGAAAGTCAACACAGAAAAGACCTCAATGATTTTTAGCAAGAATGTGAATCAAGTTACCCAGCAGGAGATCATGGACTTATGGGGAGCTCAACATTTTCAACAATATGACAAATACCTTGGTTTACCACCTATAGTTGGAAGAGGGAAGAAGCAAGCTTTCTCTGATCTTAAACATAAGGTTTGGCATAAACTGAAAGGGTGGAAAGAGAAGTTATTATCCCAAGGAGGCAAGGAAGTGTTGTTAAAGGCTGTTGTAATGGCTATTCCTACCTATACCATGAGTTGTTTTAAGTTACCAGCTACTCTTTGTAGTGAGTTGGAACAATTAATGGCAAATTTTTGGTGGGGTCAGAAGCAGGAGGAACAGAAAATTAGATGGGTAGGATGGAAGAAAATGTGCAAGACCAAGGTGTTAGGATGGCTGGATTTTAAAGACATGAAAATCTTTAACCAAGCTCTTCTTGCAAAACAAGCATGGAGGATCATGACAGAGGAGGATACACTACTGCATAAGTTATTTAAAGCAAGATATTTCCCCTCCTCACATTTTAATAACTCAAGGCTGGGTTCTAACCCTTCATACGTTTGGAGGGGTATATGGAAATAAAAAGATGATATGCTGAGGGGCTGCAGATGGAGAGTTGGGGATGGTAAGTCAATAAAGGTTTGGAAGGATTATTGGATACCTGGATATAGAGTGTTGCAACATTCGACACAAGAAAATCTTGATGAAACACTTATGGGTGAAGACCTTATTTATGAAAATACAAGATGGTGGGATATAGAAAAGGTTAGAAGGCTATTACCACCTGCTGCAGCAGAATCTGTGTTGAAAATCTTGATCAGTAATGATGCAAGGTCTGATTGCATTATATGGGACAATGAGAAGAATGGAGTGTTTAGTGTAAAGAGTGCATATGACTATTTTCAAAACATAAACAGACAAGAAGGGGAGTGTTCAAATGCTAATGATTATACTAGGTTCTGGACAAAGTTATGGAAGCTGAAGCTGCCCAACAAAATAAAGATCTTTGCTTGGAGAGCTTGCAAGAATGGTCTCCCAACCTGTGCCAATCTTAAGGGGAGGTTTGTTATTAATGAAGATCAGTGTGTGTGGTGTAATAATGAGGAAGATGTAGGGCATGCATTATGTTATTGTCCAATGATAATTTAGTCATGGCATAAACACTTTCCAGGTTTATTAAATATTGATGTGCAGAAGGAGGTCATACTGATTGCAATGGAGGTCATGGAAAAGGGAAGGATTGGTGATCTTGAAAAATTTTTCCTTATAGCATGGGGCATGTGGTATAAGAGAAACCAGCAGATTTTTGAACAAATAACTATACAACCTGATATGGCTATTGATAAAGCTTTATCTATTGCAGCAGAATATAAAGAGGTTAGAGATGTGAGGCATCCGAGGAAGGTTAAATACTCTTGTTGGCAGCCTCCATCTTCAGGTGCTTTGAAGCTTAATGTGGATGGAACTATTTTTGAAGATCAAGATCGAGCTGGGGTAGGAATGCTGTTGAGGAATGATAGATGAGTGGTCCTATTTTCAGCAAGCAAGAGGGAAAATGGGGTGACAGATCCCATGGAGGTGGAGTTGCTAGCAATATTGAGAGGTTTACAACTATGCATTCCAATGGGCATTTCAGATTTGCTTATTGAAAGTGACTCTTTAATGTTGGTAGAAGAATTAAACAATAGTTTGGAGTCAAGGTCAGCGTGGGGTAATGTAGTTCATGAAGTGAAAGAGTTGATGAAGAGAATACCAAGATGTTCAATTCAATATAAGGGGCGTATGGCAAATGAGGCAGCTCACAACTTAGCAAGATATGCTAAGCATCTAGAAGATTTGATAGTTTGGTGGGATTCTTTTCCTGAATGTATCTTTCAAATTATTTGGTCTGAAGCTATGATGTAATTTTACTGTTTAATGAACAAAGTGCTATGTTTCTTATAAAATATATATATATATATATATAAGTTACTATAGCTTATTTTATATTTTACATTACTAATTTACTATAAGTTAATATAGACTATATAGTTATATTATATATAATTATAGATTATATATATACTATATATATATATATATATTAAGGGCTTATATAATATATAGTTACTATACTATTTATTTTTTATACATTAATCATATATATTTACATATTTTATATAATTATACCTTATATAGTTAATTTACATTACTAATTTACTATAAGTTACTAAATACTATATAAGTTACAATACCTTATTTTAATATCAAATATCTTATTTTATTTTATATATTATAATATTATATATATAGTATAGTTTATATATATAATATACTATATAACTATATATATATACTGTATAGTATTAGAGTCATCAGACTATATATATTTATACTTATATAATATATAGTTATATTATATATAATAGTATAGTTAATATATATAGTATTAAAACAAAATTAATATTTGATTTAGGGTTTACAAAAAAAAAAAAAATGGCTGAAAATACCAAAACAGAGCCCAAACGGCATCGTTGGACTCTGTTTTGGTCACAAAAACAGAGTTAAATATACTAAAATGGTGCCGTTTTGGAGGTAAACGGCACCGTTTACTTCAATGAAGTGAAGACATGTTTAATTTTTATTCCCCCCCCCCCCCCCCCCCCATGGTCCACCACCCGACATTGTCTGGTCCCTCTTTGATTTAGGGTTTACTTCAGTCACTCTCTCTCTGGCCATTCGGCAGTGCGGCACTCCCTCAGCCCCCATGAAACGGTGCAGCCCCAGCCCCACGAAACGGCGCAGCCCCATATTCGACTCTCTGGTATCTCATCTCTCTCTCTCTCTAACGGGAATCATGGATATGGGTTTGAAATCGTTCTCCAGCCGCACTTATTCTCTTCGTTCTCCGGCGCCACGATATTATTTTTGATCATATTATCTGTTTTAGTTGTTTTGATTTCTCTTTTATCTGTTATGATTTTGGTTGTTGATTTGTTTTTTAGTTTTTTTGAAGCTCTTTTTTTAGGTGCCCCAGTCGGCACTCGGCAGTCCCCATTGGCCGTCGCCCCGAGTCCTCACCCCTAGCTAGATATATCTATGATCACAGACCCAGTTCCCAACTTGACCGAGTCCCCACGCCGTCGCAGATCTGGGTCATCGCACAGTGCCCACTGCCCTCCCACAGTCTCACCGACTCTATCCCGACTCCGCTCCAACAAGTCGGAGTCGGAGCTGGAGCGGAGTATATAGCCTTCGGAGCCAGAGTCGGAAGTCGGATTCGGCCTCCGACAAAGTCTGAGTCAGAGTCGGAGGACCCAGATACTGACTCCGATTTGTTGGTGCTCAGCCTTACTAATCGCTTTCACCATAGCAATAGCGGCAAGGTGATTACGACCTTATTTTCAAACCCATCCGATGAAGGTCATTACCGCATTGCCTCTATAGAAGATACTACAGAAGCTCGACACCTCAAGGCAACTAGTCTAGTGGTCCATTGAACTGAGAAATACGAAATTAGTTACATACCTAAAACTGATGTCAAAAGGTGAATCCTAGAAAACTTCATTGCAAGAAATGGTGATTGTTGTCCTTGAGTGCTATTTTCACCTCGGCCAATTCCTTCTCAGCATTGACTTTCTAGCCCTCCGCCACACTCAGCTTCATGTTAGCCTCTTAGAGCCCAACTTCGAGGGTAACTTGGCGGGAAGCATAGTCAGGCTTGTTTTTTTTTTTAGTTCTTCGATTTCTTCCTTCGGTTGATCAAGACGAACGACCAAGTCATCTCGCTCCTTCACATCTCCTTCTGCCTAACTTAGGCAAGTGGCGAGCTTGTCTCGATCCGTCCCTACCGCCTCTGCTTCTTGGCGATAACAATTAGTTTCGCTAAAGAGCTCGCCAACTCCCCTCAAAGCGAGTCAAGTTTGGTATATACCCTCAAATGCCCCAAATTGCCCTCAAATGTGTAGGAACAAGCCTTGATTTGAACCAAATTGCAGGCTATTCAATCTTTCTTGGCATGAGCAAGCAAACAGCACTGTGGGATTGACCAATGAAGGACAATATGGACTGGTTCTCCTCCTCTAATTGCAAACGGTCTTCAATCAAGTCGGCAGCTAGGCGATCAACTCCCTATGAGAAAGCAAACAAGATTAAAAAAAAAAAAAAATCCATAAAATTCTTTAAAAAAAAAAAGAAGCAATGTACTCATGTTATATTGCTAAAAATTAATCTTATTAAAAGTCATTTATAAGAAATAAATTATAAAATACTTCTAAAAACTTATGAACGAAATAAAAAGTTGTCAAAGTAAACTTTTTTAATTGTTTATTTTTCATTATTTTTAAAGTTTATATTAAAAAAAAATCATTTCTTGTAAATAATTTATCTTTTAATGTTCACGTGCTTTTTTTACAGTTTTTTTAATCTTTTTAAATACTTTTTCATTTTTTATTTAAGTTTTCCACTTTTTTGAGTTTTTCCATGGTGGATTTATATACGAAGGTATAGAATTAGAATATTTTAACATTTTGGAGTTTAGGGGGTTATTACTCAAATTATGTTCGGGCTAATTTTGCCCTATTCCAAATTGAATAGTAGTTAAAAGGCAATCTCTCTCTCTCTCTCTCTCTCTCTCTCTCTCTCTTAAAAAGCCTCCAGATCTGATTTTCGTCAGTGAAGGAGGAGGCTCCTCTTTCTCTTTCTTCTTCCTTCATTTCTCCATCTATATATCCACTTTGTCTACTAAGGTAGTGCTTTTTTCTTAGTTTATTTGTTTCCTTCAATGCCAAAAAAGACAAATATTAAGTTTTTCGGCAGCGAGAGACACATGCAGAACAAGAAGACTTCTAAGTCGCAAATTATTCAAAGTATAGTGGTAGGTTTGCAAAAATCACTATGGGTGGTCCTCATGTGCCTCTCACAACTATGCTTGGTCCTCACGTGTCTCCCCTTTCTCTCCACATGCGCTAGATCACTAGAATTGCATCATCAGATCTTTCATATTTGACTTTTGTAGTTAAAAAGAGACAAGCATGTTGCCTTCACACGCCATCATAAATTCTGAAGTCTACCAAAGTTGGTACAAACTATAATCTATCTTTTTTTGCATCTATCTTACTGTTTTCTTTATTTTTTTCCTTATTATTTAGTAAAAAATTAAAAAAAAATTAGTTTGTCTTTTAGACATTTGTATGGAGAGGTTGAGTTATCTCTTTTTATAAAAGGTGAGATTGAGTATCTGTTTAGGCATATGCTGTCTCTTAGATGTTTATCTGTATAGAATATCAATGATAATGAAGATCAGACCAATCACAAATGGAAATAGTGTATTGGTGGAGTTCCAAATGCACTAATTAGTTTGTGATGTAATGGTTATGTGAGGATATCCTTGCATCTATCCGATCATAGATGTAGGTTTCTCTAATAAATGAATAATGATGATTTCCTTTAAATAAAATTGGATGATAGTTTGTATATATTTTGCTTTGCTTTGAACATTAAGAGAGTCAATAGGAGCCAGACAGGTGAGTTTCATTTGTTT